>NC_092782.1:25863222-26170962 GCF_047496795.1 Chiloscyllium punctatum | reverse complement strand
TCAAAGCATGGAGCCACTCGGTGTTTACACAGTAAATAAAGATGAATGCAGTGTAATTCCTTTGTCTAAGGAAAACTGTCAAGAAGAAGTGTCAAGTACTTTGCAAAACAAAAGAAATGAAGCCATAGATTCATTAAATGATGTAAAAAATGACCAAGAGAACCCCATGCAAAATTTTGATTACAGTAAAGAAACACCACCTACAGCAAAGCTGGTGTTACCTCAGTCGGTATCAAGGTATGCAGCTATTTGAAGTCACCATTTATCATTATTTGAAGGCAATTTAGGATAATGCATGACCATACAGCAGTCCTATTATGGGTTAGTATTAATTTCATTTTGTCATAGTCTGTAGTTTTTTTTTCTTAAGTCCTCCTTGTTCTGTTGCCCTATTTACATAGTTAAACATTGGTTAGTGGTGTTAGACATCATAATACTTCAAACCATAGAGACAAGTAATGTGCCAGATTCTTCCATATTGACGCAAGTGCATTATGTAAAAAGAAAATACACTTTACAAAATATTTTTAAAGTTCTGAAACTTAATTTCTCAATCTAAACGAGCTACATTACTAAATCATTAATCATACATTCTGTAATGTTCGGTACACGTTTCATTGTGATGAGTATCTGTAACTCTATAGTAGCATACTAATACCTTGTAAAAGTAATGCTTCAAAAGCAATGCATTAGCATGACCTAGTGGCCACTTTGTACAGAGCACTTAACTTTTCTAGATTGCAGCATAATTGTTGATGCAGTTTCATGTTAAGTACACCTGGTAACAATGTGTCAGTCAGAAATAGGCAGGATGAGTGTTGCAAAAAAGTTAGCAAAGATGATGGATCAACAATGGGAAATCTTCAAATATTAAAGCATAAGTGCAAATCAATTGTATAAGCAAAGAAACTTGTACTAGGAAACTGGACGTGAATAAATAAATTCACAAGAAATTGAAATGTATGAGATCATAAGAAATAAGAGTGAGGCAAGACAGAGACTAAAATTTTTATTTGATTACAGCTTACACTCCAATTTCTTGCAACCATGGCTAACTCATTCATAAACGAAATAACTGATCCAGCTTTCACTGGATATGAATCTTCCATATTACACCTCTTCACTCTTATGAACGCTAATGATTATAGACTCAACTTCTTCTCATAATACAATCCCTTCATTCCAGGAATCAGCCCAATGAACATTCTCTGAATGGCTTCCCATGCATACATTTCCATCCTGAATAAGGAGATTAATAGTGTACACACTGCTCCTTTCAGCAATCTCATCAATGCTCTCTAAAGCTGGTAGCAAAATTATCTGATTTTACACTTCATCTCCCTTGCAATGAAGGCCTTTTAAATAACTTTTTGTGATTCGTGTAGAATGGCATCCAAATCCCTGTGAACCACAGTATTCTGTAGGGTCTCTCCATTTAAGTAATATTCTGCTTTTCTATACTTATTAGCAAAGTGGACTGTTTGATGTTTTTCCATCAGCCAATTTTTTGCCCACTCATTTAACCTAACTAAGTCTCTGTGCAGACATTGTTTATTCATCAGGACTTAGTTTCTTCACTTGTCAGCAGTGTTTACAACACAGTCTTTTAGGTCATTAATGTAGATTATAAAAAGTTGAATCCCCAGCTCTGATAGCTTTGGCTGCGCTATTTACAGTTTGCCAAATTGACAGTCTGTTCCTGTTGTCATCCAATTCTCTGTACATGTATGTCACAGTTAACATTATGAGCTTTTATCTTCTGCAGTAACCTTTTATATGGCACCTTAATTAATGCCTTTTTGAAATTCAAAAACCTCTACTGGTTCCTCTCTTTGTCCTGCTTAAGATGTTGACAATAAATGGTTGACAATTTAACAATTAAATTATTGTGAATTATAAAAAAAGTAGGAAATTAAGAGTACCTCAAAAGGAAGGTGAAGCAAAGCTGTTGGATAAAATGAAAGCTAACAGTAGATTTTGTTAGTAATTTTAAGTAGAAGATTAATTTGAAAGGATTGTTTTGAACTACCCAGGGGCCGTTGGTGTATTTTCAGATTATGTGTATGGTACACCTATTGATAATCTATATTTCATATATCTAGGTACGCCTCCCGTAAGAGAGCAATATGGCACGGAAACAGACCCTTCGGTCCAAATATAATCTTGAACTAAACTAGTCCCACCTGCCTGCCCTGGCTGAAATCCCTCCAAACATTTCCTATTCATGTACTTATCCAAATTTCTTTTAAATGTTGTAATTGTACCCACATCACCATTTCCCCAGGAAGTTCATTCCACATGCAAACCACCCGCTAAAAGATTTGCCTCCTCATGTCTTCTTAAAATCTCTCTCCTCTGAACCTTAAAAATGTGCCCCCAGTCTTGAAATACCCCATCCCAGGGGAAAATACAATTACCATTAACCCAATCTGTAACTATGATGACCTTATAAACTTCTGTAAGGTCACACCTCAACCTTGTATGCTCCAGCAAAAAAAGCTTCCAGCCTTGAGCTATAGGGAGAGGCTGAACAGGCTGGGGCTGTTTTCCCTGGAGCGTCGGAGGCTTAGGGGTGACCTTTATAGAGGTTTACAAAATTGTGAGGGGCATGGATAGGGTAAATAGACAAAGTCTTTTCCCTGGGGTCGGTGATGTCCATAACTAGAGGGCATAGGTGTAGGGTGAGGGGGAAAGATATGAAAGAGACCTACGGGGCAACTTCTTCTCACAGAGGGTGGTACGTGTATGGAATGAGCTGCCAGTGGAAGTGGTGGAGGCTGGTACAATTGCAACATTTAAGAGGCATTTGGATGGGTTTATGAAATAGGAAGGGTTTAGAGGGATATGGGCTGGTTGCTGGTAGGTAGGACTAGATTGAGTTGGGATATCTGGTCGGCATGGACGAGTTGGACCGAAGGGTCTGTTTCCATGCTATACATCTCTATGACTCTTTGCCTTATAACTCAGACCTTCCATATTTGGAAACATCCTGGTAAATCTCCTCTGAACCCTTTCCAGCTTAATGATATCCTTCCAAAACTTGGTGATCAGAATTGGACTAACACATTCACCGATGTCCTGTACAACCTCGACACGACTTCCCAACTTCTGAACTCGAAGTAGTGAGCAATGATGGCTGGTGTGCCAAACACCTTTTTAATCGCCCTATCTACATGTGACACAAGCTTTGAAGAATTATGCACCTGAACTCCTAGGTCCCTCTGTTCTGCAGCACTGACCATGGTCTTACCATTTATTGTATGCATCTTAACCCCTTGTTGTTAATGTTTGTTGATATTTCTTCAGTATCTTTTTTTGGAGATAGACTTCAGCATAAAACAAATATTGTAACTTTTTTTAATAATAGTAATGGGAGTGAGAATATAGGCTTCTGGAATATTAGGTGAAGCAGTAGTTACTGAAAATGAGAGAAATGTTGTTTTCTAAATAGACTATTAAGTTGCTGGTGGTTTAAGCCTGTGACTTTACCACTGCAAGTGAAGGAGGGTTTGGCTTTCATGTGCTTGTCACTTCTCTGTTGTATCCCACTCAAATCCTCAGGGCAATAACATTGCTATAAACAAGCAGGGTGCCATTTGTTCTCTGCCTCAGTGGGTAAATGAAGAATTACAGAGTAGCAGCTTGCTGTTCTGTGGGATTTACAAGCAGTTCCAGATATGTGCAGTAATTTTGGCCCTTCAACTTCTGTGTTTAAAATTCTGAAGGAGAGCAAACCCATATCCTTCAGACATACTTGGTATTTGAGAAAAAGCCGTCAGTATTTCTGATGGGTGATTTCTCAAGTTCTTGCTTACATGCCTTGGTGATTGTATCTTGATATCACTGAGATCAGAACTTTGTAGAGCTATATTTTTATTTTAGATGAACAGTAGGTTATGATTGTTGAAGGCATAAAACAGCATGTAATTTACTTGTGGTTCATTTTTATTTGTGTACACTTGTCACTTTGGATTTCAATGAGCAGTATTTTTTTGTTGATTTGAATGGCTAATTTCACCTTTTTCGTACTTGTTTTAAAATCATTTATTTTTCTGTTCATTGGTAAACTATACTGTAATGTGTACCATTTCATAGTGTAAAGTGTGACCAGTGGACTTGCTCCCCAAATATGCTCTTGAATCCCTGTACTGGGAGATCACAAGAGTAGCCTGGATCAACTTTGGCAATGCTTACTGTTTTGGTCAGTGAACCCACATATATTGTGATAATGTAGTCAAATTTTCTTACAGGAGTAATATTTTGTCAGTTTTTTACATGGTGATGCACCACCTTTACTGAAGATACTTCAAGTGGAAAGTATATTAATAACTGAAAAATATCCTCTAGAAATAAGTCATATTTGTTTGTGAATAAATAAAACGCTAAAGATTAGGTTGGGACATTTTTGGGACACGTACTTGTCACTGCCATCATCTATTAAGATTGAAGATAATCATTTTCTCATGCTGTTAGTTTGTGATGCATAGGTTGTGTTATATATTTGCTAGCCGAGCATAATTAGAAATACTATTCCTTTACAAGTATTGTAGTGTAACTAACAGCTGTTTCCTGCTGTATGGTACGCCACAGATATTCACATGGATCTTTGATTTGAGCGGATTATCATGCATATAGTTTTCATCTGGCAGGTATTGAAGTTATATGTAACTTGGTGAGGAAGGTGCTCTTCAAGGTAGAGAAATGAACATTAATCTGAAATCCGCACCCTGTCCTCCTCATGAACCGTTTGCTTTGGATATGAAAAGATTGGGACGTGCAAAGTGGAGATCAAATATTTGCCATATCCCAATCCAGCTGCTTTTGCACAGGTCTTAGTAATTACTTCAAAGCCAGCTGAGAGTTCAAGAGTTCTGATGTGGGTTTTCTTGCTTGGCCTTTTGACTTGGGAAACAGAATTTAGCATGGAAGCTTCGAAAGAAGGAGATAAGATAACAAACACTTCTAAATGTTTTTATTTCTGTTGCAGCTGTTATTTCAGTAATCTGTGACAAAATTTTTGTTTTGACAAGAATGCTATGTGAACACTTTTAAGTGACCTTTGTAAACTAGCATGTAAATTTTCTATTTTGAATTTTCTCACACAAATCAGTGGAAAACTGAAGGATCGTGCACAACCCTCATTTACGAACTATCCTATAGTCCATAAAGATGTGAGGAGAAGCCCATCTCAGATTTCATTGGACACTCTATCAATTGACAGCAGTCTACTGGAGGAACAGTTCTTAGAAAGTGATGCAAATGAAAGCTTCCTTTTGTTGGAAAGGGGTAAGTTGTATTTTTTATTTGCATCCTTTTGTTATGTTTAATTTGTAATTGTAGACTAATGCTTCACAATACCTAAAATAGAGCCAGCAATTAGATTACAATCTTGATATTCAAAACTTATTTTACGACCATAAAACTTTTGAGATTGATGCATTGCATAATAATACATGAAATGGCGCACAATGTATGCATACCTTGAAAATCTAAATGCTGCATTATTTAGTTAAATGTATTTTTATACATTTGTTGCCTCAGCAACTTCTCTTGAACATTGGAATTTCTAGATTAGTTTGACAGGTACTATTTGTCGCTGAAGAATCCTTGCACATCAGATTATTTTCTTAATGCTACAACAAAATAAATCAGCTGTTTCTGATCTACCACAAATAAAAAGTTGTACATTGCCAGTTTCAGTGGGAATACGCTGCTGAATATTTTAGTGCTAGCATAAACAGTTGAGGAAAATGTACTGAATTTTAGCCATAACTCGAAAGGTATGAGAATGTTTTGATGCTTCCTGTTGTACAACTCTGTGGACCCTGTCAAATCTTATTCTGTTTGAATAATCGTGATGCAAACTCATTGTGATGTGATTGAGTTTCATATTTTTGCCTAAACATGTTATTTTGGTATTGGGGAAACTATAGCAGTTTATTTTAACTGTTGCAAATCCCACCATTTGTTACTTTACATCACATGAAATATTTTCCTTATTTCAACATAGCATCAAAATTGAAGGCTGTAAGAAACAATTTGAAACAAATCAACTATAATAATGATGATGTATAAAACCTTTAAAGTGATAAACACAGTTAAATTCATAAATACAACCTACATTTCAGTTGCAGTAATGAGTTAGAATGCAGTTTGCATTTTTATTGCTAAATATTTATTTAGCCTTCTGACATTGTTAACACAAAGCATAGATTAGCATATTGACAACCGAAGGCCTTTTGCAGTTCATTTTTATTCCGTGTACTAAAGTCGTGACGGCCAACTTAACAGACTTCTGCCAGTCACAGAAATGAAAACATTGTCTTGATGTTGCAATAAATTGGTTACAAGTAATCTCTTATTCCAACATTCTGTTAACCCTGTGAATGTACACCATGGGGTTGTTTCCTGGCCATACTAATTGTTTGAAAATTTGTGAAAAAGCATTCAAGCTTCACTACAGGAGTACACTATATTGGATTAACATAGTTATTTAGGCTAGACAGCCTGTTTGGTTTGAGGCTTGTTAAGCACACATTCTCTGTACTGGACAATGAAGGTCAAGAAAATATATTAACTTCCCTTTTCAGAAGAAATATACATGAAAAGAAAAGCAAGCAATAGAAGCAAGAGGCAGTGGATGATCAATATTAGATCTCATTATGCCTCAATATTACACCTCCAGCAAGGTGTCTTGAATTTAAAAGGCAATTCTGCGAAGTAGATAAGGCAAGATTTTTCAATCAAATCGCTGTATTGTCCCATAGTTTACTTTGTCTGAGACAGTTGATATCATTGACAGGTTATCATGCTGCAGTAGATGGAGCAGTCTATGCATTGGGGTTTTATATAAAGTTTCAGGCTTTCGGTGTATTCCTCTACAATCTATGTTTGTAGGAACTTACAGTTTTGTGAGGGGATTTCAAGATGAGGGACACATTTTTAAGTTGAGAGGAGAAAGATTTAAAGTCGTGAGAGGCAACGTTTTACAGAGTGGTTCATGTGAGGAATGAACTTGCACTGGGATTGGTGGATATGAGTTACAACGTTTAAAAAGGCATTTGGATAAGTATATGAATGAGAAATGTTTGCAGGGATGTGGGCCAAATGCAGGCAGATGGGACTAGTATTGTTCGGGATTATGGTCGCCTTGGACTGAAGAGCCTGTGTCTGTGATTTATGACTTTATGGTAACACTAATTCTCTGAATGTCAGAGAGGATTATCACCTTCATTCTATGAGCATACTTGGAATATTAATATAATTTTCAGATCTGTCTTGAATGCTCCCTAAAGTGATGCTAATCATTGCCAAGGTGCACCACTATATCTTGCAGCGCTCCGATATAGTCTCCTATTTAAATCTGAAATAGCACAATGCAAAACATTTGTTCTGAACTGAGTGTTGAATCTTTCGCTTTTGCCTTTAATTGTAATTCTCAAATCCTTCAGAAGTTGGTCTCAAACACACAGTAAGATGATGGTATACACAAATAATTTATTTGCATAATCTTAGATGTAAGTGAATGTTGCCTCAACTCAACTAACTACAGAATCCTCTTGAAGAACAATTAAACATCATACAACGATTCCATACTACACCTGTTAATGAACTTTTGTAACTGATTCAGACTAACTGTGACTGCAGTGCCTCAATACCTTTTTCCTATATTGTCACAATAGAGAAGTGCTCTCTCTCTCTGAATTTCTTCTGATCAATAATTTGCTAGGTGACCTCTCAGTAAAATGGTAGTTACACAATTCACATACATTATCCCAAGAATGGTTTATAATTTATTCCTTTTGTTGTGTTAGCAGTCTTTGACACATGCAATGCACCTAAACAGTAGACATACATCGAGTTGAATAATAACTCAGTCATATGTGCCTCTAGTCATGCAAGCTGTCCTGTTTGGTTCATTTTATCATGACATGTCTTATGATAAACATGACCTCTGCATATGAGAGTCTTCAAACATCGAGACAGCCAATCTGCTCACCATTCAAGACACAGCTCGTCATACTGAATTCTCTGTCTCATCTCCTTTTCTCAAGGCTGTATTGGCTATTGTATTTCACAATGTGGTCTCAGAAAATTGCTGTCAGACACAAATGTCATCCTGCAGTTCTCACCCTGCTTTTCAAAATAAGCTAAGCAGTTAGCTTAATTGTTGCTAAACATTGAACTCTATTATGGAACTCTATCCTGAGAATGAGCAGCAGTAATCATTTCACTATTTCTAGCTACTGTACATATCCACAATCAATCTGCTACAAGAATATTTGATTTGCTTTTTATTCTTATGCCATTTAAATGAAATTTAAAATAAAATTGCATATAACAATTATCCCACATTGTGTTTGCTGTATGGGTTGAGGGTCTTGGGAAAGTGTTCCCACCTCTTAAAATTAGTAGGGTCTCTTTGCCTTGATGACAGTTGAGTCTGGGTGAGATTCAGGGAAACATAAGATCAACATTCTCTGGGTATCCTCAGCAAAATAAATTTGTGATTACCCGAAACCAAAAGCAAGCCAATGTTCTCAATGTTTACACTCTATCGTAAACTGAGCATAAAATAACATCCTTCATTTCTACTTCTTGCGTTCCTGCTCTCTGATGCATATTGCCATGGGTCATGGTTCTAGAAAGATCGACTCATCTAGTTTTTTTTTAAAACCTTCACAGAAGTGACCAACAAATGCTACTGGTTCAAAATCCAAACTCTAATAATAATGTTAATAAATATTTTAAAATTGCACACCTTTCATCATAACTTGATCTGAACTTTATATCACAGAACATTATATACAACTAAAATAGAAACTTGATGGTTTGGAATAAAGCCTTCATCTTGAACACCCCCTTTATTTTCCATGCATTTCAAGACTCAAGGTGTTCATTCAATAACACTTGATTGTAAACTGGTATTGAAAGCAGAATTATTCAAGGTGACCTTACGAGTGCTAATTGTGTTACTTTCAGAGATACATACTTCCAGATTGCAGCATTGGAATATCATTAAAGGTTTCTTGGGTTGAATGAATAAAGTTTCAACAAGTAAGCCAAGCCCAGCAATTTCAAGAAGTGCCCATTTGTTGTTGGATAGGATATCTCAGCATGCACATTTCCACCCATGTTTTATATAGATTAGTTCATTTACTAGTTCATTGGAGCCATACATCTGAAGTTTGCTGGCATAACAGGGAATTAATGGTCTGGAGGAATAAACAACAGAGCTGTTTCCCTATGTGACATTAATTTGGTAATGAAGGGTAGTGAAGCTTCTTAATATACTACCATATGTTGGTATCTGGCAGAAAGTATTTTTTAACAACGTTACAGTGGTCTGGCACATCAAAAATTATGGATAAGTAACTTGTTCCCACTCCCTTTTTCAGGATTCAGCCCTTCTAGTACACTCGTGTATGAGTCAGGAAATTACATTATCGATGCAGCATGTAGCTATGGTTCACAAAGGGCAGATTATTTCACTGTTCAAGTGGAAGATTAGCAAATTTTCTGGATTTGAAGGCATCGCAGGTAGACCTATTTACCTTAACTGAACAGCCATCAGCTTCCATGTTTTTGCTTGAAGACAGAGGCTGTTGATCGAATGTTGTCTGTTTTTCCTGCATGCATTCCCTCTACTTCACTTGATCCTATGAATAGTTGACAAGGCATGAGCTTATTGAGCAAATGTTACACTTCCCTTACTGCTCCCTTGTTGTTTCTCTGACTTTCTGGAAAGAAGCATTGGCAGGACCCATTGAATTGCAAGAGGCATCTGCTTAGACAGAAGAAGGGGCTACTGGGCATTCTAATCTACTTAAACTCGTTGATGTCCTCTTTGTTCAAAGATGGACAGTCAGATCAGAATCTTCCAGATGATTGAAGCAACATTTAATTGCCACAATATCGATTAATAGTGTTATTAGCATGAAAGGGAATCATTCATACAATGTTGTTCTGCTATGTGACCTAGTGCTGTCTTGTGTAATCTACATATCACCATGAAATATAAAAATGAGGCTTTAACCTGCCTGTTTCAAGTCATATTGCTATTTTAGTCTTTGATGACCCATTTGCATTTAGCTTATTAGCAAATTCTCTCTTGGTATTTGTTTTATGCAAACTGGGTAAATTATGCCCAGTTGGCTGTCAGTGCTTCCTAATTGGGACATTAGTGCAATATTTCATAAATTAATGTCCCCATCATCTAAACCCTGTTGAAGTAGTTGTTTAGCTTTCTTAAATGGAAAGCTGAACTGCAATTGTTGGATTATTTACAAAATTAGTGAACTGGATACCTTTATATCGGATAATAGTACACTGAATTAGAAGTAAAGTTTTGACTTTCTTGAAATTATTTTGGAGGTAAGAGACTGGGGATATAGGTTAGATTCTTTGAAATCTGATAAATTATATTCCTTGATAATCTCTTACTGAAGCCTCCTCTTTTCACAACATGTACTAGTGACTTGTTTGAATGAGTTGTCTATCCAAGTTTATAATTGTCATTAAGTTGGGAAGGGCAATAGGCAGTGCAGGAGCAGGATGTTACAAGGGATCAACCACATAACTACAATATATAGTGCCTCTAAATAACAAAGTTGCCCAATGTGCCTCAAGGGAGCATCATAAAACCAAATATTAAACCTAGTCACATGACATATTGGTCAGAACACTGTAAGCTAGTTCAGGAGTAGGTTTTGAAGAGTACAATGAGATATTCAGAGTATTCCAGGGCTTTAGATCAAGGCAACCAATAGTGGAACGATTAAAATCAGGGGTGCTCAAGAAACCAGAGTTCAGGGAGAGCATAGATATATCAGATGCTTGTGGGACAGACAGCAGTAAAGTGATAGAGGTTCAAGATTATGGATCAGTTTAAAAACAAGGAAGTATATTTTGAAATCAAGGCATTGCTTGGCTGTGAGCCAATACATTGGCTAATTAACACAGGTAAAACATGAATTATATTTAATGTGAGCTAACACAAGAAAGGTTTTATCAGACAGATTAAGACAACTTTATGCCACCAATTTAAGTTGATCACAGAATTACAGAATCCACACAGTGTGGAAGCAGGCCATTCAGTCCATTGAGTGCAGACCAACCATTTTTCTACATTCTGTTCCAAATGCCCTTCATTAAGCCTGACAAATCCTCCTGAAGCAGCTTTACATCATCCTTGGAGCAAGATTCTTTCTTAGCTTTGTATAATTTGCAAAATAAGTTAATATTACATTTGGTCCCCACCTTCATATCATCAATGTACATTGTGAACAGCTGTGACCCAAGTACTGATCTTTGCAGGACTCAAAAAAGCACAGCCTGCCAATTTGTGAATGACCTATTTATTCCTACTCTCTGTTTATTGTCTGTTAGCCATTCATTAATCCATTACTTCCTATTCCATATGTTTTACTGTTTTTAACCAGCGTCCTTTGGGGGACTTCATCAAAATCTTTCTGAAAATGTAGGTGTCATCATTAGCTCTCCTTTACCAATTTTTTTGGTAACATCTTCAAAAAAAAAACATTTAACAAGTTTGACAAACACAATTTCCCATTCACAAATCTATGTTGACTATGCCCCATCAGACTGTTAGCAATTAGGTGTCCGTTTATCCCATCCTTTGTAATAGATTCTAGATTTTTCTTATGACTGATCGAAGACTGACCATTCTCTCGATTAATTTCCAGTTCCCGTCTAAAATACCAGACGACATGCGCTGCCTTCAAATCCACAGGAAGTGTTCCAGAAACTCTCAAATTTTGGAAGCTGATCATTAATGCATTGACTACCTCTATAACTACCTCCTTCAATACTCTAGGATGAGGACCATGAGGTCCTAGAGATTTATCAGCCCTATTATTTGTCTGGTACAGTCATCTTATGAATGCTAATTTCCTTCATCTCCTCACTCTCCCTGCTTGCTTGGATCTCTACATCTGGGAGATTTGTAGTATCCTCTGCGGTGAAGACAGACACAAAGTAATCATTTACCTTCTCTATCATTTCCCTGTTCCCCATTATAACTTTCCTGACTCTGCCTTTAATGGACCCACATTCACTTTATGCAATGGGTGCCTTTTTATGTACCTGGTTAGCACTGCTGCCTCACAGCGCCTGAGACCCGGGTTCAACTCCCGCCTCAGGCGACTGACTGTGTGGAGTTTGCACGTTCTCCCCGTGTCTGCGTGGGTTTCCTCCGGGTGCTCCGGTTTCTTCCCACAGTCCAAAGATGTGCAGGCCAGGTGAATTGGCCATGCTAAATTGCCCATAGTGTTAGGTAAGGGGTAAATGTAGATGTAGGGGTATGGGTGGGTTACGCTTCGGCGGGGCAGTGTGGGCTTGTTGGGCCGAAGGGCCTGTTTCCACACTGTAAGTAATCTAATCTAATCTAATCTAAAAAAAAGGTTTTTGTTTACTTTTGCTAGAATGTGTTGACAATCTATTCTTGAGGTACTTTGTTCATTTTTTTTGGCACTGCACCTGAGGAAAGATGTATACTTTTAATCAAGCTGTTCAGGTATGTTTTGATGCACCTTTTGAGCACATGAGACTTGAGACCCCCCTCCCACCGAAAAGATATATTGATCTTGATGGGGATGTAACACACATTTGTCAGAATATCAAGATTTAACCTCTAAATCTTGTTGATATTCTGACTAATCTGTTTTCATAAGTCCTGAGGACCTTTCCTTTTATTTCCTCCAGTCCATGAAATCAATGTATTGTCTGATCAAAGCGTTCTAACAGTTTAAAGGTTTTGATTGGATAGTTAGACGCTTTTTCTCTGGTGAGGGAATTGAAAGCAAAGGTTTATAATCTTAAAATTAGAGCCAAGCCATTCACAAGCAAAATCAGGAAGCATGTTTTGCAACAGTTGAAGTTCAGAATTCTTTTCCGACCTCTCTGAATCCCTTTACCTCTGAGTTCTCAGAGTGCTTGTCTGACATCCAGGTTTGGATTTTTCACAAACTCTTCTAACCAAACTTTGGAAATACCAAAGCCATTGCTCTCTGTACTTTGGAGTCTACTAGCAAATCTCCATCTTATTGAACCTTATGATCATCCTCCAGCACAGTATTCCAGCCAGTACAGAAACTGCAAACTCTCAGTATCGCTCCCTGCACCCTTGTCTGAGCCCATCTTCTATGAAACCCTTATCCATGCCTTTGTAACTTATTGACTTTTTAAATAAACCTATTCAGACATGTTATAAGACCTCGAGATGAGGTGGGACTCAAACCCAGGCCTCCTTACTCAGAGTTAGGGATACTACCACTGTGCCACAGGGCTTTCAGTTATCACTTATAGATTTGACTGACACTATTGACCTCAACAATGTTCTATGTTCTCCATATATATCAATTCAACAGCAGCCAGTTATATTTGTATAGTACCTTTAACATAAGACATTTTAAAGCACTTTCCAGGAGCAATGTAAGGCAAAATGTGCTATGTAGAAAATATGTAGAAACATTTTCTATGTATATGAAAATATTTGGGCAGACAATGTTAAGCTCAGTAAAAGGGTAGGTTTTCTTCCAGGAAGAAGGAAAGGTAGAGAAGCAGAGTATTTTGGGGCAGGAATTCCAGAGCTTTGAACCTTGGTTTAGACACCTTGGGTGGAGCAATTAAGCTCAATAATGCTCAGTAGACCAGATTTTGAGGTGTGCAGAATAACTCAGAAAAGGCTGAGACCGTTGAGGAGTTGAATACAAAAGTAAGAACTTGAAAATGAAGGCATTGTTTAACCAGGTGCCAGTGTATCAAATGAGCACAGGGATGGCAGATGACCAGGACTTGGTGTGAATAAAGACAAGCAGTGGAGATTTGGATGATCTTCAGTTCACAGAAAGTAGTATGTGGCAGGTGAGTCAGGAATGCATTGGAATAGTTCAGAACACAAATAATGCAGGCGTGGATTCAGTAGCAAGTGAAGTGAGGCATGGATGATGATACAGATGTGGGAATAGTGATTTCAGTTGACGTTTTTTCTAAACCACGTGGCTGTGCAACAACCCAGAACTTAATGCGTGGCACAAGGGCGGCACGGTGGCACAGTGGTTAGCACTGCTGCCTCACAGCGTCAGAGACCTGGGTTCAATTCCTGCCTCAGGCGACTGACTGTGTGGAGTTTGCACATTCTCCCCGTGTCTGCGTGGGTTTCCTCCGGGTGCTCCGGTTTCCTCCCACAGTTCAAAGATGTGCAGGTCAGGGGAATTGGCCATGCTAAATTGCCCGTAGTGTTAGGTAAGGGGTAGATGTAGGGGTATGGGTGGGTTGCGCTTCGGCGGGGCGGTGTGGACTTGTTGGGCCGAAGGGCCTGTTTCCACACTGTAAGTAATCTAATCTAATCTAACAAGTATAATTTAGCCCCTTGAAGTTACCACACAAAATAAAGGGCCTGTGATGTTAAATCAGTTGGCAAGGTGCAGAGAAAAAAGTTGAAACATTGGCCTTGGAATGAAACAGATGTCTGTTTGGAAGTTCATCTTCAGTTCAAACATCCAATCAAGATTGCATACAGTTTGGTTCAGCCCCAGACAGTTGCGAGGGAGAAGGGTAGATTTGGTGGCTGGTGAACAGAACTTGTAATGGAGAACAAAGACAATGATTTGTATTTTTAATGTTTAATTCAAGAAAAATTCTCACCTAACATTAGATGGTAGGCAAGCAGTTTTATGACTCTGACAATGGAAGAGTTCTGAGACGTAATGGTGAGTTTGAATTGAGTAACTGTGCACATATAAAAGTTGGCATTATTTTGGATAACGCTGTTGAAGGCAGCACGTCAATAAGAAATAGGAAGAGTCAGAATTCTTAAGAGCATTTAAGTGATTGTAATGAGGTCAACCAAGCGGATTTTAAGAAATGTATTAATCTGGTCCAATCAAGGAGCCCTGGCTGGCTGACCTAAACAGGAGTGTTAGAGATTCTGTTCACTTAGAGTTGGCTAGGAGGGAGCTGGATCAGTATCAAAAACTTTCCACATGTAAATAAAGGGTGACTTGGTGACAGGATATCAGCCTCTTTGGGGTTATTTCAGGCACTATTGTAAATGAGTAGGATGTTTAAAACAACCCACTACAGGTAATTTTCTGGCTATGATAAGGTAAGTAGAGACATGCAGGTCAACTCTGCTGGATGATGATGTGGTCAACCATGTAAAAGTTTGCAAGCAGGTCAAGCTGTGAGAGGAATATTTTTATCTTTGTAAGGATGTAATTATTGACTTTTGCTGTCAGCTATTTCTAGGACTGAATTGAAAATCTGAAATTTTGCTGCCTTTGTTTTTCTCGTGTCTTGTCCCCCTCTGTCATCACCCCTCAATCATCACCCTATGTTTGCTTAGGGTGGCCCCTACTTGTCATGATCTTGGAGGAAACAATCACACCCTTGTGTTTAAATCCCTTTTTTGCCTTGTTCCAACCTATCTAAGTAACCTCTATTCCATCTATTCCATCTGTTCCTCTGACTTTGGTCTGTTGTGCATGATCCTGCCTTTTAGCCACCATTGACGAATGTGCATCAGGTCCACCACAAAGAAGACCGCAATCTGAATCATTCCACTTCTGCCTTATTTTCATCAACCTGAAAACCCAATTCTTTAGGTGGTTATCTTTGTTTATGGAAATTTGTGCTTGTTGACTGTTTAATTCTCGTGTTTCTGCACAGGCAGGGCGAATTTCAGGAAGCATCCAACATTTGATTTTGCATCCAACTGATTTTCAGGAACAGAGAACTTTGTTTTTTCTCTGTTCAAAACAAATTTAGTTATGAACAGTTCAGAAAGGGGTAGGTGTTGGTTGGTTCACACAATATGCAGAAGGACCACAGATGAGCTGGTGATGATGGAAACTCATTTTGAGTGGAGATTGAGAGCTTAGGTTGGTACCATTCTCTTTGGCCTTCTCGACACTCTTTCCCAACAAGGTAACAAAATCTTATTCGAAGACTGTGGTGCGGAAAAGCACAGCCAGTCAAGCAGCATCTGAGGAGGAGAGTCAACGTTTCGGGCATAAGCCCTTCATCAGGAATGAAGCTCATTCTTCTTCTCCTCAGATGCTGCCTGACCGGCTGTGCTTTTCCAGCACCACACTCTTCGACTCTGATCTCCAGCATCTGCAGTCCTCCCTTTCTCACCACAAAATCTTATTTCCCTACATTAATGACACATCTCAGAATCTCCTCAGTGCAAGGTCCCAGCAATTGTACTTCTCATCATATGTTATACTTCAAAACCAGATCCCAAGACATTGAATCCCCTCCATAATGCAATAAATCTCTGGACTGTATTATCAGGGGTCACTGTACTAGGACTGTCCTCATTCTATCTGGATCTTGTGACAACTTTCCGCACTTGTTGCAAAATCTCAGTGACATTGAATTTGAGTATTTTCGTTGCTAGAACTCCCACAACAGTTTCTCTCAATCCTCCCTGATCCAAACTCTGTTCCATTACTGTTAAACTTCAGGCAATCTTTTGCTACCTGGGTCACCCATTGCTAATAAGTCAAGAGTTTCTGATAATATGTCATAATACCCTGTTATTATTATAAAGCCACAGGATCACTGTGGATAATACTATAGGTAATCTGCAGACAAATCTGTGCCATTCAAAAGAGCAATCTGATCTTGCTGCCTAATGTAACTGACTTTTATTCTCACATTTCTTTATGTTGTTTGATTTACTGATCACTCCCAAGTGTCATCTAGTTTCTTTATCTACTTCCATTAGATAACCAAGCAGTTTTGAAAAATGAAGGTAAATTATTTTGTGCAGTTTGCTTATTTGTATAAAACAAGCACAGCGGGCATTCTAGAAGATGTCATGAATACGATTTTTTATATGGGTCAGTTTCCTGTCTTTGTAATACGAAGAATTTGTGGAGAATTAATGTTTACATATGTCTAGAATTGCCATCAGTTTCTTTTTGGGTGTTAAAATTTACCTGTGTAAATCTGCTTAGAGATATTTTATTCCGATCAATTGAAACAAAGACTATGCTTATCTTCGCAGCTGCTTGCATCGATGATGCTTCAGTCATTAGTCTTAAAGAAGCTTCTATTGATCAGAGTCCAGCAGAGAGTGCTAATGGTGCATTTGGGTCTGAGGATTGTGGAAGACTGTCACCAGATGTCTGCAGCGCTGCATCTCAAAGTGTGGAAGAGTCTCCTGGAGATTTGGTAAACAGAAGTATTTTGTAGCATTTTTCTGGGGAGAATTTTATTAACAGTTAAATGTTGGGATTTCAGGTACAGCTAAGAGCAAGCCAAAATCTGTAGAAAGATGAAGGAAAGCTATGTTCTTTAACTTGTGGATATCCAAGTAAATCTTCCACTGGTCTGTCCTGCCATCTTGCATTTCTTTTTGAATTACTTTGTGTGGTTTTCTATTCAATAACTTGTTTCTCCTCTTCATTTTTTTTCCCAGGGTTTGTCTTTTTCTGCTTGTCCTATCTATCCATTTAGAGTCATAGAGATGCACAACATGGAAACAGACTCTTTGGTCCAACTTGTCCATGCTGACCAGATATCTTAAATTCATCTAGTCTCATTTACCAGCATTTGGCCCATGTCCCTCTAAAACCTGCCTCTTCATATACCCATCCAAATGCTTTTTAGATGTTGTAATTGTACTAGCCTCCACCATTAAAGGTTGCACCTTGGGTCTTTTTAAAATCTTTCCACTCTAACCTTAAACCAATGTGCTTTAATTTTAGTCTCCCCTACCCTGGGGAAAAGAACTTGCCTATTCAGCCAGGCCCCCCATGATTTTATAAACTTCTATAAGGTTACCCCCCTCAGCCTCTGATGCTCCAACAAAAATAGCTCAGCCTATTCAGCCTCTTACTATAGTATAAACCCTCCAACCCTGGCAACATCCTTGTAAGTCTTTTCTGAGCCCTTTCAAGTTTCACATCTTTCCTATAGGAGAGAGACCAGAATTAAATGCAGTATTCCAAAAGTAGTGTCACCAATGTCTGTACAGCCACAACTTTCCAAATCCTAATATCAATGTAAATAGAGGCATGCGTTCCAAATGTCGTCTTCGCTATCCTGTCTACCTGCAACTCCACTTTCAAAGAACAATGAACCTCCACTCCAAGGTCTCTTCGTTCAACAACACTCCCCAGAACCTTACCATCAAGTGTATAAGTCTTGCTATACTAAAATGCAGCACCTCACATTTATCTCAATTAAACTCTATCTGCCACTACTCAGCCCATCTGATAATCTCCTTCATTGTCCACTACACCACCAATTTTGGTGTCATTTGCAAACTTGTTAACCATTTCTCCTATATTCACATCCAAAGCATTTATATAAGTGACAAAAGCAGTGAACCCAGCACCATTCCTTGTGGCACACCACTGATCATAGACTTCCAGTCTGAAAGTTAGCCCTCCATCACCACCCTCTGTCTCCTACTTTGAAGTCAATTTTGTATCCAAATGGCTAGTTCTCCTTATCTACTATGTGATCTAACCTTGTTAACCAATCTACCATGTGGAACCTTCTCTAATGCCTTGCTGAAATCCATGTAGAAGATATCCACTGCTCTGCTTCATCTTATCACCTTTGTCACTTCTTCAAAAAACTCAACCAAGTTAGTGAGACACTATTTCTCTCACACAAAATCATATTGACTATCCCCAATCAATCCTTGCCTTTTCAAATACATGTAAACTCTGTCCCTTGGAATTCCCTCCAACAAGTTGCCCAACAATGATGATCAGCTCACCTATCTATAGTTCCCTGGCTTTTCCTTACTACCTTTCTTAAATAATGGCACCATGTTAGCCCACCTGCTGTCTTCCAGCACCTCATCCATGACTCTTAATGATACAAATATCTCACAGGGGCACAGCAACCTCTTCCCTAGCTTTCCACAAAGTTCTCAGGTCCTGGGGATTTATCCACCTTTATGCATTTTGAGACGTCCAGCAGCAGCATCACCTCTGTAATATGGACACTTTTCAAGGTATTCACTATTTATTTCCCCAAGTTCTTAAGCTTCCATATCCTCCTTTACAGTAAACACTGATGCAAAGTGCTCGTTCAATGTCTCAACCATCTCCTGCAATTCCACATACAGACTGCCTTGCTGATCTTTGAGAAGTCCTATTCTATCCCTACTTATTCTTTTGTCCTTAATATATTTGTCGAATCCCTTTGGATTCTCTTCACCCCTGTTTGCCAAACCTATCCCATGCCCCTTTTTCGCCCTCCTGATTTCTCTCTTAAGTATGCTGCTACTGCCTTTATACTCCTCTAGGGATTCACTCAATTCCTGCTGTTCATACCTGACTTACGTTTCCACATTTTTCTTGATCGGAGCTTCAATTTCCCAAGTCATCCAGGATTCCCTACACCTAGCAGCCTAGCCCTTCACTCTAACAGGAACATACTATCTCTGGACTCTCACTAGCTCATTTTTGAAGGCTTACCACTTTGTTGCAGTCCCTTTATTGTGCATAACCACCCCCAATCAACTTTTGAAAGCTCTTGCAGAATGCCATCCAAATTGGCTTTTCTCCAAAATAGATCATTAACTTTTATACAAGACCTATCCTTTTCCATAACTATTTTAAAACTAATGGAATTATGATCACTGACCCCAAAATGCTACCTCACTGACACCTCAGTCACTTGCCCATCTTCATTTCCCAAGAGAAGGTCAAGATTTGCTCCTCTTGTAGGTACGTCTGTATACTGTATAAGAAAATTCTGTTGTACACACTTAACAAATTCCTCTCCATCCAAACCCTTAAGACCATAAAACCATAAGTAATAGTAGTAGAATCATGGCTGATGGGCGTTTCAATGTCACTTAACTGCACTCTCCCCGTATTCCTTAGTGAGCTTAAGAATTTATCAATCTCTGCCTTGAAGACATTTAACATCCTGACCTCCGCGGCAGTGAATTCCCAGGCCCACCACTCTCTGGCTGAAGAAATGTCTCCTCATTTTCATTCTAAATTGACCCCCTCTAATTCTAAGGCTGTGCCCACAAGTCCTGGTATCCCTGCCTGATGGAAACAATTTCCCATCGTCCACCCTTTCTAAGCCATGCTTTATCTTGTAAGTTTCTATTAGATCTCCCCTCAACCTTCTGAACTCTAATGAATACAATCCCAGGATCCTCCGCCATTCATCATCTGTTAGGCCTACCATTCCAGGGATCATCCATGTGAATCTCCGCTGGATACGCTCCAGTGCCAGTATATCCTTCCTGCGGTGTGGGGCCTAAAACTGGACACAGTATTCTAAATGGGCCTAACCAGAGCTTTATAAAGTCTTAGTAGCACCTCACCGCTTTTACATTGCAACCCTCTTGAAATAAATGACAACACCTACATTTGTTTCCTTAACCACGGACTCAACTGCAAATCAACCTTTAGAGAATCCTGTACTAGCACTCCCAGGTCCCTTTGTACTTTGGCTTTATGAATTTTCTCACCATTTATAAAATAGTCCTTGCACTGTGGTAGTCCTCTGGAAAATTAAAATCTCCTATCATTACCATCCTATTATTCTTATAGATAACTGAGAGCTCCTTGCAAATTTGCTTCTCAATTTCTTGATGATTACTGGGAGGGTCTATAGTACAATCCCAATAAGGTGATCATCTCTTTCTTCTTTCTCAGTTCATCCAAATATTTTCACTTGGCGTACTCCCCATAATATCCTCCCTCAGTACAATCATAATATTATCCCAAATCAAAAATGCCATTTCCCCCTCCCTTGTCCTCCTTTCTATCCTTCCTATAAAATCTATACCCTTGAATATTAAGCTGCCAGTCCTGTCCGACCCTGAGCCATGTCTCTGTAAAAGCTATATATATCCCAGTCCCATGTTCCCAACCATGCCCTGAGTTCAGCTGCCTTACCTGTCAGGCCTCTTGCATTGAAATAAATGCAGTCTAATTTATCAGTCCTATATTGGTTTTTGCTTTGCTCCTGCCTGTCTTGATGGTTTGACTTGCACCTTTTCCCAATAGCACCAGCCTCAGACTGATCTCCCTTCTCACTGTCATTCTGGGTGTTCCTGTCCAGATTCTTCCAAACCCCACCTGCCAAATCTTAACGAGCAGTTGTAGCAAATTTCCCTGCTAGTATGTAAATCCCCTTCCAAAATAGGGTCACTTCTACCCCAGAAGAGATTCAAATGATCCAAAAACGTGTATTCTTCTTCCCTGCTGTCACTATCATGTGGCATCAGTAGCAATGCTAATATTACTACCCTCAAGGCCCTATTTTTTTAATTTCCTGTCTAAGTTCCTGTATTGTCTCCTCAGAACCTCGTCCTTTTCTCTTCCCACGTAATTGGTTTTAATATGTACAGTGACCTCCTGCTGGTTACTCTTCCCTTTTAGAATATTCTGCACCCTCTCTGAGATCTGCTTAACCCTGGTATGCGGGAGGCAATACACCATTTTGATATTTCATTGCAGGCCACAGAAACGTCTGTATCTCCTTCTGATGAGAGAGTCCCCAATTGCTTGGAACCTGACATAGCCCTGGTTAGAGTAGAGCAAGTCTCAGTTCCAGAAAGACTAACAGGAGGCTGGAAGAATATAGCAAGCCAGGCAGCATCAGGAGGTGGAGCAGTCAATGTTTCTGGTATTAATCCTTCCTCAGTACCAGAAACTTGACTGTCAGTGCTACATTTCACTGAGAGTCCATTTCTCCCTACACTTTCCAAGCAGCATAATTATTTGAGATGGGAATAGCACAAGAGATTCCTGCACCATCTGCCCACTTCTCCTACCTTTCCCAGAGGTAATCCATCTATGAGGCTGTCTCTACGGTATTTCAATCTTCCTGAAACTGCTGTCCATAACACCCACTTTTGTAAGGTCCTCATTGCCAATAACTGCCACTCCACCATATCCATGTAGTGCGAAAGGATTTGCAACCAAACATACTTCCTACAGACATAATTGTCAGTAATATTGAAATGTTACCTAATTTCCCACATCACCGTCTTTGCACCTTAACAATCTACAAAATAGCACAGACTCACTGCTCCAGGATAAATTGATAGGTATGTTTTATATTTTTTGAAAGAAGTTTAATCTAGAGACTGATCTCAATAAAACATTTTAAAAAAACAAAAAAAAGCACCCTGCTCACTATTGTAGATTTGTCAAAAACAACTTTTTAAAACATTTCAGCTGCTCAGAGCTGGGTAACAGCACAGTTGCTAAGATTTCTCCAAGGTCAGCTGTGAATTTCACTTTTTATTTTTCTTAGACTGAAATCCAGTGTCTAGAGACACAGCACACAGCACAGGCAGTCAGCCCTGAAAATTGACTGCTTGGTCAATCAGCTGTGCAGGTTTACTGCTTCTTTATTCACCTTCCATTTGGTACCTGCTCTCCTCCCCATTTTAAAGTATTGTTGTTTTGATTTTTTTTTCCAAAGTTTCAAAACAATGCATATTTTATTCTAAGCCATATGCAAAATTGGAGTTAAATTAGAATAGCCCTTGATAAAATCTCTGTGCATGTGGGTCTTGTTGTAGTTATCTCTCACTGATTGTGCTAAATTGTCCAATGTTTCCTCCTCCAAATTTTCTTCAGTCAAGAATTTGCGCAGGTGGTCTAAACCAGGTCATTGATGCAGCAATTCCACTGCCCACAACTGCATTTATAAGTATACACTAGCTGATTCTATTTTTAGTTTTTATTAATGTTCTTTCCAATTATCAAGATATGAAGCTCAAGCCACTCGACTAATTAAAATATTTTGGAGGTACCAAACAGAGTTGTTGCTAATTTAACAAGTTCCAAATACGCGATTCAATTGTTTGGACTTTGTTTTAACTGAACTTTTCTCAACTGGTGACTTGTGAGAATTGCCTTTCATTATTTTTCACTGTAAAGCAAATCAAATTAGAATCATATAATTAGAATGATGGCGGAGATAAAACAGGGAGTTCAACAACTTCGGAACATGGACACTCCCTGTTTGGGTTACATTCGCACGCGTGCACACAAACCCACTGTCGTCTTTGGTTTTGCTGAGAAGAAATAAGCAATCTGTTTTCAACCAATCACACTTGCCATCAGTACTCGCTTTGTCTTTCACCCTCCCCCTCTATTTCACTCACTCCTCTCCCCCTTTGTTAACAGCATTAATAATATCATTTTCCAGTCCTTATTCAGTTCCAAAAGAGATTCATTTTGGACTTGAATCATTTACTTTGTTTCTCCATCATAACAGTGGAGTATCTCAAACACTTTGCTTTTCTTTCAGATCTCTTGCATCCACAGTTTTTGCTTCTGTATTATTGAGGTATTTTAGCCCATTTGAGGAGTGCACTTTTTAAACAGAAACAGTTTAGGAGAATGAGCCTCTCATACATTGAAAGTATCACTTTGCTTCAGTAAGACTTCATAAACTGTAATTGCATTGTTAACACACATTCAGCTGCATGTCCACTCACTGCAATGGTCAAAAGGTTTAACGAGTATTTTGAATGCCAGTAAGCGGTTCTGGGGATTGTTCTAAGCTTTACAACATAAGACTTTTTTTGACAGGTGTCAGTAATGATCTTCAATTTGTTTGGTATTAATTGTGCGATTGACGTGAAGGGTGAGGATACAGCAGTGTGTCTCCAAGTAAACCAAGTCATACCAAAGCAACTCGGAAATGTTAATATTCGGCAGTACCTTAGCAACCGTAGCATGGGTATGTATCCAATTTTCTTTCCAATTTTAAATCTTAAACATAATTTGCATTTCTGTTTCAGGAAATGTTACTGAATTAAACATTTAATAATTGAAAATGCTTAAAGGTAATGAAATAATAACCTACAAAAAGAGTGCAATATGTCAGTAAATTTGGATGAAGTTTGAATTTTTTACTTTGCAGTATCCTCATACTCATATCTTGAATGCTATAATAATTTAGCTCAAATTTAGATTGATATACTAGAATTTTTCTATATAATTAAGAGCTTATTCAATAAAAACATTGTTGTGGAAATACTTAGCAGTTCTGGAGAAGAGTCCGATTTGGCTCGAAACGGTAACTGTTTCTTTTCTCACAGGTGCTGCCAGAAATGTTGAACATTTCCAGCACTTGCAGTTTTTGTTTCAGATTTCCTAGCTAAGGTATTTTGAAAAACTATTTGCAAGGGCATTGAAAATAGGGTAAGTGTCTCATTTGACCTCTGGAACACCGCACTCATTAAAAGGAATAATGCTTTCTATAGCTACCTAAAATGTGTAGTTTGGTGTTTGTTGGTTGGCATAAACATGGTGAGTCGAAGGGCCTCTTTCTATGCTGGATGACTTTGGCTGTAAAGCACTTGAAGATGTTAGAGTCAATGTAGTAGTTTTAAAGTGTAGTCATTGTTGTAATGTAGAAAAGCATTAAGCATGTTTAATCCATGACACAAAGTCTGGCTCCAATTAACAATTTCACTTAGAGAAGCTACATTAATAGCTGGTGTACAAAATACTGTACCACAACTGAGAGTTAAGAATATTAGCATAACAAGAAGAACTTAATCAATTGTATACTGTACTTATCTGGAAATGATACACACTTTGCCTGAAAATGTAAGCATTGTAGAAATATATAGACCTATATCTGTACTGTAAATTAATTCAGCCCAACAAATCCATGCCAGTGTTTATGATCCACGCAATTGTCATCTACCTTACCACATTTCACTAAACCAACCTATCCTTGAATTCCTTTTTCCCCTTATGTACTTATCTGGCTATCCCTTGATTGCATTTATATTTACTAACTGGCAGAATGTGGTACATTGTTTATTGTAACCACATTGGAATAAAGTGCATTCCTGAATCTTTCTGATTTTGAGTTAGAGCACAGAATTCAGAATTGTAGACTAAAACTCCTTTTGTAAGTTTCATTTCAGTTCATTAGAACTCAACTTAGAATTCAAGAATTAAACAAAAGATAATTCTTCTTTTGCAATGTTTTCATAAAAATTGATTTGGAGATGCTGGTGTTGGACTGGGGTGTACAAAGTTAAAAATCACACAACACCAGGCTATAGGTTATGTGCCAACCACCTGATGATGAAGTGGAGCTCTGAAAGCTAGTGCTTCCAATTTAACCTGTTGGGCTATAACCTGGTGTTATGTGATTTTTAACATCATAAAAATTGACTGTGCTGGCAAGGTCTACCCATAACTTTTATAGTACCCTTGTGTATGTGAGCTGAAGAGCTGCCAGTGAGTGGAGGGTATGCTGATTATAATATCAGCCTGTCAGTCTACAGTTTGGCAATTAAATTTTTGGATAAGCTGTACAGAATGATTGAGATGTGTAACACCAGTCATGGGCAAAGCTGAAGACAACGTAGGCAAACATTTGAGATTCGTCTTTGTCAGACACAACCTCTGGACTGAGGCATTTTGAGCCAAATCTGAGGATAACCCATTTCTAAGGTATTCCATAAGTCGTCTGCATTACTTGTCACCTGAGAGAAACACTTACTTTCTTAGGTAACTAGTCTTTCAGTGACAGTACTGCAAATATAAAGTTGCTGTAGCAGTCATGATTTAACCTCGCCCATATGAGGATTTAGTATGATTGTGATCACACTTGTTAAAAACCAATTCTTGAATGTTGTTGGTAAGGCCAGCATTTGTTGCCTAGCTCTCGTTGCTCTCAAATTGAGGGACTTGTTTTGCCAATTCAGAGATCAGTTTGAAGTCGACCACATTGCCTAGGATCTGCAATGTTGGTCTTAATCCACCATTTTGTGACAGATGAAATCTGAATTAATCAGTTAGTAAAGTGACCTAATAATAATTGTGATATGCTACAATTTTTGCAGTACAAACCTGTAAATTTAAAGGTGCAGAGCAACATAATTGTTTTGGCAACATTTGTTGAGCGGATTAATCAAATACAACCATTATCAGGTGATAAAAATGTAATTGTGCTCTTTGTTCTTTCAGTGTGGATAAACATCACAATAAATGAATTTTTATTTTCTATTTTCATTTGTCTTTTTTACGTGTACATTGATGGATTGAAATTTTACATTTGTACATTTCGCTCTTCTTCAAATGTTCCCAGTTTTCAAAATGTACCTCAGTTTTGTCTCTGTGTGATTAACAGTTTTCGAAGTCATAAAAGTGACCAAACAACCTGTTATCATGTGTTAACTCTCCCACTCAGTTAAATAATAAGTTGACAATGATAATCAAGAATAATTTGCATTTTGGATTTCTTAGTAGCTTTAACATATATTCCAAGAGGATCTTGATATCAATTTACCTTCCTTCTCTGTCAGCATGACTAAACTCTGGAATTTAATTCATAGGGTGCTGAAATGTGTCTTTTATTTAAATAGTAACTTCAGGTCTTCACTGCAATATTAAGAAATAAACTTACTTCATGATTTGAATATTCTCTGATCTCTTTTACTTGCTTCTCACGTTTTTTAAAGACTTACTTGATTCATTACCTTTTCTGATAGCTGTAGCTTTTTATCTTTTGAACATTTCCCAGGCTGCCATTGATCCTGATAATGCCCCTCTCCCTCGATCTTTAATTGCATTGAAATCTCCAATGACAGAATATTGGACTAAATAAGCCAAGGGATAATGGGAAAGAAAATTCATAAGCAAGAAGGGATACAAAACCATATGGTTTTATAAATAAAATAAAGAATGAAGAGATGGAAAAGGAATGGTTGAAGTATAAATGCAAAGCAATTGAGAAAAAAGCTGAAAGGAGTAAAAACAACATTGCATTTTTAGGAAAGAAGCAACTAACATGAACATAAATGTTGAAGCAAAATGAACATGATAGTCTGATGGAAGGAATAAAGTAAATTCTGAAACATCTTGACATTTCAATTATCTTTTGAAATATATTAGCAAAGGTCCTGGACCCAAGGGACATAATGCACAATTTCATCTAGAAATAGTATTCTGAACTGACTGATTTGCTTTGATCTTTCAAAAGTGTTGTTTCATTTTCTGATTTGTATATCTTGACAAATAAAAGCACAAATTGTTGTGGATGGAATGAAGTTGACTTTGAAAATCATTTAGTTGGCTGTAACCATGATAACTCAGCAGTTCTAACAGTGAAATAAACCAACTTGTGCTCAAAGTAGGCTGGATATAAATTATTAACTTTTGCTTTATTCACCTTTTTCTTTAATCCTTCAAAAATAAATAGCCCCTCTGAAGATTGATGTGATCTATATGGACTTCAGTAAGGCGTTCGACAAGGTTCCCCATGGGAGACTGATTAGCAGGTTAGATCTCATGGAATACAGGGAGAACTACCCATTTGGATACAGAACTGGCTCAAAGGTAGAAGACAGAGGGTAGTGGTGGAGGGTTGTTTTTCAGACTGGAGGCCTGTGACCAGTGGAGTGCCACAAGGATCGGTGCTGGGTCCACTACTTTTTGTCATTTGTATAAATGATTTGGATGCAAGCATAAGAGGTACAGTTAGTAAGTTTGCAGATGACACCAAATTGGAGGTGTAGTGGACCGCGAAGAGGGTTACCTCCAGATTACAACAGGATCTGGACCAGATGGGCCATTGGGCTGAGAAGTGGCAGATGGAGTTTAATTCAGATAATTGCAAGGTGCTGCATTTTGGGAAAGCAAATCTTAGCAAGACTTATGCACATAATGGTAAGATCCTAGGGAACAGAGACCTTGGAGTGCAGGTTCATAGCTCCTTGAAAGTGGAGTCGCAGGTAGATAGGATAGTGTAGAAGACATTTGGTATGCTTTCCTTTATTGGTGAGATTATTGAGTACAGGAGTTGGGAGGTCATGTTGCGACTGTACAGGTCAGTGGTTAGGCCACTGTTGGAATATTGCATGTAATTCTGGTCTCCTTCCTATTGGAAAGATGTTGTGAAACTTGAAAGGGTTCAGAAAAGATTTGCAAGGCTGTTGCCAGAGTTGGAGGATTTGAGCTATAGGGAGAGGCTGAACAGGCTGGGGCTGTTTTCCCTGGAGCGTCGGATGCTGAGGGGTGACCTTATAGAGGTTTACAAAATTATGAGGGGCATGGATAGGATAAATAGACAAAGTCTTTTCCCTGGGATTGGGGAGTTCAGAACTAGAGGAGAGAGTCTAGAACTAGAGGTGACCTGTACAGCCGCAACATGACCTCCCAACTCCTGTACTCAATACTCTGATCAATAAAGGAAAGCATACCAAATGTCTTCTACACTATCCTATCTACCTGCGACTCCACTTTCAAGGAGTTATGAACCTGCACTCCAAGGTCTTTGTTCAGCAACACTCCCTAGGACCTTACCATTACGTGCATAAGTCTTGCTAAGATTTGCTTTCCCAAAATGCAGCACCTTGCATTTATCTGAATTAAACTCCATCTGCCACTTCTCAGCCCAATGGCCCATCTGGTCCAGATCCTGTTGTAATCTGAGGTAATCCTCTTCGCTGTGAGAGGGAAAAGATATAAAAGAGACCTACGGGGCAACATTTTCACGCAGAGGGTGGTACGTGTATGGAATGAGCTGCTAGAGGAAGTGGTGGAGGCTGGTACAATTGCAACATTTAAGAGGTATATGAATAGGAGGGCTTTGGAGGGATATGGGCCGGGTGCTGGCAGGTGGGACTAGATTGGGTTGGGATATTTGGTCGGCATGGACAGGTTGAACTGAAGGGTCTGTTTCCATGCTGTACAGCTCTGACTCTGACAAGATTGAGCCATCGGGATCTTATTTAATAAAAGACGTGAGTGAGGATCTGTTGCTATTTAGTTTATATCATGTGACATTCAGAAGTCTATCATGTGAAGTCTTTTTAAATATACATCATAATACAACTGCATCTTTTTTGTTGCAGTTGTGATTAGATAGATTTGTTTGATTTCAGAACTTGATTCTAGAATCTCAAAACCTGTTTGATGTATGATGGGTCTAAAACAGACACTTGTCTGGAATCTACATATTTATTGTGGTGGTAATTCTTTTCAACATACTATAGGAATGGATAATCATTCTTTTTGTACAGTTGGGAGATCAGCTTCAGATAAGGAGAGATACTTTGTAAATTGTCTTCTGGGATGCAACAAATCTATGTTACCTTTTGAGCGCATCTTTTGTCTCCTTTGTGAATGTATTGAATTGCAAAAAATTGCTGTGTTTTATTTGTTTGTCATTGTTAGCAAAATCTGTCCCATGATTTTTCCTGAGCTAAACTGTACAATTCTATAAAATAAATGGATGTCAGCAATGAAAAAATAGTACTGTCTGGTTGTGTTTTTTTTCGCTTCCATCCCTGCTCCTCTCTCACATTGAAATTGGTACAGTATCTTCAAATGTAAGATATATTTGAAAATGTCTTTTGAACCAGCATTTGAAAACTTTTCTCTTCTTGGTTGTTTTTTGCCCATCAGATCAGCCTGATGTATTTCCATTGGCCTGGAACAAAACAGCACTATATAATCATCTTTCTGCTATGGTCAAAAAGAAAAACTATACATTTTTTAAAGATGCAGATACTAAGTTGCAGAAGTTGTGGAGGAGCATATGTCAATAGTACGGAGAAAACTGAACCTGCACAGCAGGTCAGGCAGGATTCGGGGAGCAGGAAAATCGATGTTTCGGGCAAAAGCCCTTCATCAGGAAGGGCTTTTGCTTGAAACGTTGATTTTCTTGCTCCTTGGATGCTGCCTGACCTGCTGTGCTTTTCCAACACCACTCTAATCTAGACTCTGGTTTCCAGCATCTGCAGGCCTCACTTTTGCCTAGAAAGCTGAATCTTTTGACCCTGGTTTGGAAGCTACAATATGCTGTTGTTCTACTATTGTGATTCTTATTCAAATAAGTTAGAAATATTGACCATGCAACAAAACTACCCTTTCTGTAAATGTACACCAGATAAAACTTAACTGTGCCAAGAGCCAAGCCGAATTTGATGGTAAGTGACCAAACAATCAGTGTCACACCTTGTTGTTGTGCACATGTCCAAGAAACATGTTTTGTTGTTCACCTCGTTCAAAAAGCCAAAGTGCTGAAACCACATCAACCATTTTTCAGTTAGCTATTAAACCAAAAGTCTGGATAACATCAATGATTTTCACTTCATTGGTTCAGCAATGTATCCACATATCCTTCCAGAAACACAAGATCCAATTACTCGTGGATAATTCCTCAACCCATCCTAATGTCCAAGGACTAAAGCCGTACGATTGGTTTTTCACTCACCATAATCAACTTCAATTACTTACTCAATGGACCAATATATAATTGCAAATTCAAAATATCTTTACGGCATGGCAATTGCCTGTGGAAAAAATGGCCTGCTTGAAATTCAGTGAAAACCTCAATCCAGGCTTGCTTCAAAAAATGAATATCCTGAAGCCCGGGAGATGGTAAAGCAGGAAACAATTCAGAATTGCTTCATGTGTGCAACTTATTTGAAACTAATGATGGTAACATAAATGGGTTTTCACTGTGAGACATCAAGTAAGATGATGCCAATGCTAGTCTTACCAACATTAGCATTAGAAAAGGAAGACTTTTTTTGACCACTGCAACTACTGCTGAATGATAAGCTGAACCTTGTGTCATACCAATGGATGATAATGCCATTCTGGCAGCTAAGGAAGATGAGGCACAGACAGAAAGATGAATGTCCATATGTTATCATTGCTGACGCATTCAATAAATTAGACTCCTTGCATGGCTATTTTCAACAGGTAACCAATACGAATGGCAAAGCATTTGAGTTTATGGGACCAGCTATCCAGTCTTGTAGAAAAGGAACCAATGTTTAGAGCAAACCAACTGTCATTAAAATCTATCTTCAAATTAATGATAATTACCTGTGGTTACCACCATTTGAGACTACATATTGCATTCTACTACTTACCTTTTGATTTTAAAATGTTACTGTGTGCACAATTGGGGTTGTTGATTTTCTACAAATGAAAATGGATTTATGATTTTGTTATTTTTGTTTTCCTGTAATGAATTGATAAATAAAAATCCATAATATACCAATGATAGGCAACACAACAAATACCTATGTCAAGTTATTTTTATTGTGTACACACTATATGATCCAGCACCACCTTGGATCATTAACATCAACAGCCTGTAATATGGATAAAGTTTACAGGCACTGTTACAACTCTGCGACAGACAGCTAAACCAAATCAGCTTCTCTATCTCTGTATTCACAATACAGTCAAACCAAAACCTTCAAAGATGACCTCAGTGGTTCCTAACCAGAATCTTTGAATAACCAATCCCACACTGTGAATGATCAATTCTAGACACTGCTTTGTAGCTTAAACAAAAGACTTAGCAATTTATGAACAGTGCAATAACTTGAGTAGAGCAAAATTAAACAAAATAATCTCATCGGTCTATGCTATAAACCTAAAAATTTTGATGTGAATAGGATTGAAGACAGTCAAACGCAATGAAGAGATATATAAAAAGAAAATAACAAAACTGGGCAAATTATTTGTGGTTTTCACGATGTGACATAGATGATGGTTTCTTGATTGACATACTTAGAAAATATCAGGGTCACTTTACAGTTAACTCAGATAAAGCTTGTTTGGTCTGTTTTCCTTTTCAACTAGTTGTTACCCACAATCCAAAAGTTGTCTTTAATCCCAATTCACAGTTACAAACAAAAAATGATACACATAATGCAAAATCATCAAGGGCTCTGTAACAGGACCCATAAGTGTTGACCTAATTGAGTAGCACCCTGTACCTAGATCTATTATTGATCAATTATGTTCTTATGAAACATTTTAATAAGAAACTAAAAAGCATTCAATGTTTGTTTAATTCTCTACCAAAAATATGATGTCATGAATTAATGTAGAAAATAGTACATCTAGTATTTTTGTTGGGGAGGGGGAAGGGGGGGGTGGAAGTATCATGATTACAGTGGTTGGACTCGTTCATCTTTGTGCATAAATACTTTGTGTTGAAGACCAGAAGGAAGACAACTGGTGATTCTAGTTAGACTAGCTCTGACTCTCTTGAATCCATAGAATAACTTGATCAATCTATACTGGACAAGATTATTCAAATTTGCAGGTATCTTACAATTTTTCAAAAATTGTTTTTTTTGATTTTTGTTAAGTTTCATTCACTTTCTTTAAGTCTTTTAATATACCATATGTCTTTATTTGGCCAAGAGAGTGATAGCTGATCTATTGTTAAAATATTTACTCATTTTTAAGTTATTTGCCAGAAGCCAACTATCAGTAACCAGGATATTCTCCTTGTGGAAAAAAATCTTGCATGTTCCGCCTCTCTGCTCTTGGCAAAATAGCTGAGACCAGAAATGTAGCTATTTGGGAAGTAATGACTTGCATCACACTCAGCATGCCTTTATTGGGATCAATTTGTTTCTTTAAATTTAAAAAAACCTTTTTCCTTTGTACATGCAGCAGGGGGCACTAAATGCACATTGAAAGTTCAGTTCTGAATATATAGTTGTCTTTCCATATAATGTGAAATACTTTGGATTATTGGTGAAAGAATGTGCATATGCTTCAAACATTTGGTATTTTAAGTACAAATATATTTAAATAAATATTTTTGACAGCAGTGTGATAATTAGAAAATGTTTTAGCAAAAACGTACAAAGTTGTGCTCTGACTTTATAAATAGTAAGATTTGTTACTAATGAATTATGTTTGTATGGAACTTTTTAGTAGGGAACTGACAAATCTTTCAATATTTAAGTGATTATTCAGTTCTCTACCATACTTTATTAAAGTTAAAAATTATTACTTATTCATTTTACAATTTCCGAGAAATCAGATTTGGTTAGATACACTCAATTGTAATGGAATACTATTAGGTCTTTGGTATTTTTGCTCAGCAGTTCCAAAAGTTTGGCTTTTCTGGTCATACTCATTCAAACTAAATTCTTTCAGGTATTTTAATTTCAGGCAATCTGCATACTACTATGTTGTTCATGCTTTGCAGTTAAGTAATGGGGTGGAAAAAAATCTAAAAATTAAGTGAGTCGAAAATTCAGCTATCAAGTAATATTTACATTAATGAATCAGATGAATAATAAGCACATGATCTTAAGTCTGACTTCAAAAAAGTGAACAGTTCAAGGGATAACTGTTTCTGTTGAAGCGCTTTGTTGGTCAGTAAAATGTGCTTTTTTTTCTTTGATTGGCCATTTTTCTTTTGTTGTCAGATCGGCACCAATCCTCTGTGACACAGGAGCACAGGAAAGAATTGCCTGAAGTGAGTCTACGGCTGGAGAGTGGTCCAAGTGCTGCTGTCCATTCATCACTTGCAGTCAAGAATGGTTTTTTGCAATGCTCGGTAAAGAACTTCAATTCAGAGTTCCTGATGTCTTCCCTCACAAATCTAGGAACATTTCTGGAAGATGAAGCACCTGCTGACATAATCCCTATGAAGATTGAAATAACTGATACACAAATTAACCTGACGGTAAGACTAATTCTGTTTTCTAAAAAATCATTTTTCCCATAAAGGTGAAACATTTAATTGTCACTAAGGGATGTACTGGTTTTTTAAAAACTACCATTGCAGATAAAGGGTCTCCTCCATCTCTTTGCCAGCAATCTATTGATTACAGACCAATATTTTGATAGCTTCATGAAAAATAGGAAATATACTGGGATGATCTCTAAGATTAGCAAAGACTAATCTTGTCCTATGAAGGTAACCGGGGTAATGAGGATGTTCTTGTGTGTTGCTTACATAGATCGACTGACTAAAATTGTTGGATTTTGTTGTAGAAATAACAATATGGCCAGCAGGACAAACAACAACGTTAATGGCTGCATATGTAGTTAACTAGCAATCCGGAAGTTGCTTTCCAAGAAGCCTGGCTCTTCTCAAAGTTGCACAACATTTGGCAATCCATTTACCATTCAAGTAAATTTAGCTTGGTGATAGGAAGTAAACACACCAGAAAAAGCTGGGGGTTGTCATTTCAGTGCCCAGCACACTTCCAACAACTTCAGTCATTATTTAGTTCCAAATAACCCCTCCAGCACTGAAAATAATTTTTATAAATGTGGACTGTCAGATTTAAATTATTGTTGTAAACTTCTTAAAATACTCTCTTTCTGTCTCACTGGCAGTCCCTTGTTTCTTTCCTTCTCTATATGGCATTTTCAGTACCTGATTGGTATTGAATTAAATATTTGATGTGTCCTTCTTAATGCAGATTCTGTGTATCAAATCCAGTTATGTTTCTCATGTTCAGAGGTCTTAGATGTCCTACTGTGGACACCTTGTTGCTTTAGTTCTCTCATTTGCAATTCAGTTCCACTGCAAAAGTCCAAAGAAAGTATGAGCAAGCATATATGTAATAAGTGGCTCATGAGAAGACAATGTGCACCACCTCCCAAAAAAAGCACCACCAGCACTTTGTGTGTCCATTCCTGCATACAAACACACACACACCTTGATGCCCAGCCTGGATCATGTTACAGGCTTGTGATCTTTTAGCAAAGCTGAAAATGCTACATACAATCATGTTTTTAGCAAGTGTAGTTGCTGGAAAATGGGAGGAAAGAACCAAAGAGACATTCGTACAGACATTCTAAAGGGCAACAGTAGAATCATTGCCAACATGTGTAGTCCAAAAAAAAGGATGAGCGACTATGATCTAGAATTATTGAAATTAGAGTTGTGACTGTAATTTGCAAACTGCTTACAGTTGAGATGACATCGTTCGAGTTTTACATATTAGAAGAACATAAAAGGTCTGACGAGGACTATGGATAGAGAAGCAAAAGGACAAGCAAATGAAGCACAGCGTTCTGATTATGGAATGACCAGCAGTGTTCAGAAAGGGATTACCTAGTCTGTATTAGGTCTGTCCCTGTGGTTGTATTGTGAATAAGACCATAAGACATAGGAGTGGAAGTAAGGCCATTCGGCCCATCGAGTCCACTCCGCCATTCAATCATGGCTGATGGGCACTTCAACTCCACTTATCCGCATTCTCCCCATAGCCCTTCGATTCTTGTTGTCTCGGGGAATTATCAATCTCTGCCTTGAAGACATTTAGCGTCCCGGCCTCCACTGCACTCTGCGGCAATGAATTCCACAGGCCCACCACTCTCTGGCTGAAGAAATGTCTCCGCATTTCTGTTCTGAATTGACCCCCTCTAATTCTAAGGCTGTGTCCACGAGTCCTAGTCTCCTCACCTAACAGAAACAATTTCCTAGCATCCACTCTTTCCAAGCCATGTATTATCTTGTACGTCTCTATTAAGTCTCCCCTTAATCTTCTAAACTCCAATGAATACAATCCCAGGATCCTCAGCCGTTCCTCATATGTTAGACCTACCATTCCAGGGATCATCCGTGTGAATCTCCGCTGGACACGTTCCAGTGCCAGTATGTCCTTCCTGAGGTGTGGGGACCAAAACTGGACACAGTACTCCAAATGGGGCCTAACCAGAGCTTTATACAGTCTCAGTAGCACAATGGTGCTTTTATATTCCAACCCTCTTGAGATAAATGACAACATTGCATTCGCTTTCTTAATCACAGACTCAACCTGCATGTTGACCTTTAGAGAATCCTCGACTAGCACTCCCAGATCCCTTTGTACTCTGGCTTTACGAATTTTCTCACCGTTTAGAAAGTAGTCTGTGCTTTTATTCTTTTTGCCAAAGTGCAAGACCTCGCATTTGTTCATGTTGAATTCCATCAGCCATTTCCTGGACCACTCTCCCAAACTGTCTAGACCCTTCTGTAGCCTCCCCACTTCCTCAGTACTACCTGCCTGTCCACCTAACTTCGTATCATCTGCAAACTTCACTAGAATGCCCCCAGTCCCTTCATCCAGATCATTAATATATAATGCGAACAGCTGTGGCCCTAACACTGAACCCTGCGGGACACCAGTCGTCACCGGCTGCCATTCTGAAAAAGAACCTTTTATCCCAACTCTCTGCCTTCTGTCAGACAGCCAATCCTCAATCCATCTCAGTAGCTCACCTCGAACACCATGGGCCCTCACCTTACCCAACAGCCTCCCGTGTAGCACCTTATCAAAGGCCTTTTGGAAGTCTAGATAGACCACATCCACTGGGTTTCTCTGGTCTAACCTACTTGTCACCTCTTCAAAGAATACCAACAGGTTTGTCAGGGCTTGTTTGATTTCAAGGAAGATAAAAAAGCAGGTGTAGTGTTTTAGTTCTTTACATGGGAAAGGAAGGGGTTTTGAGGCAATTGAAGAGTGGCCAATGGTATCACAGAGAAGATAGTGTTTTTTGAAGAATGGGAGAGGAGAGGGCTGTATATTTGGTGGTAGCAACATGCTGAACATGAGGAAAATCATGATGGATACTGACTGACATCCTGAGTATTCCATGATTTTCTGACTTTAATTTACACTTCCGTAATCTACAGTATTTCTTTTTTGTTTTAATATATGGTTATTGCATTTTTGTGTCTCATCCAATGGCTTGTATTTGGTGGGTCTGTCTGTTTAAAAAACAATCATTGCAAAGTCTCTCACTCTCGCCCTCACTCTCGCCCTCACTCTGTCTCCCATACAGTACATGCCCGTTTTCAGGAACAGTTGTTCTACTCACATGGGGAACAAGACCCTGATTGAGATCAGTGAACGAGACATAAATCAAAAGTTAAAACTCTGCTGTACTTGGGTCTATTTAGTGTGGAGTTGGTGATAGTATTAAGCTATCAGGAGAACTCAGACATGCTTTCTTTCTACAGAAGACATGATGATTTAGGATCAATCCAAGTTTCATTTCAGTTGAAATAACTAATCATAATTGACTAGCGTATTTGGGAGACTATAATGCAACATATGGTATAGATTTCTGGTATTGTAAGTGGTACTAATTACCTTTTTCCAGAACCCTGAATCTAGAGTTATGCAGTATAAATAGGTGATGTAAAGGATTATATTTTGTTCATAGCTCAGAACCATGCACAGTATAATGTAAGCAGAATTTAAAGCCCCCATCCAGTGCTTGGAATGTGTGTCGCTTGCACACTTTGACATCCTGCTTGTGCTGATCTATTTTATGGGGAGCCATTATTATGCCAAGTGAGCTACCTGGCTTTGGACCTATTTCAGAGTATTAAGTGGCTAAATAATCGTCCTGTTGCCACTGTTATTTTACCCACAACTGTGGAGGTCTGTATTATGTGGCTATCCCAACAGTTTAAACTGAATAGATTTGTGACAGGCAAGGATGGATCCTGTTTTGGATTTCCCCTGAGCTGAAACCCAGCTCCCTTACTAGTGCCTGCCAGCCAGCCAGGACATTTCAATACCCTGGTTTTACCTGAAATCTGAACCCCATTAGCTCCTATTCTTCAGGGGTTCCTTGTAGTCTCAGCAGTGGCCATTGCTTGAACCTGACACTGATAGAGCTGCTGGACATTCAGCTCTTTAAGGCAACAGTCCTGAGTGAGGGTGCAAGTCTAATTTCCAGCCAATTAGGACAGTGTGAAATGGCTGTTAGGGGCAGAGTTGGCAGGGCAGGAAATGCTACCATCCAAAAAGATACCCTATATTGCTGCATGACCAAAAATATGGCAGAGTGATTTGTATAATTGTGTTTTCTTGATTGTGCAATTTTGCATCTAAATATTCTTATTGACAGAATTTAAAGAATATTGGAGTTCTTTGTGTACAGTTTTTTTCCTATGTCTGAGGTATTATCACTTTCCATTTAGTGCTAAATATGTATAATACTTTCGGATAGTAAACAAAATTTGATGAGTCTAAGTATAGCAGATGATAATTGTGGCGGTATGCCCCAAACTTTCCTCTTGATTAGCAAAAAAATCAGTTTGTTGAAATGTTTGTACAAAGTAATTTTTACACTAAATGTTTGCAATTTTTATGGTAAATGTGTATAATATTAACTTTGTGTAATTTAATTGAAAGGATGATAGTCCACGCCATGATCTGTCAGCTCATGAACCACTGCCAATACAATTGATTATTGATAACTTGATCGTCCGCAGAAGTGATGATGGAACGTTTTGCATTGGAGGTGAGAATTGCTTTGTTTAATGCTGCATAGGAAGACTAAAAGGATGCCTGGAAAGATAGCTGTGTGTTTGGTCATGAAAATATGCTTTGATTAAGGAAGGGTATGTCTTCAGCTTGGATAAGCTCCATGCAACAGTGTTTTAAGGTGATCAATTTTTAATTAAGTGAATGTTATTGATATGCTTAATTGTATTTGATAACTTTTTAAATAATTTATTCCCTCCTAATAACATTAGTTGGTTTCCTCTCATATTTTGCAATATATGGTTGGATTATCAAGCTGTCATTGCAAATTTATATTAGTATGCTAAATCTATTTCTCAAAGCGCACACCTGCATGTTCACGCCCACAATAAAACATCCTCTATGGTTTTTTTAAGAAATCAAGAGCCCTGTATTATTTAGTTTTGATTGTTTGTAAAGCCTCCGTTGCAATTAAGAAATAGTTTTATGCATCTCTCTGTAGAAGAAAGAATCACTTTGATATTCTCTAATACTTGTAGCATGTGAAATATCTTGCATTTAAAGCTTTAAAATTGGCTCCTGTTTTTAGTCTCTATCGTATAGCATTCCTCAGGGGAAGCATTTCCTCAGGCCATGTGAGGAAAATTATCAAAGCTCCCCTCGGGTTTCTGAACTATTATATTTTTACAGTCTTCATTCTGAAATTGTTCCAGAAGCTTACTCTGCTTCAAAACACTGCAGTGGCTTTTGTGGCACATGGCCGCTATGCTTGGTGACTTCAAGAATCAGTCCGTATTTGTAACAATCTGGCCACTGGTTGCACTTCAAGCCTACTCTAGATTATGAAATTTATTGCCCCAAATATTTTCCACCATGTTTTCTATGGAAACTGGGAAGAGTGGAGCATGATTCAGATCAGGGTCTAGATTAGAGTGGTGCTGGAAGCACAGCAGGTCAGGCAGCATCCGAGGAGCAGGAAAATCGATGTTTCAGGCAAAAGCCCTTCATCAGGAACCAGATGATTCATGACTCAGATCATAATAGTCTCGTGCAGTATCCAACATTTGGTTGAGTTAACAAAAGGTGTTGTTTCCTGCTGGAGTTGTGGGCTGAATTTAGCAGAGTGATGAGATGTACTGCTTTCTAAGGCTCTAAGGTCCTGTTGTGAACTGAGTTTGAATTGCAATTCAGTTTCTCAAAAGTATAGATGAGCTATATGTTGAGACCATACTATTTTGTTTTAAATTTTCTCATTTTTTGGTTTGGATCTGCAAGTTGCAGTTGAGATTTGAACTTTGAAAAGCAGCTTGTTTCAAGAAAAAGAGAACAAGATACTTATGTTTACTGTTGGGAACTGACAGAGAAAGATAATGCAGGTTAATTATTCCTCTAAGAACACTGTTCACAATTTGGCATCACCGTGATGTTATACTCAGTGACTGGCAGCTGGTTGGATGTTGACTTGTTCAATGAAGGAGTACCGGTGCTGGCCAGCCAACCACAGGGAATGTTAAAAACAAAACAAGTGAACTGGCTCTGTCTAGGTTTTTGAGCAGGAGACAATTTGCTTTCGAAACTGACAAGGGGAAGCTTTTTTTTTTGTTTTGTCCTGTCTAGGTCCTCTCCAGCAATTGACTTGTTGAAAGTTCTCAGTTAAGAATCTCTGTCTTTACGAAACGGTAATAAGGCTTTAGAAATATGCAAAAGCTGTTTTTATTGACTGGTAAATTTGAAATTCAAGTAAGATGTATAACTCTACATATCTGTAATATAAGCCTGAATCAAAAGGTTTAATGAAGGCCTGGCATTCATTGTTGAAGTGGTTGTCAAACTGGAAAATTTATCAGCTGGCCATGCTAAATTGCCCATCGTGTTAGGTGAAGGGGTAAATGTAGGGGAATGGGTCTGGGTGTGTTGCGCTTCAGAGGGTTGGTGTGGACTTGTTGGGCTGAAGGGCCTGTTTCCACACTGTAAGTAATCTTATCTAATCTGAAAAAACTCTGTTCAATGTCTGAGTAGAGCTTTATATCCAAAGATGAAACCAAAACAGAAATTGCTGGAAAATCTCAGCAGGTTGGGCAGCATTTGTGGAGAGAAATCCTCAGTTCGTTTGGCATGGTTGTGGGTATGGTCGCTAAGCTGAGTAGTTGATTTGCAGATGTTTTGTCCCCTGTTCAGTGACATCTTCAGTGCTTGTGAAGCGCTGCTGTACTTGTGTCTTCTGGAATTTATTTGCTTCTGTTCCTGCTGCTTCTGTTTGCCAGTTCTGGTAGTTCATTATAGTGGCCAGTATATTGGGTCTAGAGCTATGTGTTTGTTGATGGAGTCCGTGGATGAGTGCCATGCTTCTAGAAATTATCTGGCTGCTCTCTATTTAGATTGTCCTATGATCGTTGCATTGGCCCAGTGGAATTTATGGTCCTTGACATCTGTGTTAATAGCTACTAGGGTCAGCTGGTCGTAGCGTTTTAATAACTAGTTGGTGTTCATGGATGCAGATTGCGAGTTGTCTGCCTGTTTGTCCTATATAGTGTTTCTTGTGGGCTTTGCATGGAATCTTGTAAAGTATGTTAGTCTTGCACATGATGGGTATAGGGTCCACACACACGGACCAGTAGCCATACACACAGATGACAAGGACTACAAATTTGACTGGGACAACACAATGATCACCGGACAAGCTAAACAGAGGACAGCCAAAGAATTTCTAGAAGCATGGCACTCATCCACGGACTCCATCAACAAACATAAACCTTGACCCAATATACTGCCACTACAATGAACTGCTGGAAGCAGCAGGAACGGAACCATATAAATTCCAGAAAACACAGTACAGCAGTGCTTCACAGGAGGCTTCAAAGCACTAAAGATGTCACCTAGACAGGGGACAAAACATCTGCAAATCAACTTCCCAGTTCGGCGAACATATCCACAATCACGGCAACCAGCACCCGAGCTGCAAATCTTTCCACAAACTTTGAGTTCATTTGGTTTTTATATTCAAAGATAGTTGGGTTTAGATTGTAAATATTAACAAATGCTAATGATGCTTCTGGTTTTTCTGTTTTGCTGAAGTTTTGTTCTTAAATAAAAGTTTGTTAAACTATAAATTTGATGTCTAAAATCAGAAATTGCTGGGAAATCTCAACAGATTTAGCATCTTTTGGGAGGAAAAGGTAGAGTTAACGTTTTGGGTTTAGTGACCCTTAGTCAGTAAAGATGCTGTCAGACCTGAGTTTCCCCAGCAATTTCTGTTTTTATTTTTGTTTCTGCTTTCCAGAATCTGCAGTTCTTGGGTTTGCTGTTATTTGTAAAATCTGGTCAGAAACGATTGAGCAATTCTGAGTGTCATCGAATGTTTTAATTTCATTGTTATGAATCCAGTGATAGTGAGACTAATATGGTGTGGCTTGTTATTCTAGTGTCAAAACAGATGAAACAACTCATAAATCAGGAAGTTTTAACATTTGTATCAAATTGTGGGAAATTACATAACTAATTGTGTTGTTCAGTATCTACTTCTGATATTAGGGTTAGGCAATTAAGACATTTTCTAATTTCTCTGTTCGGAGATGTTACTACACATTTCTGGAGCAGGCAGGACGTCAACTTGGGTTTTGTGGCTCAGAGGTAGGGACACTACTGCTGTGCCACCAGAGTGGCCAATTAAAGCATCTAAACATTTCTAATCAACCTCCTCAAAAATGTGGTTACGTACCTTTGAAGCAGGTGAGGCCTGAACCTTAGTCTCCTATGCCAGAGGAATAGACACTACCACTGTGCCATGAGAAGCCTCAACAAATCATTTAGATATTTTCTAATAAACCTGTGCAGAGATGGGGTTACACACCTCTGGAGCAGTTTGGAGTTGAACCAGGGCATCTTGATTCAGAGGTAGGCACATTACCCTTGCACCACAAGACTCTTGTTAATGCACTTAATAATGGATAGAATAAATCGGCTCCAGCTGCTGATAATGTGTGTAATCATGAAGCCACAACAAATGTTTTAACGGGGTTGTAGAGATTCATGTTGAATGCGAGAAGATTTGTAACTCAAGTTGAGGTTCAGGTTTGTTTAGAGACATTTCGTCACCATGCTAGGTAACATTATCAGTGAGCCTCCGGTGAAGCGCTGGTGTTCTTTCCCACTTTCTACTTATGCGTCTTGGTCTCTTAAAGTGGGTGATAGCATTTCAAGTTCTTTTTTCAGCAGTTGGTAAATGGGGTCCAAATCGATGTGTTTATTGATGGAGGTCCGGTTTGAATGCCAGGCCTCTAGGAATTGCTGTGTTTGTCTCTGTTTAGCCTGTCCTAGGATGGATGTGTTGTCCCAGTCGAAGTGGTGTCCTCCTTTGTCTGTGTGTAAGGATAGTAATGATAGTGGGTCATGTCTTTTGGTGGCTAGTTTACTGTCTGTCCAATGTAATATTTGTTACAGTTCTTGTATGGTATTTTATTGCATGGTTCCAACACACTGAAACAGTTACTGATGAACCTAAACCTATACCAACAACCAGCAAAACTAATCTCATTTACAAAATACCATGTAAGGACTGTTAACAAACTACATTGGACAGACAGACAGAAAACGAGCCACCTGGATACATGAACACCAACCAGCCTCTAAAAGATATGACCCACTATCACTACTATTCTTATATACAGACGAAGAAGGACACCACTTTGACTGGGACAACATATCCATTCTAGGACCAGGCAAACGGAGACAGGCATAGAGATTCCAGAGGCCTGGCATTCAAACCAAAACTTCATCAATAAACACACCAATTTGGACCCTTCTGAGAAAAAGAACCGGAAATGATATCACCCACCTCAAGAGACTAAGACACACAAATAGAAAGTGGACAGAACACCAGCATTTCATCAGACACACACTGATGATGTTACCTTGCATGGTGATGAGAGGTCTGAAAACAAACCTGCCAGCTCAGTGAGCAAACTTACAACCTGATTCATGTTGAATGTTTTCTGTGCTCTCGAAGCATTTTTTTTTAATGTTGGATGAAAGAAAAACTCTTGAGTAAACACCTGCAAGGAAGTTCTGACTACAGTTGTGTGGAAATCACAGACAAGTAAAACAATGTAAATCTTTGTCTCAGTATTGTGACTATTTTAGATTTAGTGAAATAACAAATTCCTTCTTGTGGCTTCCTAGTTCAGATATCCTGAAGAATTAATAGTGGCCATATTGCTGCAGATTTAAAAAAGACCAGCTCTGCCACCCTCATCCAGATCAATAACCTTAATATCTTGAAATTGTTCTGGTTGTGGCAATGCACTTTCCAACCACAACTGTTGCTGTAAACAAATAGTTGTGTGTTTTTTTTACTATTCTATTTTGACCATAAACTTTCCCAGTTATCTTCAGATGATCACTCCTGCCATCTTTGAAATGTTTGTTGTTTTTAATTTAAACAATTGATTTGAGCTGAGCTTCATTATTGAAAGAAATTTTCATTGCATGAAATTTTTTTGGCAACTTTATTGGTTTGGGCTTGTTAGTGTTGAAAATATCGCATTGCTTGTCAACTCTGTGCCATTTATATTCAGGAATTAATGATTTCAGTTTTAGATAGGAGTTCAACATTTTCTGGGGCTTTTTTAAAATTGTCCTATCAAGGTCAATAACATTTTATAACTAATTTTGTTTTACTGTGATTAATTAACTCAGCTTTTACCTTATTTATTTTAAAAAATAAACATTAGCGATGCAATGCAAATAAATTTGACATTGACCTGAGCCTTCACAAACACCTCTCACTTCTTCATGATGACCAGCAAACATGAATTTGCTTTACACAAACTGAAGCCGTCTGGCACAAAATGGTGACTGAGAAATAATTTCCCTGTTGCAAAAATTTTCTATTGACAATATTTCCTTTGAAATCTCTCATGCTGATATTGTTTGAGTTGAACCCATTAATTCGAAGTCTTTTGTGGAGGTCGTCGAGTTTTTGTTTATAGTTAGAACATTTTATATAAATATTTATTCTGGTTACACATGACAAAGTCTAGCCTAATCTCAGTCATTGAATCCAGTTTAATTGATTCTGAAGGAGGCCTGATCGGAATCTCCTGTGAGAAATGCGGAGCATATTTGCCTCGTTAAAAAAAGAGCGCGGAGTCTTTTGTCTTTTGGTGATTTTTAAAAAGAAAATGTTGATACCTAGTCCATGTTTTGTTACAGATTTTGTATGTTTCAGGGTTAATGATTTGTGTGTATATTTTTTGATTCTGTTTGTAACTTATAAAACAAATGACTTCTAGGAATAGTGATTAAATGCCTAACTTTCTAATTAATTCTTATTAGCTCCTGTTTATATTAAATCTAGGTGATTAATTATTTATTTGACTTTCTTTCATCTAGGTGTCCAGCTATCTAGTCAGAACTCAGCAAACAGTAAATACACAAAACAAACAGTATTATCCTGCTTAAAATGTCATGAATCAAAGGAGGTCAGATGTGTGTCACAATTCACTCAAACAGATGTTGTGCAATCAAACTTACCTGGACAGCCAGATCATGGAATCAAGTCAACTGCTGGAAGTTCAACTGATAGGGAACAGGTGAGAACAAATGCAAATAATGGACTGGATTTTCTGAGGTGTAGCAATTGCATGCAGATTCCACCGCGCTCTTTTTTTAACGAGGCAAATATGCTCTGCATTTCTCACAGGAGATTCCGATCTGGCCTCCTTCAGAAATGCAGAGCCATACTTCCTCTGGCTGATCCCTCAATACAGAAGTCAAGACAGAGCAAATAATACCCCTTTCTTTCACAACAGTCAGTTGCCACATTCATTTGCCATATGTTCCAGTATCACTGACTGCTCCGATGTAAGGGAAAGCATGTAAGGTGTGTGTATGGCTACAGTGCCAGCTAAGTAGGAAATGGAGTGTTTAGGCTTAGCTAGGGATGTTGGGTACAGCAGTTGGGAGGGGAACGGTCAAGTCCTGAAGTGGGGATTACGGGATGTTGTTTCCTGAGAGGCAGGTAGGATTCTCAGGCCCTTGGAAAGAGGGAATCATCTCCAAACCTTAAAATTGCACTGTGTGTAGGTACATATTTGGTTCATGCAATAATCATCATTATACAAAACAAGTGATTATTCGTGACAAAGGTATAGACAAACATTGTAAGAAACAGTGTCAAATTATGATCATTTCTTTATGCAAATAATTAAAATATATTATGTAATACTGCCCACTACATTTTGTACTGAAGTATTTAATTCCATAGGTAATCTGTTGTTGGATTAATTTAAATTCTCAATCATTTACGCACTTCTTTAATCTTAGAAGGTGGAGATAGGTTTGTTTCATATTCTTAGATTAGATTAGATTACTTTACAGTGTGGAAACAGGCCCTTCGGCCCAACAAGTCCACACCGACCCGCCGAAGCGCAACCCACCCATACCCCTACATTTACCCCTTATCTAACACTACGGACAATTTAGCATGGCCAATTCACCTGACCTGCACATCTTTGTGACTGTGGGAGGAAACCGGAGCACCCGGAGGAAACCTCAACCCACGCAGACACGGGGAGAATGTGCAAACTCCACACAGTCAGTCGCCTGAGGCGGGAATTGAACCCAGGTCTCTGGCGCTGTGAGGCAGCAGTGCTAACCACTGTGCCACCGTGCTACCCACACTGTTATCCTACTTGTGGTGTGGTGTCTTTTCTCAGTTGGAATATATAATTTTACTGTCATGTGTATGTGGCAAGAGATAATGGCAATGGAAGGGGAATTCAAGAATTTTCTCCTGAAGACTGTGCAAATCTTTTCCTCCCTTTCAACAAGGGAACATATATTCAATTGTTTGTGTCAGAGGAGCTTTGGTGTATGTTACAGAAGATTGGATCAGAGCTTAGTTCTGAATGCTTTCAGTTGTCTTCACGTGCTCTTCAGTAAGCCCAGCATTCCAAACAGGCCATGTGTGTTTAACAGTAGGTCTAGCATAACTATTAGCACAGTGAATCGATTTAAGATGCTGTATAATGATTGAGAAGATGCAGCATGGGAAGTCGTCTTTTTGCTCTCATTGGCAATCCCACTTAAGATCACTTTGAATATAATTTCCTCTTAGTTTAATGTATGATTATTGTACAATATCAGCACTGGCTAAGTTGATGAGTGGAGGATCAGGGAGTTCACAGGAAGTGCTGTCCGTAGTGTTACACTTTTCAGGTTCATCCTTGTGATTTGCAAGACTAAGGAATTTATATTTAAGGAGGAATAAAAATTTTTTTAAGTCCTCCATCTACATGTACTATCTTCATTGACCCTGTTATTTTATCCAAGAGCTCAATCATTTTTTAAATATATTTTTATTGAGAAAAAATAGATTTTTTAATATTACAAGTACAAAACAATGTAATTCAAAACAGTACAAAAAAACCCAAATAATAAAAAAAAATTCCCCGACCCACACTCATGTCCAAATGTATAAACATATATAGAAAAATGTAGAATTTTTAAAACTCTAAACTAGCTATTTAACTAAATAAATAACCAACAACAAACAAATGAATAGTAATAACTCAGCCCAGCCAAATAAAACACTCATACATTCACAGTTCCTCCTCCCTGGATATTGGACTCATGAAACACAAGTGTTACAGCTATATAAAAGCCCTTGTTAGTGTGGCAGATAAATCTGTGTCCAGGTATTCCACAAAGGGCTGCCATGTCTTGTAAAACTCTCAGTTTTGTGGTGTACCATATTTGTGAGAAAATCCAAGGGATGATGCTCCATAACAATCTTCCGCCAACCCAACAGGCCTGCGGGTTTTTCGGATATCCAACCTAGCAAGGTATTCTTTCTTGCACAGAATGTGAGAATGTTGAAAGGTTTTTCTTACGCACGTCTGTAGGAAATACAGTGGGTAGGCCCAAAAGGAGAGAGATAGGGCCCTTCTCCACCCTTACACCCAAAATCTTCTTCATTGCACCCGCCACAGCACTCCAATATGTTTGAAGCCTATCGCAAGACCAAAGACAATGGGTAAGAGTGCCCGTACAGATCTTGCACCTGGGACATGCTGAAGATACCCCTGGTTTAAATTTTGACAAATGGTCTGGAGCCAAGTGGACCCTGTGGCAAATCTTCAACTTGAAAGCATGAGTCCTAATGCAAATTGATATCTTCCTTGCATTCTCCCAAATATCCTCCCATGCCTCTGAGGAAACTTCAACACCTAGCTCTCTTTCCCACATCTTGCAGAGTTGATCAGACTCATCTGAGGTTGCACCCCCCAAGTGATGATATAAAGTACTAACAGAGGGTGTACTCTTAGCTCTTAGCACCCCCCTGTCTATCTCCATTTGCAGGGATCAGTCAAAAGTGTTTTTTTTTAAATAAAATCCCTAACTTGAAAAAAACGAAACAGGTCTTTATTGGATAACTCATACTTCCGTACTAACTGATCGAAGGACATCATTATGTCTCCCTCAAATAAATCGCCCATGTAAGACACACCCCTAGCTACCCAGCATTTTAAATCCTGAATCTAGCATACCCGGTTGCAAACCTGGCATACCCACTAAAGGTGTAAACAAAGGTATTTTGCCGATATTGCCATCCCCCTACCGAATTGCCCTCCATGCTTTAACAGTATTGATGACTATTGGGTTATGGCAATATTCCCTAACTGTCTTCATCTTGTCCAAAAACAGCAAACTGGTAAAGGGGCACTTTGCCTGGGAGAATTCGATATCTAGCCATATTGAAAGAGGATCCCCACAAACCAAACTCACCTAGGTCAAAAGCGAGCTTAGTTGGTAATTTCTAATGTCAGGAAGGTCCACTCCAACTAATCTGTGAGGCAACTGCAGTTTGGCTAATTTAATGTGGGCTGCTTACGATGCCAAATAAAGGAGTTGAACCAGCCGTTCAGTCTCCTGAGTGTTTGCTTATTGAAAATCGGGGGAGCGTCCGTATAGGGTATAGCAAATGAGCAAGAATATTCATCTTAATAAGTGATATCTGACCCAACCACGAGACTGGAAGTGCCTCCCACCTTTGAAGATCTTGTTTAATTTTTCCAAATAATTGAGTAAAATTGGCTTTAAACAGCCAATCCAGAACTGGAGTAATAAATACACAAACCCCCACCTCGTGACCACCTAAATGGGAATCTATAGTCACCCTCGAGAGCTAGCTTCTTCGTAAGACCATTCATCGTCATAGCCTCTGACTTAGCAAAATTAATCTTATACCCCGAAAAAGCGCCAAACGCGCGAATGCATTGTATCAGGTGAGGCACTGAAACTGCTGGATTTGTCAAAAATATTGGGACATCGTCTGCATACAATGAGATCTTATGTAATTTTGACCCCATTTCTGGAGCTGGTATATTGGGATCCCCACGAATGGTCTCCGCCAATGATTCAATCACCAACGTAAAAAGCACGTTCGATCAGTGGTTAGCACTGTTGCCTCACAGCGCCAGGAATCCAGGTTCAATTCCCATCTCAGGCAACTGTCTGTGTGGAGTTTGTACATTCTCCCCGTGTCTGCGTGGTATCCTCCAGGTGCTCCAGTTTCCTCCCACAGTCCAAAGATGCGCAGGTTAGGTGAATTGGTCATGCTAAATTGCCCATAGTGTTAGGTATAGGGGAATGGGTCTGGCTGGAGACTGTGTTACCTTCTGTTATTAAAGAGGATCAGATGGGCTTTATAAAGGGTTGTCGATTCTCCAAAAATGTTAGGAGTCTGCTTAATGTAATTCAAGCATGCCAACAGCAGTCAGTGCAGGGATTGGTGATTTCTTTAGATGCAGAGAAGGTATTTGACCGAGTTGAGTGGCCGTACCTTTTCTGTACTCTAGAGTGGTTTGGTTTGGGCAAAGTTTTCAAGGTTTTAAGAATTACAAACCTCCCATATGTGTCTTTAACACATTCCAACAATTTAAATGGAAAATGTTTCCTAATCAGTATAGCCACTCCCCTACTTCTGGTATTAAATGATGAAAAATAAACTCGGTCAAAGCCATTCTGCTGTAATTTCAGATGCTCCTTATCATCCAAATGTGTCTCCTGTAACAAAGCAATATCCACCTCCTTTCTAAGACTCAAGAGTACCTTCTTCCTCTTAATTGGTGAGTGACCTCCCTTGATATTCCAGGTACGCCATTTAATCAAACCATAAGCCATAATCTTCTGCAATTACATTTAAATTCCAGAGGAGGAACCCGAAACACAAACGCATGATCCACCAAATATAAAAACTACATAAACGAAAACCAGTACCTTTAACAAACCTACAAAATTATTAAAAATAAAAAACAACAAAAACCAAAATACAAACCAACTTATAAAGTGCCAACAGCATTGAGTAGGGGAACTCACCCCCCTGCCCAGAGGGGTCAACTACCCATCCCAAACTGCCCATAAGTAGGCATCTAATCATTCCAACTACCTTCACTTCTCCCAGTTAGAGCCGTATCGCAAACACAAGCTGAAAAGAATAAACACCCCATAGAATATCAGTATGAATAAAAAACATTCTTTCATTTAAAAAAAGGGGGAAAATAAATACCCCATCCATCCTTTGGTGTATCCTAACTTAGAAATTGAAAATGTACATCTTAACCACCGCCAGACATGGTTTAAACCAAATTACTATTCATAGGGACAAAAAAAGAAAAATAAAGCTCCTACTGGATTTCCTCCATTTCTTTTACAGAATAATAAACACGTACCCAAACAACACTATTTACACATACTAAAATTGTTCAAATTAGGTTAGTTTGTCCACAAAGTCTCTTGCCTTCTCCAATGTGTCAAAAAGATATATTGATCCATCTAAGGTGGTCCAAAGCACTGCCGGATATCTCGGAGTACTGAATCACAAGCTCCCTCAGTCTTCTCTTGACACCATCCTAAGATTTTCGTTTCTGGATCACCACCGCTGAGAAGTCCTGAAAAAACATGATCTTAGAGCCCTTGTAAATTAGGGCCTTCGGATCCTTCCCCTGGACTCTGGAAGCCTCAATGACTGTCTCCTTATCCTGGTAATTATGGAACCGCACCAGGAGAGGACAAGGATGTTCACCCAGACCCGATCTCCCCGCTGTGACCCAGTGAGCCCTCCCTATCTTCAATCCTCTCATGCCAGTCTCCAAGTCAAGGAATTTCAGCAGCCAATCCTCAACAAATTCTGCAGGCTGCTCACCTTCCTTACCCTCAGGCAGACCGATGATCCGAATGTTTTTTCTCCTGCCCCTGTTCTCAAGATCATCCGTTTGGTCACGCAAATTGCAGACCTGCGTCTTCAAGGCTTTGATGTCATGCTTTGATGTCACGCTTGGATGAACTGGCATCAGCTTCCACTCCTTTACTCCACCTCATCCGTCCTCTTCTCCAGGTCTCCCAGCTGCTGCTTATGCTTCTGCAGCATGAGAGAGATTGGAGCTAGCTTCTCTTCAATCTGTTTCCGCAGCATCTCGCGAGTTTTCGAGAGCTGGTTCACCAGGTGCTGGAGAGTAATCGGCTCCGAGGCTGCTGCAGGCTGAACTGCATACCCAGCATCGGATGCTGCTCCTCCCTTTTTAGGCATCTCTGGATGGCTGAAAACACAGGTAAGTTAATTTTTAGAAATTTCTTGGGCTTCCATGATCTTTCTGGAGTCCCAAGAAATCCCGACGACCTGGGTTGGGCGGGTTAAAGGACCGTCCCGCTTGCGCTGCGATGCGAAGCTCTGCAGTGCGATCTTCTCAGATCACCGCCATCTTAGATCCCCAAATCATTTAGGCACGAATGATTTGTTTTCAACATACCCATGCCAACTGCCACTTAGTAACCTGTGCTGCTTCAAGTGAAATTTATTTTGTCCTCGATAACCTCTCATTTTCACACCTCATATTATAGATTGATTATTACCAGATGCTTGGTTCCCCTTTTTTTGAATTGAGATGTGACATTTGCAGTTCTTCAGTCCTTTGGCATCACTTGCAAATCCAAGGAGGATTGAATGATTGTGGTGAGGGTTCTGTGAGCTCTACACTTGCTTCTCTTTGAAACATGAATGCATCCATTTGGGCAAAGCTCGTTAAGTTTGATAGTTGCATAACCATGAATGTTGTTCTGTATGTGAAACATAAATGCCGGTATAATTTTTAATTTCTTCCCATGTGGAATTTTGGAAAGACAGTGCAACTCAGGGAAACTTTATGGAAATAAATATGAATGATTACATAGGGAATAAGTCAACAAATGTATCTGTTTAGGACAAATGATAATGGAAAATGGCATATGTGATTTAGAACTTAGAAGGATGGATATAGCTAGAAGTAATAGCTCACAAGTTCCTACATCAATACCCCTCAGAAACCTGGATGATACATAAAACTCGTTGGAAGAAATTAGAGGCCAAAATTAATGCAGAAAGAGGAGACATGGCCTGCTGGTATTATTGCTAAACTATTAATGCAGAAACTCAACTAATATCTTGGGCACCTGGGTTCAAATCCTGCCGTTGCAGATTTTGGAATTTGAATTCAGTAAAAAATTGAGAATTAAGGATCTAATGACCATGAAACCATTGGTGCTTGTTGGAAAAACCCATTCACTAGTGTCCTTTAAGGAAGGAAACCTGTCATGCTTCCCTAGTCTGGCTTACATGTAACTTGAGAGCCACAGCAATGTGGTAGACTCCTCATTGCCCACTGGGCAATAAAAGCTAGCTTAGCAATGAATGCCCACATTCTGTGAGTGAATAAAAAAAGAAAATCCGTATAAATTCAATAAGACAAATAAAGAGATATCCATAAAGGAAAATGCCAGAATTGTGGCCATTTGAACAGAGCAGAAAACCTGCACAGATCTCTTACTCAGGAAAATTGGAGGACAATAGAAAGACAGGTTGACCGAGGCATAGTTGGATGAAGCATGTCAGTGATTGCAGATGATCTACAGTGAATGTGTGAGAATTGTGCAGGAAGGAGAAGCCACAGTATACTATGACATCGGATGTCCTGGCAAGAGTAGCTACAAGCAGAAACAGCATATAAACGAAACGTCTTCCTCATAATTTCATTGGAAAATTCAATCTTGTAATATATTTGGCACATAGCATTTTGCTTTCAAGAGGGGTTGAAATCTAAGGGGCTTATTTCTGTACTAAAAAACTGGTAGAAGTTAATCCAGTATGGAAAGCATCTTCAATCTCCACATAAAGGGCAAATAGACAGTGTTACTCTCCACCCATTAAATTGTTAACTTGAATGACTATATACAGATGCTGTGGTTCTTGGTGTTTAGTTGTTTGTTTAAACTGCTGACCAACATCCTGATTTGGAACTTTTCTGAATGAAGATGATTACTGTGCTACAGATTTATTTCCAATCTTAGCTGCTTCTTTGGTATTAAGCGTAACTAACTTTCACATGTTTTCAGTTGCAGCCTGTAACGTAGTACTGGCTGGTTATTTGCTCTCTCTTACTGGTGGAAGTGTATTTACGTAGCAAAGAAAATTAGTAAAGGAGGATACTTGCTATCCTACCAAAAGTGTGGCAGCAATGGATTAATTTTCTGTTTTTCTTTGTAGTTACTTTTGGAAGAAAATGAATGCCTGAAACAGGAGTTGGCCAAAGCTAAGACAGCTCTGGCTGAAGCTCAACTGGAAAAAGACAGATTAATACATCAAATCAAAAGGGTTAACATTGAACTCCAATCATAGTCAAATACTTGGAAGCAGGAGGAGTTTCTTCAATTTGGAACATAGGTATCACCAGCTGCTATTGGTTTTAAAAATACTAATAATGTTCATAACAATATGCTGAGCATTGAACAAACAATCTGTAAAGAAAATTGCTTTCTCTGTTGCAGACAGAAATTTTGTTGAATATGAAGAATAAACATCAGATCTGTTTGATCTATTTTGAGCAGTAAATAAAATATGATTGTTAAGCTCGTTAAGTTTTGCTCCATAAACTGATGGTGCTGATTTTCACTTGAATCTCGAATGAATTCTGTCAAAAAGGGATTTGAAATATGGTTGAAATAAAATATTGTGGGAAAGAAATTTCTTTAGTACACTTGAGCTGTGTTTTGGTATACCATCAATAATTTTTTAAAAATCTATTCCAGAGCAAGTCTCTTTTTTTTTTAAGAAGTCTGAATTTGCACTGTAATTAACTTTGATCATGTATCTAACAGTTTTTTCTGTGTAAAATCTGTGATATAGAATATGTACAGTGTAACATTTTAAGTATGTATGTGCTTTTAATTATGGCAGACACCATTATTACTTGACTTCAGGTTGAGTGCAAGATTCATCTGTAAATTTGAATATCGTTAAGGATGGACTGAAGATAATACAATGCATATCTTAAGCAATCAACCTTTGCACAACATGGCAACATTCTTCCATGAATAATTGTATTAAAGATTGTATTCAAAATAAACATCAAAGCACAGAAATGTTCCAGCAGGTACTCCATGCCATTTAAGTGAAAGTGATAGCTTGTCTTTTTTTAATTTAATTTTTCTTCTCATTGCCATTAGTTCAACCATACTATATGCCATTTTCTTTCACTACTCGTATATTGTTGATTAAGAAATACAGAAGAGCATAACTAATTCATGTGTTCTGATTTTTTCCTTCTGTGCTTTCACTTTTTTTCTAATGTCTTTTCCTGGTCTTTAGACATTATTCCTGCTGGTGTATTAGTCTGTTTTATTGATTTCCGATACAATAAATCAATACAGGGTTACCACTGCATAGAAATGTAACTGGATCAGCCATTTAGTACTGTGGTTAAAGGCATAGATCAGAGGCTGAGAATTCTATCACAAGTAACATTGCTCCTGATTCCCCAAAGCTTGTTCACCATCTACAAGTCCGTGTACTGAAATATTCTCCACTTGCCTGTATGAGTGTTGTTCCAGCAAATCAATTAACTGGACATTTCTCAGGACAAAACTGCCAGAGTCCACCTTCAGCATTTAACCCAATTTACATTGAAACATTTACATATAGAGTTGCACTAAACCACTGTAGTAATCACTAGATGCACTTCTGCAAGTCATTCAGGCTTTTTCATAGTAACTTCTAAAGTGAAAATAGAACTAGACACCTTCCTAGTTTGTAAGACTATTTGCCAGAGCAGGCAGTGCGTTTTAACTGCACACCTAACTTGGGAAGGAGTTCATTATTTTCCATGTTAACCAAGTGATACCTGGAATCTTCTTGCCAGCCAAATGGAAGTGAACCACACTGTAGTATTGCGCCATTGTTGCACACATCAGGGAGCTTACAGATAACTAGGTACTGTGTTTAGTTATATTTAAATGAAGGCCAAAACAAACTTGTGGACTTGTTGGGCCGAAGGGCCTGTTTCCACACTGTAAGTAATCTAATCTAAAAAACCAAAGAGAGACAAGGAACTTTAATTGCATTATGTATAAATAAGGGGTTGATGTTTAACAGATTGATTTCATAATATATTGCTGTATAGAAACTATTCTTAACTCTAGGCTAGAAAGTCCAGGTTCAAGTCCCATCTGCTGCAGAGATGTGTCACAATGTGATTACATGCGATGCACAGCATTATTAAAAATAGATAAACTAGTATTGAGGAAGCCATATAATCTACTGAGAAATGTAAACAAAGTTAGATGCTGTCTGTGACTACTGTTTGAATCAATGTTAGCTCAAATCGCCAAGTCAAATTAGACTTTAAGTCAATAAAAGTCTTTTCCCTCGGGTTGGGGAGTCCAGAACTAGAGGGCATAGGTTTAGGGTGAGAGGGGAAAGATATAAAAGAGACCACAGGGACAACTTTTTCACACAGAGGGTGGGACGTGTATGGAATGAGCTGCCAGAGGAAGTGGTGGAGACTAGTACAACTGCAACATTTAAAAGGCATTTGGATGGGTATATGAATAGGAAGGGTTTGGAGGGATATGGGCCGGGTGCTGGTAGGTGGGACTAGATTGGGTTGGGATAGCTGGTCGGCATGGACGGGTTGGACCGAAGGGTCTGTTTCCATGCTGTACATCTCTATGACTATGACACTCTGACCTGTCCTTAACAAATCATTGCTGGCCCTTTCCAAAAGCTTCATAAGGCAACCACTTCAAGAAAATCCTTCATGAGTAATCAGCAGTGGACTAAATGTAGATAACATTGCCAGACAGTAACAGGAGATCAGTGGAACAATTTTAGTAGCAGATTAGTTGGCATTAAGGACTCATTTGTAGAAAACGCAAACTGGGCATGCAGTGTAACTTTTGGCTGATCCACAGCTGTTTCCCATGTGTGCTTTGATGTGTTAATCATTTGAATGAGACCGGTTTATAACTAAATATGGTAGTTACCAATTGTGCTAGATTAATCAGTTTTAAATGTAATGGTACATAATACTTTCACATTGCAAAATCATGACAATAACAGTACAAGAATACTAAACCCGACTTCAATTGAAACAGGATTTAATTTTCTGGAAGAGAATCCAGTCTTAGATAGGAGAGTTCTGAGGAAAGCATTTCTGAGGCTGACAGATAATTTCCCACAGAAAAGAATTACTACCTTTGATTCAGCATTTTACGGCTTCTGGACTCAACATTGAATTCAACAATTTCAAATCATAACCATTACTCCCATTTTTACATAGAGCAGCTGTAGGCAATAACATAACCATTACCATTTGTCCTGTGACTATCCCCTTTTGTCTTACACCATAAACCTTTCTGTCATATAATTTCCACACTGATGCAGACATTCTCTTATGTGCTTTCCTTATAAATCTCTTCCTTGTCTCTCTTACTCAAAACTTGTAAAACCTTGCATTTTTTCAGGACCTGGGAACAAGTTTTGGACCTACTATGTTAACTTTGTTTTAACTCTTTCTCTCTTTGTAGATAAAGCCATAAAGCTATACATCATAGAAACAGACCCTTTGGTTAAACTTGTCCACGCCAATCAGATATTCTAAATCAATCTAGTCACATTTGCCAGCATTTGACCCAGGATGCTCTTAACCCTCCCTATTCTTATACCCATCCAGATGCCTTTTTAATGCTGTAATTGTACCAGCCTCCATCATTTCCTCTGGCAGCTCATTTCATCCATCTGCATGAAAAAAATTGCCCCTTCGGTCCTTTTTAAATCTTTAACCTCATCTTAAACCTATGCCCTCTAATTTTGGACTGCCCCACCCTGGGGAAAAGACTGTAGCTATTACCCCTATTCATGCCCCTCATGATTTTATAAACCTTGATATGGTGACCCCTCAGTCTCCGATGCCGACCAGCTCAAACCCCTCCAAACATTTCTGAACCCTTCAAGTTTCACAACATCCTTCCTATTGTAGGAAGATCAGAATTGGATGCAGTATTCCAAAAGTGACCTAACTGATGTCCTGTATAGCTGCAAAATGAGTTCCCAACTCTTATACTCAATGTACTAACCAATAAAGGGAAGCATACCAAATGCCTTTTTCACTATCCTGTCTCCCTGCAACTCCACTTTCAAGGAACTATGAACCTGGACTCCAAGGTCTCTCTGTTCAGTAACTGTTGCCTGATTGTTGTGTATTTCCAGTGTTTATTGTTACTTCTGTTTTCCAAAACCCAGACTACTGAGGAGTTAGAATGTTATTTTAACTTAATGGAACAAATATCCTCAATATCATCATGCTACAACTTGCTAAACTGTTTCTCAGTAAGTGCCATATCTTGACTATGACATTCACTATGTGAATATTTTTCACATCAAGCAAGTTACCTGTCTCTGAATTTTACCCGTGTTATCAGAAATTGGAAGCTTTTTAAATCAAATTTCTATACTTCAATTACCTATCCAAACACACATTTAATTTTTAACTATAACTTGAAAGTTGCGTTTTGTTCCATTCTGTTTCAGTGCCTTAGAGTCTGACAATATAGATACAGCTGTTGCGTCCACCAAGTCTATACTACTAAATCTACAGTAGTTTCAGTTTCCAGCACTTGGCCCCCACAGCCTTGAAAGTTACATTTCAAGTGGTCATCAAAATACTTTTTAAAAGTTGAGAAGTTAACTGCATCAACTACCCTCAGGCAGTGCAATACTGATCCCCACCACCCTTTGGGTGAAAACAGTTTTAGTCAAGTTCTGGACATTAAATGGTTTAAGACCCAATTTAGTGCAGCAAAGTCTTGGGCACCATGGCTGGATCTTACGTGAAGCATGGTTTGCCAAGATTAAAATGAGCAATTGGTGTAGGGAACTCTCTGCTATTCTGAAGAAGAGTCACAGGACCCAAAATGTTAACTCTGAATTCTCTCAACAGATACTGCTAGGCCTACTAAGATTTTCTAGCTATTTCTGTTTTTATTTCTAATTTCCAGCATCTGCAGTTCTTTCATTTGTATTTAAAATGAGGGAGAAACAGGACTGGCAGTTAGATTAGATTACTTACAGTGTGGAAACAGGCCCTTCGGCCCAACAAGTCCACACTGACCCGCCGAAGCGTCTACCACCCAGACCCATACTCCTATATTTACCCCTTCACCTAACACTACGGACAATTTAGCATGGTCAATTCACCTAACCTGCACATTTTTTGGGTTGTGGGAGGAAACCCACGCAGACATGGGGAGAATGTGCAAACTCCACACAGAGAGTCGCCTGAGGCGGGAATTGAACCCGGGTCTCTGGTGCTGTGAGGCAGCAGTGCTAACCACTGTGCCACCCACAAAACATTGGACTGTGGGAGGAAACTGGAGCACACATACGCAGACACGGGGAGAATGTGCAAACTCCACACAGTCAGTCGCCTGACGTGGGAATTGAATCCGGGTCTCTGGCGCTGTGAAGCAGCAGGAAATATTGGGTGACTGGAGATATTGAGGCTCTGGTCAAGAAAAATTGAGGTATATATCAGGAATAAACAGCTGGAATCAAGTGAATCCCTTGAATTTCAGGGGACTAGGGTATACTTAGGAGGGAAGTCAGGAAGGTATAAAGGGAATGAGATAACTTTGGCATATAAGGCTAAGAAGAATCCAAAGAGATTCTGCAAGTACATTAAGGGTAAAAGAGCAACCAGGGAGTGGATTGGGCCCCTTGAAGACCAACAAGGCTGTCTATATGTAGAACTACAGGAGATGGGTGATATACTGTATGCATATTTTGCTTTGGTATTTACTGTGGAGAGAAACATGGAAGCTAGGGAAGTTGGGGAAATTCATACTGATGTCTTAAACAGTCCACGTTACAGAAGAGAAAGTGCTGAATGTCTTAAAATGCATAAAAGGTACAGAAGTCCCAAGGATCTTGATGATCAAGTATAGCATGGGACACTGTGGGAAGCTGAGGAAGGAATTACAGGGCCACTAGCAGAGATATCTACAGCCACAAGAGAGGTACACTTATTTAAGAAAAGCTGTAAGGAAAAGCCCCTGTACTATAGACTGTTGAGTCTGACATTTGAAGTGGGTAAGTTGTTGGATGGGATTATGAGAATCAGAATTTACATACTTTTGGAGAAGCAAGGACCAATTAGAGATAGTCAACATAGCTTTGTGTGTGGGAAACCATGTCCTACAAGTGTGATTGAGGTTTTTGAGAACATAACCAAGATGAGGGAAGAGCGGTATAAGAAAGAACAGCTATAACACGGTAGTTCCATTCTCATGCAATTCCATGTTATAAGAGAATGGTGTAATAACAGCACCATTTGAACTAATGGGGCCAGGATCACATTATGACCAATATACACTTTAAAGTTTTGCGCTTTGGAAACTGTCCCCAATTTCTCATTCAGGTTGTGGTGAATTCATGTTAATGGAACATGCATTCTAGCAGAACGATCTGTAGTTGTTGGCTACATGGACTTTAGCAAGGCCTTTGATAAGGTTCTGCATGATAGAGTGGTTGGGTAAAGTTAGATTACACAGGATTAGAATATAGGAAGCAGGGTTAGTAAGTTTACAATGACTCCAAAATGGTGGTATAGTGGAGAGTGAAGAAGGTTATCTGAGAATACAATGGGACCTTGATCAGATGGACCAGTGGTCAAGGAGTAGCAGATGGAGTTTAGATAAATGCGATGTGTTGCATTTTATTAAGACAAATCAGGATAGGACTTCCACAGTGAATGGTAGGCCCTTGGGGAGTGTTTTCAAATACAGTGATTTAAGGGTTCAGGTACATACTTCTTTGAAAGTGGCATCACAGACAGAGTGGTGAAGAAGGTGTTTGGCATACTTGCCTTCATTGGCTAGAGCATTGAGGATTGGGACACCATGTTGCCACTGTACAGACCATAAGGCCACAAGACATAGGAGTGGAAGCAAGGCCATTCAGCCCATTGAGTCCACTCCACCATTTAATCATGGCTGATGGGCATTTCAGTTCTACTTACCCACGCTCTCCTCATAACCCTTAATTCCTTGCAAGATCAAGAATTTATCAATCTCTGCCTTGAAGACACCCAAACTCCCGGCCTCCACTACGCTCCGTAGCAATGAATTCCATAGGCCCACCACTCTCTGGCTGAAGAAATGTCCCCTCACTTCTGTTCTAAATTGACCCCCTCTAATTTTAAGGCTATGACCACGAGTCCTAGTCTCCTTGCCTAACAGAAACAACTTCCCACCATCCACCCTTTCTAAGCCATGCATTATCTTGTAAGTTTCTATTAGATCTCCCTTCAAACTTATAAACTCCAATGGATACAATCCCAGGATCCTCAGCCATTCATCGTATGTTAGGTCTACCATTCCAGGGATCATCCGTGTGAATCTCCGCTGGACACTCTCCAGTACCAGTATGTCCATCCTGAGGTGTGGGGCCCAAAACTGGACACAGTATTCTGAATGGGACCTAACCAGAGCTTTATAAAGTCTCAGAAGCACATCGCTGCTTTTATATTTCAACCCTCTTGAGATAAATGACAACTTAATCACAGACTCAATCTGCAAATCAATCTTTAGAGAATCCTGGACCAGCACTCCCAAATCCCTTTGTACTTTGGCTTTATGAATTTTCTCACCATTTAAAAAATAGTCCATGCCTGTATTCTTTTTTCCAAAATGCAAGACCTCACACTTGCTCATGTTGAATTTCATCAGCCATTTCCTGGACCACTCTCCTAAACTGTCTAAATCTTTCTGCAGCCGCCCCACCTCCTCAGTACTACTTGTCTGTCCGCCTAACTTCGTATCATCGGCGAACTTCGCCAGAATGCCCCTAGTCCCTTCATCCAGATCATTAATATATAAAGTAAACAGCTGCGGCCCCAACACTGAACCCCGCGGGACATCACTTGTCACCACCTGCCATTCCGAAAAAGAACCGTTTATCCCAACTGTCTTCCTTCTGTCAGACAGCCAATCCTCAATCCATGCCAGTAGCTCACCTCGAACACCATGGACCCTCACAAGACATTGGTGAGGCCACGTTTTTGAGAACAGTTAGTTCTGTTATAACATGTGTTTCTTCAACACAAATTGGCTTTAATGCATTTGAAGAATTTGGACCATTATTTGTAGATTGTGAATTTTCCTTACCTGTATTGGCTATAATGTGATTTGAACCCCATTAGTTTCAATGGCACGGCTATTGTTCAATTTTCCTATAATGCGAGATCACACAAGAACTATTGAAACAACTGTAATGCATACAGTTTTGGTCACCCGATTATAGGAAGGATAGTGTTAAATTGGAAAGGATGCAGAAAAGATTTACAGGGACTACTAAGTTTGAGTTATCAGGAGAGGATAGATGGGCTGGGACTTTTCTCTTGGAGCGTAGGAGCTTGAAGGGTGACCTTATAGAGGTGTATATGGGGTGTATGGATAGGGTGAATAACCAAGGTATTTTTCCAAGGAGAGGGGAGTCCAAACAAAAGGCTATAGTTTTAGAGTGAGAGGGTAAGGATTTCAAAGGGAGCTGAGGGGCAACTTTTTCCACACACAGGGTGGTGCAGATATGGAATAAACTGGTGGAGAAAGTGGTAAACACGGGTACAGTTACAACATTTAAAAGCCATTTGAACAGGTACATGGATAGTAATAGTTTAGAGGCATATGGATCAAATGCAGGCAAATGGGACTGCTTTAGTTTGGGAAAGCTGGTCAGCACAGACAAGTTGGACTGAAGGGTCTGTTTCCATGCTCTATGACTGGTTGTGGTGATAATTCCACCTCAAACTATAGCATAACTCTGTTCCAATTCAGATGAATTGCAATTATTGAAAATAATTGTTGACTAACAGTTTAAGATGTGAAAATGCAAGTGTAAACAGCCTTGAAAGTAATACAACAAATATAAATGTCATAATAAATCTTAAATCTTGATCATATTCTTGTAACCCACAGGAAATCCTATGGCAGGGAATGTCACATGGTCAGGCTAAATATTAATTCTGTGAAGGATTTAACTGGACTCTGTAGATTTTCTATAATCTGCTCAATGTTTACTGCATTCTTTTAAATGACACAATCAGTCTGTGTTTGCTAAATAAAATGCTCAAAAACAAATTCATTAAAACAAAGTATCAATATTCTGCTAATAATCAATGTCAGATACTATAAATAACAATAATAATCAACATCATCTCTCTTGAGGATAGGTAAATTGGAATCCCGTATATCTCAAGTTAAGATGAGATGACACATTTTGTAACACATAATTGATACTAACCTGATTATTTTCACATTGTCAGCTTTACACAGGAGCACAAAATCAGTTCAATAATTTTTCTTATAAAATAGGTTTCCCAATATCCATCACTTTCATTGTTGTTAGGTCTTTGAACCCAGATCCAAAGGGTCTGATAAATAGGAAAAGCATTCAGAGATTTGGAACAAGTAAAAATCCTTTTCATTCCTAGCAACATAACCAGATGACTGAGAAGCACATTATATATAAGTGGATGATTTTCTAATGGTATGGTCTTTCATTTGCTGCAATAATGTTTTGTGGGGCATTTGAATCATTACATTGGTTCAGATACAAATGTGTGGATGTGAACAAAGCTTCTATGGCTGTGATATTGTGTGAAATTTCTCAAAGCTTACGGGTTCAGAAATCTTTCAGATATGTAACTAGGTTAACTTATAGATCCCAATGCAAGTATATGAAGGCATATGTCAATGTGGAAGTATAAGCAACAGTTTATTCAAATACATTTCTATCTTCTATTTGAAATTCAAAAAGATTGATCATCCAATCAAATCTTTTTTTGAAATCTACATATATGCAACATCATAATTTTTACCTTTTAGAAGTTAAGTTTTATATTCTGGGAGCTAAGCATGTAAATCATTGTAGATATTTAAAATAGCAACTAGTTTATGGTCGATGGCATTGTACGTGGCAAGTGAATGAAAAGTTCACTATTCAGACCAAGCAGGGTTTGAGGACAGGGATGTAACTCGATCAACAAACAGCGGGAGGTGAAGAAGGCAAATGGAAAGATCAAATCTGAGGCCAGTGGGAAAGAGCAAGTCGAAGGAGGAAATGAAACCTTGATTCATGAGGAAAGAACAGAGAGAAACTGATGGAAAGAGAAGAGCAAATTGGAAGAAGAGTAAATGGAAGAATAGGAGGGAAGGGGGAGGAGGTGATGAGCTCATTAAAGTCTCCTGCAGTTCTCATTTCTGATGCCTGACTTGCATTGTAAATATTGTGCTGATATACCAGTTCAAATTCAGGATTTGAGAGAACTAAAGTGATTTGCTATAATTTAAAAAGCTGCCATGAGATTATCACAATAAGTAAATCCTTCTGCACACTTCCTGTAGTTAAGATTTTTGAAGGTACATTAGAAGGATACATGAAATAATGCTTGGATGGATCATCAACACTGGAGGCATTTTGTCTGTATCTACCTCATCCGTTGACCCACAGTTACTGATCCTCAACAACTCTTGTCTGGAAAGAATTGCACTTGGTGTTTCCAGAACCCAGAGACAGTAACAAAACTGTGTCATCTGCTCAAGGCTAAATGCCCACCACAGTTCAGCAGAGTGTGATCTTCAATCTGAACTTTAATGTCTCTTTCCAGGCTACCACAAAGAAAATCTAACCTAGATATTAATCAGTTGTGTGTGAATGTATTAACAAGTCACTGATGCTGTTTTCTAACAAGGGCATGTAACTTTAATAACTAGTTCTGCAATAGTAGACAGACACACAATGATTTTGTGGGCCTGTTACCTGTCACTTTTTGACAAAATAAGATTGTTCTGATTCTATGGGAGAGAATTCTGGGCCAACTTGCACACTTGTTACATCACATGTCTTGGCTACTGCTGATCCTCTATGAAAGTTACTGCAATAACTTGGGAGATTCATGTAGAAATTCGAGGTGTGCGCTCACTTGTAATTTGTGAAATAAATTAACTAGCACATTTAATGTATTAGATTACAGGGAAAGTGCAGGTAAGTGGACATGGGGAATGTCAGATGAGCCATGATCCTATTAAATGGTGGAATGGGCTAAAGGGGCCATACAACCTTCTTTTATTCATATTTCTTAAGATTTAATGTAATGGAACCAACCAAGACACCTCACAGGACAATTACAAAATATGACACTGAGTCACATTGATCGATTTTTGGTTCGATGAACAAAAGCTTGATGAAAGAGATAATGTTTCAGAAGTTTAAAAGACGAAACCAAGTTAAATATTTGCAGAGAGGGAATACAAAGATTGGGTCTTAGGTTACTGAAGGCACAGCTGCCAATGATGGAGCACTTTAATAATTTGGACCTGGCGTCATTGCACTCAGTACTTCCCTGTCTAATTTCAAAAAGATTCGAGGGGGTGAAACCTGACAAGACACGATGTACAGTTTAAGTCTCAGGCAGGTGGACTTGTAACCTTGAAGTAGATGCATCCCTTTGTTTCTAACTTTAGACATTTAAAATTGATTGCATCAGATTGTACTCAATTTCACTGACCTTCCAGGGTCCACTTCAATCCACCCTGGAGATTTATCTCGAATCAAAACTGAGGGCAATCCCAGAAAATCAAGCAAATTTGAATTTCCAATAACATCCTATTCATAAGTCTTCCTTTCCTGATGAACAGATGTCAGGATGGGAAATCGACTCGATACAAGACAATTAAAATGAGAAATACAAGGATAAATGTTTAAAACATTAAACTGGAATCTAGGTTTTATATAATGGAAGCATTCAGTAGGAAAGCATAGAAGCAATCTTGAAATTATACTCATGACATTTCAACTATACAAAATGGGAGACAAGATAAGATTCACTGGTTCATCCACCTTTTCCAATTTGTTGATGACCCCCTTAATATTAAGGCAGATGTTCATCCAATGTAATCTTCTGGAAGAAGTCACAAGCAAATTTTTTTTTTCAAAACAGGTTTATTAATGGGGAGAATCTGAAAAAGTCCTTTCCAACCCTTTAGATAATCAAAACTAGATTAGGTGAACATATTGAACCAGATTTAAAATTACAGTGTCTCCAACATTATTTATCTATCAAACATATAAACACTGTGGTTCTATGAGCAGATCAGAGGCCACAAACTTTGACTGAGTAACTCACTTAATTCATCAAAGCCCCCCATCTCCATGACAAGTCAGGAGCATGATAGAATATCTCCACTTGCCCTAGATGTGTGCAGCAACACTCAAGAAACCTGACACTATTCAGATTAAAACATTGCTTAATCACCACTATGTGCACCACCTCAACAACCATTTCCTTCACCTCCTATACAAGTGACAGCAGTGTGTCCCATCTGCAAGATACACTGCAGCACCTTCTGAGTATATGATCTTTACCACCTAGAAGAATAAGGAGAACAGCCACATAGGCACACTACACACTGCAATTTCCTTTCAAGCTAAACACTATCCTTGATTTGGAACCATATTGCTATTTCTTCATTATCACTGGGTTAAAAACATAGAACTTCCTTCCTTACAACACTATAGGTGGATGGCACCAAAACAGGTGAATGGCAACAGTTGAAGAAAGTGCCTTGTAATCGATTATCTTCTGATGAGCAATTGATATCAAGCAGCTAATCAGGAAAACCACTCCTATGGATTAGCAACATAATTTATCAAATAATTAGATACAGTTTATACAATGGTTGTGGGTAATTAATGTTGGCTGAAGCAGCAGTGTTCACATCCCATGAAGGAATAACATACAATTGTGTACATTGTTGTTCTGTCGTTCACTCGAAATAAGGTTTGACCCAGGGAATGTCTTTGGTTTCCTGCTTGAAGAATAGTTTGATTGAGACCAGTAATTTTAAGTCTTGAATTAAAGAAGCAAAGTCACAAAGACAACTTTTGTGTTTCTAGTGCTGATTAAAGACATTTTTACAAAGATTTTCATTTTGCACTCATTAGGACTTTTGCACAAGTACCAATGAAAGGGTGAACAGCATTTTGAAATTGTATGAGAAAAGAATGCTGATTGGTTGATAAGTGGATTTTAATTGGCATTGTCATGGAGAATCCATGATGACTGAGAGTTAATAGCCAAACTTGTTTAATTTTAAGCCAGGCAGGTTGACTTTGGTCAAGGTGGAAAAAGAGACTGGCTACAGTCTATTTTATTAAGTTGAAATAGTGTGTCATGAGTACATGTTCATTCTGTCTTCAAACACCAGGGCCTTGTGCATTGATGTGCAGCTTCCATTATGTACATGTGGACCACATTGTGAGCCCAAACGAAAACCTTAAATTGGATATGAATGTAATTCATAGCACACTCTGGATTACATAGCAAATGGTATCTTAAGTGCAAAAATATCTAGTGTTGAACATTGTGTTTTAAATCTTAGAAGTGTGGGCTGATTGGAAACACTGGCCACAATCAAACTCAAAATAGACTCTCCAACATTAGATGTTATTCTGTGGCTGGATAACATAGTATACCTGAATGTACTAATAATTATTTGTGCTTATCAGTTGGACTCTCATTTGTGATGCACTTGAGTGTACTGAAAATGCTTACAATGCAGACAGTAAAGAATATTTATATATAATATACCTGTATCAATTTAACAAAAGAGACAAAAGACAATGTGTTTTGATTCCTTAGGGCAATGCCTTGAACCAAGCAGATTGAAACTACGTGGTTCAAATTTAAACAAAGCTTATTGGTTAACTGTCAGGCAACTGGTGCATTCTCCATGGTAAAGCCTGTTCTAATGAAAGCCCATTTAGCAATCATTGAACACTGTTTCCTCAGAAAGCATAAAACATGGTATTCGCCTCTGCACTAGTAATCTTGTGAATTTCCTAATGAGTGCAAGATGAAAACCTTTGAAACAAATAATTTTTCCAGCAACATTTATGTTCTATGCTACTAAATACCTACTTGTGTTTGTCACCATTGATATAATTTTCAAGTGAGAAGACTGAGCAGTATACTCAAAATCAAAGAAGTTCAATAATTCCAAAAAGATTTCCCATAGGAAACCAATCAATTTATTTCAAAATTGTACAGTATCTACTTTTTATTCCCAGTGCTTTCTGCATAAAGATAGAAGCTGATCTCTGCAATCTTACTTTGATAAATGTAGTGATTTTAATGCCTCAATTCCACGGCGATGCAAAACATTAATAATTTTGCATTCTGTGTAGTTTAGGTAGTAATCATTTTATAAATAATTTTAAAAAGTGAATTGTCATGTGTCCAAATCTGAGTTAATGTAAAGTTTCAAATATTAAACTAACTAATCTTTCTCCAAGAGTCCATCAGTATAAATACTAAAGGCATATGAGATTTCTCAGCAGTTATGACAATTTTCTCAGCTATCTAAAATTTCTCTTCTTAGTTATTAACCAATAAGAAAGTTTTCATAATTAGCTGCTTTTTAGCAATTCAAAGAAAAAAGTAATGAATGCGTGATCCATGTTTTTCTATCCATTTAAAAGTTATGGACAGAGATTTGTGGAGTGGGCAACTGCAAGTGCACTCCTTCTTGAAGTGCAAACTTGTGGAATTAGCAATTGTTTCACCAAAATCACACATGGAACTAACACTTGGCTCTAACTAATCATCTTAAAATGTTATTCAGCAGCTTAGAATTTGCCTGCTTCTCTATAAGGATCATTCAACCATATTTAAATCACATATGCTGTTTTATAATGGGTAATTTTCTAAGTCACTGACGATGTTGTGGGGCTTTGTCTGGAACAGGGTGAGCTTGGAAATTCAGGCTTTAACCTTGCAAATCCCATTTTTCAAAAATTGATTTGAATATGTACAAAGAGCACTAACAGACATGTTTTGTCCTTCTTGCATTAAAGGTTCAATGTAGTATAGCAAGAATGAGGAGGGCCAACTCTCTAGACTAACTGGAAGAGTTTTGTTTAATGAATAGGATGAAGTATTCTGAATTATTTGCAGATGACTTGAGTATGATCTACATTACTACAGACTGATAGGAGTACACACGAGTCTCAGTCTGTCTCCTACTTTATTTCTGACCATGTCTGTGTGATATAAACACATTAGGTGATGCTTGCTGTATTCAATCAATTATTAACTCATCACCCTCGTAGTTTCATTTCTGCAGTCTACCTTGTTGTATCCATGTGCCTAACTGGAGTTGCAACTTGTTTTTTTATATTATTGCTGTGACAGCCTAAAATACTGTATGGTTTAAAGTTTCCTCTTTTTATGCAACGGATTTTTGGCTTTCACCCTTGCACTCCCCAATGTCTGGTTAGTTCTTTCACTCAACACTGACTCAGGACTACAGGCTCATGTTGCAGCCAGTTCCTCTGACTCGATGTGCCAGGTTTAAAACTGTTCTGGTGCATCTGTCAGGATTGAAATGCCATCTTCATCGTTCGCAGAGGGATATGTGGAGCTGAATGTTGCCACAACGTTTGTGGGGTTCACTGTCATCAGCAATCAGCAGTATCTGTTTCTTTACTCTGAATGCTTGGAATCTAATTGCTCTTGGTTGGCACCCTCATAGAAATTGTGCTGGTTATTCAATATTGGCAAGAGTTCACAACTGTCACTACATGCTTACCAAGTTGCATATGTGGGTTCATATAAGCCAAGAGTATTATAGTGTGGATGACAATAGACACTTTCTAGTCTAACCAAAAGATTCTTGTTTAATGATCAAACTTAAAATACTTGCTTTATTATACGTATTTTCAAAATATAATCTACATGACTACAAACATTGAAAGGAGCATACTTGGCTCAGGTCTGTCCCCTTCCAACTCTGCTTTATTTTAAACCAAGTCCCCATGACGTTGCCATAGCGGGTAGTGCAAATGTCACCTAACCAAGTATTAAACCCTTTAACTCCCACATTACAACAAAGGCAACCCTCAACAAGAATCACTAATCTCGTCGAAGCCACCAGAGGAATGCAAAGTCAGTAGCTTTATCTTAAGTGTTTCCATTACTAGCCATAGACTTTTACTCATCTGATTTGATGGTAAGACTTGGGGATGCGGTAGAAGAGTTAAGAAAGAATATACAGTAAGTGTTGTAAAAAGGAGCAAACTAACTCATTTGAGAATGTGGACAAACTTAGTCAATCTTTATGATAAGAGATGAAAGCTTGGGGACAGGTATTGTAAGAGGTTTCAGGATTCTGAACAACTTTGCAATGATATCACTGAGGTGTGCATCACTGAGCAAAAATAACAGTGTGTGTGGGGAGTTAGAACACTCTAGAATGAGAGCACATGGACATGAACACATGAAGAAGACATAGTTACATTAGGTAAGTGTTAACCTAAGGCCAGAGCCTGGTGTATCAGTGATTATCACAAATTGTAGAATTCAGTATTAATGTAGAATAAATAATGAGTTTGACATAAGGCAGGTCTTATTCTAAAGAACCTAAACCCATAGTGTGACATAAAACCACAAGACAAACAATTACCCAATTCTCAACTCATCCTAGTATATTCTCCCAGATCCGAGATACTGTAATTTTATTTGTTAATCTTCTGTGTGAGATCTTATCTAAATCCTTGTGAAAATCCAAATACACCACATTCAGCGACCCTCTATCTTTGCTCCATGTAACAACCTCAACATCTCCAAAATGTTTGTCAAATGTGATTTCCCTTTTATAAATTCATGTTGAATTTGACGAATGTTGCAATATTTTCTAAATGTCCAATTATCACATCATTTGTAAGGGGTTCTAACAATTTACTTACTATGGATGTCTATTTTACAGATTTACAGTTATGTACACCCATCTTCTTCCTTTTTAAAATAGTGGGGTTACATTTTCTACTTTCAACAGGAATCTCTCCAGAGGTGGTGGAGGTTAGTACAATTACAACATTGAAAAGATATCTGGATGGATATCTGAATAGGAAGGGCTTGGAGGGATATGGGCCAAGTGCTGGCAGTTGGGACTAGATTGGGTTGGGATATCTGGTCGGCATGGACAATTTGGACCGAAGGGTCTGTTTCTGTGCTGTAAATCTCTATGATTCTATGACTCTAATATGTAGAATTACAAAAGATCATTACTGCATCCACTGTCTCTATTCACTATTTGTCTGTCTCTCTCTTTCTCTCTCTCTCTTCTCCATGTCTATTCTATCCAGGCCTCTCAGTATTCCAAAGATGTGCAGGTCAGGTGAATTGGCCTTACTAAATAGTATTAGGTGCATTAGTCAGGGGTAAATATAGGGTAGGGTAGGGGAATGGGTCTGGGTGGGTTACTCTTCAGAGGTTCGGTGTGAACTTGTTGGGCCGAAGGGCCTGTTTCCATACTGTAGGGAATCTAATCTGTTCTGTATGTTTCAATGAGATTCCACCCCACCCCTCCATTCCAGCCTTCTAAATTCCATTGAATACAGACCCAGAGTCCTCAACTCTCCTCATATGACAAGCCCTTCATTCCAGGGATCTTTCTTGTGAACCTCCTCTGGATGCCCTCCAAGGCCAGCACATTTTTCCATAGATAGGTGGCCCAAAATGGCTCACAATATTCCGAATGTGATCTGACCAGAGACTTAACAGCCTCAGCAGTACGTCTCTGCTCTTGTACTCGAGCCCTTTTGAAGTGAATGCTAACATTGCATTTGCCTTCCTTACTACCAACTGAACTTGCAAGTGGATTTTTGGACTGCTGCACAGAATTACACAGACTACCGTTTCACTGTTTAGATGCTCAGATGGACTGCTACTCCGCAATGTTGCCAATGTCTCCAAGGTCTGATACAAAAAATATTTACTAATCTAATCTTACTTTAAATTGCATCCACTGTATCCCTGCATGAAACTATTTCAAGCAAATGTTAGTGGTATAACATAACCCAATCTTGGAACAATCAGCAACAAGAATCAATCCTTACAAACATCAAATTGTCCTATTCTGAAGGAGCGTCATACCAGGATCAAAATGTTAATTCTGTTTGTCTTTCTGCAGATACTGCCAGACCTGCTGTGTTTCTCCAGCATTCTCCATGTTCGTTTTGTATTTCAGCATCTGCAGTATTTTACCTTTATTAAAATAGTTGTTCGGTATTACAGAACTTGAATATTGCTGAAAAAAGACAATCTTTGGCAAAACCTTTCATCTTGCACTCATCAGCTCATTTCGCAATAATCCAAATTCAAGAGAAAAACCAACAGTTACACTACATGAAAGGAGAACCCTGACTTTTGGTAATTAAACTCTGATTTCTAGAAGAAATGTCATGGAGAATGCATTCAACAATGCTGATTGACAGTTAACTGCTTGGCAGGTTAACTCTGATGGGTCAGAACATTGCTCTAAGAAATGAACCAGAGAATGGCTGTCAACTATTTTGAGTTGAAACAGTCACACTATATGTACATGTTCTTCCTGTCAGCAAAGTACAGAGCTCTGTGCATTAATATATGTAGTTTTTGATACACTGAAGAATTTTAAAGTGCAACAATGCAAGGCCGACTGACAAATGTGGATGTGAATGTCTGGCAGCATTGCATGGCCTCAAGGTCACCCTGGACAAACATGTAAGTAAGTGTCACAAAGGGACTGGGGTGGTCATCTTTAGCAAGTGTGACAATGTCAACAAAATGCATACCATTCCCAATGACCGGTCCACATTTGGATTCATTGAACCTGTCGCTCAACATGATTGGATAACCTTATTTTAAAGCAAGTCAAAGAAGTGTTTGCTGGGCCTGCGTAAGAGCCTGGGTGGTGGGGTGATATAAAGGCTAGGGTTCATCTTGATAGCTCACGATATGTGCCCAAGCTGCCCAAGATAAACAAAAGTTAGGTCCCTTTTAGCCCTGTGTTATCTATGACTGGTTTCACACAATATGACCTGGCCATTTTCTTTTATTTTTTTTTGGATTTTGTAGGATGTGGGCATCGCTGGCCGTCCAGTATTTTTATTGCCCGTCCCTAGTAGCTGTTGAGAAGGTGGTGGTGAGCTGCCTTCTTGAACTGCTGCAGTCCACCTGCTGTGGGTTGACCCATAATGCCATAAGGGATTTTGATCCAATAACAGTGAGGGAATGGCAATATTTTTCCAAGTCAAGATGGTGAGTGGCTTGGAGAGGAACTTGAAGGTGGTGAAGTTCCCATGTATTGCTGCCCTTATCCTTCTAGATGGAAATGGTCATGGGTTTGGATTGTGCTGTCTGAGGATCTTTGGTGAATTTCTGCGGGGCATCTTGCTGCGGCTGACCGTCAGTGGTGGAGGGCGTGGATGTAGTACCAATCAATTTAGGGCAGTATGGTGGCTCAATGGTTAGCACCGCTGTCTCAGAGCACCAGGGAACAGGGTTTGATTCCAGCCTCGGGTGACTGTCCGTGTGGAATTTGTACATTCTCCCTGTATCTACATGGGTTTCCTTCCGGTGCTCCGGTTTCCTCCCACAATCCAAATATGTGCAGGCTGGGTGAATTGGCCATGCTAAATTGCCCATTGTGTTTAGAGATGTGTTAAATGCATTAGCTTGGGGTAAAATGTTGAATAGTAGGGGAATGAGGGTAGGTTACTCTCTGAAGGGTCAGTGTGGACTTGTAGGGCTAAATGACCTGTTTCCACACTGTAGAGATTCTATTTTATTCAGGTGGACTGCTTTGTCCTGGATGGCATCAAGCTTGAGTGTTGTTGGAGCTGCACTCATCCAGGCAAGAGGGGAATATTCCATCATACTCCTGATTTGTACTTTGTAGATGGTAGACAGATTTTGGTGAGTTACTCGCCGCAATATTGGATTAGATTACGTACAGTGTGGAAATAGGCCCTTTGGCCCAACAAGCCCACACCGACCCTCCAAAGAGCAACCCACCTAGACCCACTCCCCCACATTTACCCCTTCACCTAACACTACGGGCAATTTAGCATGGCCAATTCACCTAACCTGCGCATTTTTGGACTGTGGGAGGAAATCGGAGCACCTGGAAGAAACCCACGTAGTCACGGGGAGAATGTCCACACAGACAGTTGCCTGAGGCAGGAATTGAACCCAGGTCTCTGGCGCTGTGAGGCAGAAGTGCTAACCACTGTGCCACCGTGCCGCCCATATTCCTAGTCTCTGACCTGCTCTTGTAGCCACAGCATTTATATGGTGAGACTGGTTCAGATTCTGATCAATGGTAACTCCCAGGATGTTGATAGTGGAGGAATTCAGACACGGTAACACCATTGAATGTCAATGGGTGGTGGTTAGATTGTCTTGAATTGGCGATGGTCATTGCCTGCCATTTATGTGGCATGAATGTCACTTACCACTTGTCAGCCCAAGCTTGGATATTGTCCAGATCTTGTTACATGAATCTTGGACATGAATTGCTTCAGTATCTGAGCAGTTGTAAATGGTGCTGAACATCGGCAAACATCCCCACTTCTGACCTTATGATGAAGGGAAGGTCATTGATGAAGCAGCTAAAGATGGCTGGGCCTAGGACACTATTCTGGGGAACCCCTGCAGAGATGTCCTGGAGCTGAGATGACTGAACTCCAACAACAATGACCATCTTCCTATGTATCAGGTATGACTCTAACCAATGGAGAGTTCGTCCCCGGATTCCCATTAGTTCCAGTTTTGCTAGGGTTCCTTGATGCCACATTCGGTCACACGCAGTGTTGATTTCAAAAGCTGTCACTCACACCTCACCTCTGGAATTCAGTTTTTAGGCATGTTTAAACCAAGGTGTCTTGAGATCTGGAGCTGAGTGGCCCTGGCATAACCCAAACTAGGTGTCACTGAGCAAGTTATTGCTGAGCAGGTGCTGCTTGAGAGCATTGTTGATGACCCCTTCCATCACTTTACAGATGATTAAGAGTAGACGGATGGGGCAGTAATTGACTGGGTTGGATTTGTTCTGCTTTTTATGTACTTGGACAATTTTCCACATTATCAGGCAGATGCCAGTGTTGTAACTGTACTGGAACAGCTTGGCTAGGGGAGTGGCAAGTTCTGGAGCAATAATCTTCAGTATTATTGCTGGAATGTTGTCAGGACCCAAAACCTTTGCAACATCTAGTATCTCCAACCATTCTTTGATATCATGTGGAGTGAATCAAATTGGCTGCAGACTGGTATCTGTAATGCTGGGGACCACGGGAGGAGGCCGAGATGGATCATCTACTCCGCACTTCTGGCTGAAGATTCCTGCAAAGGCTTCAGCCTTATGCTTTGCACTGCTGGGCTCTTCCATCATTGAGGATGGGGATATTTGTGGAACCTCCTCCTCCGCAAGTCAGTTGTTTAATTCACCGTTCACAACTGGATGTGGTAGGACTGCAGATCTTAGATCTGATCTGTTCATTGTGGGATCCCTTAGTTCTGTCTTTAACCTGTTGCTTACGTTGTTTGGGATGAAAGTAGCCCTGCTTGGTAACTTTACCATGTTGTCATCTCATCTTCAGGTATGCCTGGTGCTGCTCCTGGCATGCCCTCCTGCGCTCTCCAGTGAACCAGGGTTGATCCCCTGGCTTGATGGTAATGGTTGAGTGGGGAATATGCCAGGCCATGAGGTTACAGATAATGCTGGAGTACAATTCTGCTGCTGTTGATGGCCCACAGCGCCTCATGGATGCCTAGTCTTGAGATGCTAGATCTGTTTGAAGTCTGTCCCATATAGCACAGTGATAGTGCCATACAACACAATGGAGGTTATTCTCAATGTGAAGGCAGGACTTCATCTCCACAAGGACTGTGCAGTGGTCACCCTTACTGATACTGTCAAGGGCAGAAGCTTCTGTGGCTGGCAGATTATTAAGGATGAGGTCAAGTATGTTCCTGCCTCTTGTTGGTTCTCTCACCACCTGCCGCAGACCCAGTCAAGCAGCTATGTTCTTTAGGACTCAACCAGTTCAATACTGCTGCCGAGCCACACTTGCTGGTAGACTTTGAAATCACCCCCACACTCTCTTAGGTGCCCTTGCCAGCCTCAGTGCTTCACCCAAGTGATGTTCAACATGAAGCAACACTGACTCATCACTTGAGGGAGGACAATAAGTGGCAATCAGCAGGAGGTTTCCTTTCTATGTGTAGCCTGAAACCATGAGACTTCATGGGATCTGGAGTCAATGCTGAGGACTCCCAGAGCAACTTCCTCCTGCCTGTATCCCACTATGCTGCTACATCTACTGGATCTGTCCTGCAGTGTGACAGAACATATCCAGGGATGGTGATGGTGATGTCTGCAACATTGTCTGAAAATGCAATTCTGTGAGAATGACTATATCAGGCTGTTGCTTGACTACTCTGTGAGACAGCTCTCCCAATTTTGGCAGTGGCTTTCAGATGTTAGTAAGGAAGACTTTGCAGGATGACAGAGCTGTTTCTGCCATTGTCTTTTCCAGTACTGAAGTCGATGTCAGGTGATTCATCCTGTTTCATTTCTTTGAGACTTTGTAGCAATTGATACAACTGAATGGTTTGCTAGGCCATTTCAGAGGGCAACTGAGAGTCTATCACATTGCTGTGGGTCTGGAGTAACATGTAAATCACACCAGGTGAGGATGGCAGATTTCCTTCCCTGAAGAACATTAGTGAACCAGATGGGTTTTTCCAACAATTGACAATGATTTCATGGTCAACTAAAGATTCTTAATTGTAGATTTATTTGACCTTTTCTCATTATTGAATTCAAATTCAACATCTGCTATGATGGGATTGTGAACCTGGGTCCCCAGATTAATAGTCTAGCAATAATACCACTAGTCCATTGCCTTCCCTATAATGTTGGGAGAATTGCTACAACCAGTTTGGAACTATTTTTCCACCTGGATAATTGAAGATTCTTCTAGATTCATGTAGACCATACAAGACAGGCATATCAATCGCACTGTAGGTCAGCAGGGCAGCATGGTGGCTCAGTGGTTAGCACTGCTGCCTCACAGTGCCAGGGACTCAGGTTCGATTCGCACCTCGGGCGACTGTCTGTGTAGACTTTGCACATTCTCCCAGCATCTGCGCAGGTTTCCTCTCACAATCCAAAGATATGCCAGCCAGGTGAATTGGTCATGCTAAATTGCCCATAGTGTGAGGTGCATTAGTCAGGGGGAAATTGACCTGGGTGGGTTATTCTTTGGAGGGTTGTTTCCACACTGTAGGGAATTTAATCTGTGCTCATTTGACATTGCTAGTCCTGATGAAGGGCTTTTGCCCGAAACGTTGATTTTGCTGCTCGTTGAAATGCTGCCTGAACTGCTGTGCTCTTCCAGCACCACTAATCCAGTATTTGGTTTTCAGCATCTGCAGTCATTGTTTTTACATTGCTAGTCCATTCACCAGTGTTTCCCCCAAGAAAGCCAGGGACACTTGTGCTGCTGCATTAGATCCAGACCCCACCACCTTTACATGAATCATCAAAGGCTGTTCCAACTATGTGTCTGGGTTCCATTTTTGAATCTGTTCACACGTGGATTTGTATCCAAATCGGAACAAAATGCACAACCATATAAAATAGCCATAAGTACGAGGGAGCATTCATACATCTTTAAAATTCATATTAATGCATCCTTCTATGGGATCACTTTCTTAAGTACAAGCACTCAAAAGTTGGAAATTTGTAAATTGGGTACTCTCTGCATACACTGCAATTTGCATAGTTATAATCAGTTGCAACAATTGTTATGCGCCCAAACACATGATGTTATCATCAGATCCCCACTGGGCCCAGGTCTCTCAAACATCTTTGTTGGAAACTAAGAAAAACAGGTTCTTGATAAAATGACATGTAACCTCCTCCCTCTTGCAGATTTCCAAGATGTAGTTGACTTGTTTGTATATTTGAATCCAGAGCTGCATATTAAAATTTCCTTTTATGTCTTAATGGGCTCTCTCATCCACTCACATTCAGTTTGAAGTGGAACAATGTAGTGAACTTCTGTTCCTCAATGTCAGAGTTAGGAAACCAGTAAGAGGTTTCTATTGCTTTCCTCACATTTATCTTTACTGGCTATTATATACGTTGGAAGTCCTACAATTCCACGTGCTATAAAATTGGCCTTAATGACAACCTCATAAATAGGCTCAAGCCATTTGCTCACGAGGCAAACTTGATGCGGAAATAGGGCCCATCAAATCCATCCTGATCCAAACAATTCTTGCTGTGTAAACACCACTTTTTATTTCTTTAGTTTGGACTGTGGATCAAAATAGGAAAAAGAATCTCATAATTAAGGAATGTGGAAGGTTTTGTTGTATTTTCAGAAACAAATTACTGGAACACATTGTGAGCTGCGTTTATTTTGTTGCTTTATTGAAGTAGTGGGGGAGATATGACATCTTAATACCATACATCAGGGTTCTGTGTTCAGAGTAATCTTTGCCTTAGTGACAGGTCGCTAATTAGTTTATTCAATCAGGGCTAGAGAAGTCATCAACATGATGACAACTCTGATTGGCTCCTGCTTATGTGAACAGTTTGTGTGTTTATGGTACATGGTTCAGCCTCCCGACTGCAGAAAAGATAATGTCTGCCTATCTATCCTTGCAGTGAAGTAACCAAAACCTGGACAATAGCTAGCATTTTTTTCTTTGCTCCCATCTGTTGCCCTTACAACAACTGAAAGACTTTGCAATAAATGTATGATGAGTAATGTGTAATGAGTAATGTAGTGAATGACGCTCAGTACCTGCATGATGACAGGTATGTGAGCTTTATGTCCTAAAGATTGGTGGAACATATCAAACAGAATAACTTATCAGCTGTTTACAATAAGCAAGGTACTAACTGTACCCAACCAGTCCAGCCTAGCATAACCCACAGTGTTGAACATCAGATGTGATTCTACAATTGGACAGCATTTAGTGGATAAACCTGAGTGCATGAAGAATTACACTGACAACCAATTTAGTGTTGGCAGTTGGACTCGGTCTGGTGTACTTGTATGTACTGGAAGTTACATATATTATAACATAAGTTCATGGTCTTTGCAGGCAGAAACAACATGTGCACGCATTGCATCTGTTTCAATTCAATAAAATGGGTGAAAGCCATTCCCTGGTTCATTTTTCAGATCAATCATAGGCAACATTCTGGGTTTAAAATTTTAAAAAGCCTGGCAGTTAATTGTCAATCCGCATTAAGTGCATTCTCACCCACAAACTCTATTAATCAGAGTTGACTTGCCAATCAGCATCTTTACCTCATACTTCAAAATTGATTTTCCCCTTGAATATGTATTTTTCTGGATTATCCTAAGGGGTGCAAGGTGAATAGCTTTGACAAAATGTCATTTCTTCAGCAATGCAAGTACAAACATGCACGCTTAATAAGGAAGGGGACACGACAAGTGAATGTGGGAATCTTTGAGTTGTTTTTACAACTACTAACAGGTCATAGACAATTTTAGCCCATTAAACATATTGAATTTTAATTACAGATTTGACAGTTGGTTGTTCAGAGTATGAATATTTTCATGTATAAACATAAATTGAATGCTATTTTACTGTCCTGACCTAATGCTTCCTAAATATTTTGTCACTGTTCCTGTGAAAAGCACATTAGTAGGTTAGCATTCCCCCGGTAAGAAATAACATAATGATGCAGATGGAGTTTAGTGTGACAAATGTTGTCATGGTTCACCCAAACTGTGCGCCTGCTGAAGAATTCAGAGTATTGACAGTGCTGGCTGATAGAGTGCATCACTTCACTAACAAAGAGACCATGACATATGGACAGTTCTGACAGCAATGTTTGGCTCCACATGGGCTGTATCTGCAGGTGTCTAAACAGCAACAGACACATTTTCGTGTCACATTTACCTATCCATCGATTTAACCAGTTCCAAAGCAGGCAGGCCTTTTGCTCTTCTTTTTCCTTTCCTTCAGTTTTCACACTCTTCTGCAAGGTTTAAGGATTTAATTTTGTGTGATAAGAGATTGTGAAAGGTGTACATAAAAGAGCAGCATGTCTGTGATCTCTTGAACCTTATGATATCTGTGGCAGCTACTTCTCTTTGAGAGATTAACTTTTATTACCCATTGCATACACTGAGAAACTTGTACATTCTATTGAGTTATTGGTAAGTTTTCTAATTTTACATATTTTTGCTTATACAAGGCTTAACTCAGTGGTTATTTGGAAATCAACGTGCATGAAATTCAAAGATTTTGCTTTGTTTGTGTTTGATTTTATAAAGGCGCATCTTCCAGATTAATCCAACTGCTTGGGAGCCGTGCCCATGAGCAAAAGCAGTGTTTGCCAGAAATTCCAATATCTAGGATGTTCAGACTATTTCCTAAATATTTTGTCACTGTTCCTGTGAAAAGCACATTAGTAGGTTAGCATTCCCCCGGTAAGAAATAACATAATGATGCAGATGGAGTTTAGTGTGACAAATGTTGTCATGGTTCACCCAAACTGTGCGCCTGCTGAAGAATTCAGAGTATTGACAGTGCTGGCTGATAGAGTGCATCACTTCACTAACAAAGAGACCATGACTATATGAGCTTTCCCACGGCTCATATAAATATGGTCACATCCACTCCCAGCAGATGACATCTCTCTGCTGAAATGTTATTTTTATAAACTTAACTATTGTTTAAAAATAATAAAACACAGAAAGTGTGAAGATGTGGCCTACTTCAACTTGAATTAAGGCAACTTGCCACAAATATCTGTTGTTACTTGCATAAGTTTTGCTAAATATTATTGAAATGTTATCATTTCTGCGGTATAAAATTGAGATATCTAAATTAATATCTGCTTTCGTACAATAACTAAATGCAGGTCAGTGTTGTGGAGTGAGTCACCATCTTGTCTTGTGCCTCATAAATGTTTGACAGGCTTTGAAGAGCCAAAATGTGAGTCATTCACTACAGAATGCCCAGCTTCTGCTCTCCTGTTGTAGGCCACAGTACTTATATGACCAGTCAGTTAGGCTTCTGGTCAATGGTAATATCCATGATGCTGACAATGAATGATTCAACAACTGTGATGCTATTAAATGTCAAGGACAGAGGGTTAGATCGTCTCTTGGAGATGGTCACTGCCTGATTTGTGTAAGCTAATGGTATTGAAGGGGTTAATTTTCATGTTACATTGTGCGTAACATCAGGAAAATGGGTGGAGCCAGCCTTGTGTGTGGAAATAAGGAGCTCTACTCTAATTTTTTGGAAGGAGGAGATGTATTTGTACTAGCTCCCTATGATGCTACTAAGAATCTAGCAGGTCTAACCAAATAGTCATTGTTATTGATATATAATAAGGTTTATTACATGTAGCAAACCTTCTTGTTACTGAAGGACAGTGCCTCTTCTGCAGATATTCTACAGTGTGTCTCCTTTACCACTCATCATGACATAGGCCAAGACAAAGCAAAGATAAAAGGAGGACTGGTAGTAGTGGACTACCTCAAACTACCCTTACTGAGTACCATACAGTGGTGATGTTGGCAAATACCACAATGTACCAGGAAGGGCCAACTGGGAAAATACCAGACCTGGCACATTTACAGCACAAATATTGATTGCAATTTATCAATTCAAACATCAATGATGTCCCAATTTTCTTTATCGTGGCATGCATTACTTCAGTATTTGAGGAGAGTTGAATGATGTAATCATCAGTGAATATTCCCAGTGCTGATTTTATGTTGCAGCAAGAGTCAGTGGGAAAGCAAATAAAGATGCTTGGGCCTAGGTGAGTACCCTGACTATTTTCTGCAATAAAGTCCTGGAGCTGAGATATTTAGCCTCTATTGACCATAACTGTCTTCCTATCTCTAGATAGGACCAAACGGACGGACAGTCTCCACTCAATTCCCACTTACTTCATCTTTGCTGGGGCTCCTTAATGTCAAACTCAGTCCAATTGTATCTTGATGTCAAATGCAGTGGCTCACAGCTCAAGTCTTGGTTGAGGCTTGAATATTTTCTATAAAATTGTTGGGATCATTCTCTCAACATAGTCAGTATTATTATCTAAAGGTTAATAGATACACAGAAATAAGTTGCCAGAATGAAACATAATCTAGGTAATTACAATAATTATGGTGTTTGAATTGGTTTGCTAATATCTCCTGAACAATTTGACTGTGGTATATTCTTAACCCTCACATATACGAAAAGGTGCTTTTGCTCCAGATTGCAGTGGAGCAGTAATCAGCAAGGAACTAATCAGAACTGATTGCTGCTGTTAAACTCATCCCTTTCTTAGCTGGAAATGTAGTGCTGCGCATTGATTCGCCAGCAGATAGAGTCAAGAATAAAGTAATAGGTTTTGCCTTTGATTCTCCAACTCCACCCATTTGTATCATGGGGAAATTCTCAGCAAATGGTGAAAACCTCCTCAGATGATAGGAGATGATATCAGGCCATGTTTCCCCTAGTATACAGGCTTGTGTTCCATGACTTGTTTAACTTTAAAAGCATGTTTAAATTTTATTTTTAAAAAATCTTTGTGCGTTAACTTGAATAATCAATTACCAAATTATAGCGATGAATAAACTAGGCTTCAATTTTTCGATCTCTGGTATGGAACGAAGTTTACCTTGTCTACTTTCATATTCACAAACAACTTGCATTCATATGTTAGCGTTAACATAAACTGTTTCATCTACCTTGATTAAAAATTAATCAAAATAATAGTACGAATGCATTTATTATGCAGTACACACAAAATCTGTGAAAACTTGAAATATGTTTCTGAAGTTCAGACCCGTAAAATATTAGCATTGTTTTCAGAAACAAAAATGTGATTCCTATCCATTTAAAATAAACTGGAGCAAAACAAAGTTGGAAATTACAAAGCTTAGCAATCTGCTGTGCTGCCACATGTCCCTGCTGCATCCAGACAGCAGCAATATTATTGGGAATGAAAGCTTATTCATTTGTTCGTCAGCATGAAGAAACATGACTCCCAGTTTTGAGTAAAATGTGAGTTAACTAAAATCAATCTATTACCTTCATTATAGCACTTTACCACTGCTGGAACTGTCATGTGCAATTAGGACTTCTTACAAACATTTAATCAGGATAATATCCATTGAAGTCATAAATAAACAATGTGAACTTTTCATGAGTGAGAATGCTTTGAGTATGGTGGTCTGCTGATAATTAGGGAGGTTTCCTTATTGCACACTGTGTAAATTAATCATAAGAATATTCATCAAGAACTGTTTCAGGATTTCATCAGGGGCACTGAGATCTTGTGTTTTTTAGTATCTGATCAAAAATCTGTTCCTTCAGCAGTTAGTGCCAAGTGGAGAGCATCAGAGAAAGAGAGGAGAAATGAAAGGTAAATGATGGACAGATGCCCCCCCTTTCAGTATTGTGGTATTGGCAGGAAGTTGGAACTGGGTAGTGAACCTACTCTCTCAGTGGCCTAAGAATGAGAAAAATAACAACGGAATTGATTTTTTTTTGCTTTGAACAGGTTAGTGCTGACAGATGGTGCTGTCTCATACACTACTCAGCAAACTAATGTGTTTTATCTATTAATGACTTTGTAACTATCAGCGTTCCTGCCCACAGGACCCCGGTGACACACAATAGCATAATGCCACTTAGGCTGCAATTTCCAAACTTTCTTTGTGATTAACTGTCCCCATTTCCTCCTGAAAAGTATTTCTGCAATTAGTATACTCATCTATTAATCATTATTCTCTTTCAGATTCATAACTCATTGCATATTAACCATCTCCCTTCTATAAAACCTACCTATTATGGGTGCTGGTGGTCTTCTGTCCATTTTACTAAGTTTTACAACATTTCTTCCTTCAGCCTCCTAGACTTGTGAACAGGATTGTGCTCCTTGAAGGAATACAATGCTATTTATTTTACTGCCTTCATGTGGGTTTTTTTTTTCATAAATAACTTTTCTGAATCAGTTATGAAATGTACCACACTAACACAAAAATGATTCTGCTGCAGAACATGGATTATCACTGCCTATCCACCAAATCATACCAGGTATGGACAGACTGTATTATGAAGAAAGGTTGATCAGATTGGACCTATGCAGCTTGGTATATAGAAGAATGAGAGATGACCTGATTGAAGCATACAAGATTCTTAGAGGACTTGACAGGGTAGATGCAGAAAGGTTGTTTGCACTTGTGGGAGGATCTAGGACCAGATTAAGGGGATGCATGTTTAAGACAGAGATGATCAAGATATTCTCCGTAAACCTGTGGAATTCTTTATCGCACAGGGAAGTTGAGGCTGGGTCATTACGTAACTTCGAGGCTGGGATTGACAGATTTGTAATCAATAAGGAAATAAAGAGATATGAGGATAAGGCAGGAAAGTTGATGTGAGGATTATTTGATCAGACATGACTACACTGAACAGCAGGGCAGACTCAAAGGTCTGAATGGCCTCCTTCTGCTTATACATCTTTCAGACAGCTCATTTAGCTTAGTCTTAGATAATGCATGAAGCTTGTGCAAACACTTGTGTTGTAAAACACACAGGTTCTCGTTCTAACTTTGATCAAAGGCCATAGACACTATAAATAAATTTCATTTATTTTGACTGGCATAGTGCTCCTCCCATACAATCAGGGAGGGCATCAAGCCCATTACTCTTCACGGTTACACTGAAAAGCTCAGTAGCAGCTGTTATGAAAGTATTTGTCTGAAACAAAAGGTTATGTGTTTGCTTAAGTGCAATAAATATACTAATGTTGGTCCAGAATTATTCAGAGCTTATAAAGTTTACTTTGCAGTCAAACCATTGTTTCTCTGTATTGGAGTCAAATCACAAGCCCCATGTTGAGACGATGGAGTGCTGCAGCACTCAAGTACTTGGAATATCAGTGCAGGGGGTTGGCCTTGTAATTTTCCATGTGATTAGCTTCCAATTTCAGTAATGATCAAGAGATGATGAGATGGAGGTGAATTGCTCTAGCGTGCCCTTACACCCTGTGTAATCAGACAAGAGCTGACATATGCCTCAGACGAAGTTGCTTATAATCACAGACTTGGAAATCTCGTGGAGCAGGGCTCTTAGGGTACAGTGGTAATGTCCCCACCCCTCAACCAAGAGACCTGGGTCTAGTCCCACCTGCTCCAGAGGTGTGGAATAACATTCTGAACAGACTGATACAGAAATATAGAAACCTCGCAGAGGGGTCTTGTAATGCAGTGGTAGTGACCCTGCCTCTGAGCCAGAAGGTCTGGGTTCAAGTCCCACCTGCCCAGGAGTTGTGTCACAGTATATCCAAACAGGTTGGGGGAAAAATCATGAGAAATCCAGCAATAGGCCCTTTGTGGTACAGCTGTAGTGTCCCTACTTTTGAGCCAGGAGACCCGTGTTCAAGTCCTACCTCCTCCAGAGGTAAGTAAGAAAAATCTAGCAATACGTTTCTTTAAAATCAACAACTGATGGTTACAATGGGATCTTGATCAGATGGGCCAATGGGCTGAGATGTGGCAGATGGAGTTTAATTTAAATAAATGTGAGGTGCTAAATTTTGGGAAAGCAAATCTTAGCAGGACTTATACACTTAATGGTAAGGTCCTCAGGAGTGTTGCTGAACAAAGAGACTTTGGAGTGCAGATTCATAGCTCCTTGAAAGTGGAGTCGCAGGTAGATAGGATAGTGAAGGTGGCATTTGGTATGCTTTCTTTTATTGATCAGAGTATTGAGTATAGGAGTTGGGAGGTCATGTCGCAGCTGTACAGGACATTGGTTAGGCCACTGTGGAATATTGCGTGCAATTGTGGTATCCTTCCTATTGGAAAGATGTTGTGAAACTTGAAAGGGTTCAGAACAGATTTACAAGGATGTTGCCAGGATTGGAGGATTTGAGCTATAGGGAGAGGTTGAATACACTGGGGCTGTTTTCCCTGGAGCTTTGCCGGCTGAGGGGTGATCTTACAGAGGTTTACAAAATCATGATGGGCATGGATAGGATAAATAGACAAAGTCTTTTCCCTTGGGTGGGGGAATCCAGAATGAGAAGGTGGTACGTGTATGGAATGAGCTGCCAAAGGAAGTGGTGGAGGCTGATACAACTGCAACATTCAAAAGGCATCTGGATGGGTATATGAATAGGAAGGTTTTGGAGGGATATGGGCCAGGTGCTGGCAGGTGGATCTAGATTGAGTTGGGATATCTGGTCGGCATGGATGAGTTGGACCGAAGGGTCTGTTTCAGTGCTGTGCATCTCTATGACTCTATGAACTGACAACTTTGTATTTAAGAATTCTCAGATGAAGATTAGTCTGAAATGGGACTTTTAATGTAACCTGCAGCATTAGCTGTTGCGCTCTCATTCATTTGTAGGTGGGATATATTGGAGTATAGAAAGCACAATTCACCCCACCTTGGAAATTACGTATGAGATGGGCACATCGAAAGCACTGATACTTTCCGAGTGGATTTTGGAAAGACTTCTCTGCAAAAATATCAAGGTCTTAAGACAATTGGCTGCATTTTCCAGTGCACTGTACTCCATCATAATCCCTTTTGAAAGCATCACATGTATCGTGAATTTAACATGAAGTGACTTCAGACCTGGATCCATTTCATGTAGAACCGTAGCACCAGTTTTGCCACACACACCTGACAGCATTTTCTGCATTCACAGCACTAATTGAGTTCCCTTGACTGTGCCTCCTTTCTGGGCTGTAGGAAGACAGTGTCAGGTGGGAAAAACACACAAAATGCTGCAGAAACTCAGCATCAGATTCGAAATACGATCTCTCCTTCTTCGCATTTGCTGTCAGAATCTGCCGAGCTTCTCCAGCAATCTCTGTTGGCACGCCAGTATCCTGAAGAACTTTGCTTTTATTCGAGTGACAGGCGGGAGTGTTTTCTAGGTGGAGGAGCGTGTTGATGGAAGAAACTCCCAGTTACAATTACTGACATCACTGAAACAAAGCAGTAGGGATGAGATTTTTTTTTAAAATCACATAATTCTGAACGGTTTTCTTTTACGTGCTGATACATTTTCATCATTCTTCTGTTTTTAACATAATGGGATGGGATTGAATTGATACTACAGACACAGAGAGTGAGCGCAACACGAGTGGAACGTTTAATTAATCTACTTTTTTTTAAAAAGGGGATAATCCACTGATCTGATTGGCTACATTAGAGTTAAGTACAGGCCTTCAACTGATCTGATTGGGTTTGAAGGATATCGATAAATAAACCTGATCCTCAAAACGGAGCCAAGTTGACAATTAGAGGCATGTTGTTAACTTAAGAAACATTGATTGTTTACACATCAGTACTTGTAAATGCTTTCAATTGTCTTGATACTTTATATTTCGATATAAGAACAGATACAGATTGTAAAGCAAAAAAAATCGTATGAGGTCTCATCCAGCAATTGCTATAAAATACCTACAATAAATTATTGCAAATATCGCCGAGTTGGAAAGACACAATGTGACAAAACATCCAGTGTTCTCTTCAAAGAGCAAACAATAAGGTGAAACCATCAAACTGTATGCAGACAAAGAATCAGGTGGATTTAATATTTCTAACTAAGGACAGGTAGAAGCACAGACGATAGTGTAGGGACAGTGTGATGGTCATTTATGGAAATAAAAATAAACCCAAGTGAACTGGGCTCGCAGAACTCCCCACAGCCAGCTGTCATGGTTCAGCTATTGTTGTGTTGCCGTGCCTGGCCCGCCCTTCTCCCCTTAGGAGGTTCACTGAAAGAACACACCTTAAAAAAATAACTGACCCAACTTCTACGTGTAATTATTACTGAGAGCGCGGCTGGTAGTTCAATTCCACGGTAATGTGAGACAAAACACAACCAGACGTTACCTGCGCGACCCCATTAGCCGACAGAGCCACACAACTTCGCCTGTGGAAGGGGAGGGGGTGTGAAAAGAGAGGGTCCCAGACGCTGTTCCCCTGTCACTCAGCGCTGCCTCTGCTGCTGCTACCGCCTGTGAGGCTCGGGCTTGGGGAAACCGCAGTTCACGCCCTGCTCTGATTGACAGGCCGGCGGGGCTGGCTCTGTGTGAGGAGGGGGTGGGACTGTTCGCTCTTTCGCTGCCTCTGCTTTCCCCCCCTTCTTTCCTCTGTCTGTCTCTCTCTCTCTCTCTGTGCTGGAGATACAGGGGGAGAGCGGGAGGCTCTGGCTGACACAACCAGAGCCGAGTGTGGTGGAGCCGAATCCCCCTCCGTGTGCCTGGCTCGCCCACCCCTCCTTTGGAGTGTTAGCCTCCATGAATTTACCGAGCGGCGCTCTGTGGGGATGATGCTCGGCTCTTGACGCCGCTGAGCACGCGTTGCTGACTGGAATTTGTACTATTTAATCCTCTGACCCCCCCCCCCTCCCCTCTGGTTGTATGATGGGGAAAGAGCAGGAACTTCTGGACGCCGCTCGCATTGGGAATGTAGCGGTGGTGGAAAAATTGCTAAGTGGCAAAAAGGGATTACTAGGAAGTGGATCGAGCTCCATTCCACTGTCCAGCTTGCTGAGGTGAGTTAGAGAGACCTCCAGCCTGTTCTCTTTAGACCCGTGTGTGAGTGTGTTTCATTACAGGTTGGGAGTACAAACAGTTCAGAACTGTGAGAGGTGACATGACCCTTTCATTTTCTATCCAGGTTCATTCCATTGTGGAGCACCGTACAGCATTAAGGCACCTTTTAAAATGTGAAATTCTCTGATGTTTTTGTTCGATTGACTAATCATTATTCGATTGACTGTATGCAAGCCAGCTCCTTCCTGCATTCCCCAATGAAAGAAATTCCCAGTCCGGTTTGTACTTTGTGACTGTGGCTCTGAGATGGTCATGTTTACAGGGTTAATGTTGGTACAGGTGCAAATGTGATGAAATATTAACGTGTCGAAATGTTACACAAGCCGAAACAAAAAAAAGTTGGAGAATCTATGCTCTGAGTTTATGTTGTTAGGCTATTTATCACTTCGAAACTAAAGAGTTCCATGACATTTCCCGAAAAAGATGTTCGGCTGCTTGTTATCCTTAGACTGTGTGTATTGCTGTGACAATAGACCTCCGAGAGGTAAAGTGGGGGCAGGAATTTCAAATAGTAAATCTGGTCGTGTTGTTAGCGGGGAAGGGATGTGGGGGGGGGGGGGGGGATGATGGGCACTAGGACCAGGATATGGAGTAGGAACATCATGGTAAAAATGCAAGCTCTAGGAGGATAGAGGTTGGCGGTTACACACTCAAAACATAATTGAAAAATGGAAGCTTTATTTTTCCTTTTGTTTAAAATGAAGGATTAGAGGTTTGTGTTCACATTCACTTCTGGTATCGCAATGAGCTTACAGCGGAGCTTCTATCTTGGTTTTGTGTTTGGGATGGGAGGGAACAGGACAAAGCCAGCAGCACAGAGAGGGAATTCCGCCTGGCGGCGGCGCCTTGTATTTCATGTGTTGGACAATGAAAGGGATGGGACACATTGTATCCAGATTGGAGCATTGTCATTCGCAGCTCCCTGTCGCCTGTGTGAGTCCATTGGAAAGCTGTACTCGCCGTTTATTCGGAATCTCAGTTCTCCACCAGCCTCGCTCCCCCCTGAGGTGATGAATGGCTCTTGATTGACCAACAGAGCGACGAAACCACATTAACAGGAACCGGGTGTTGCAGCTAAAGTTTAACTTACTGTTTCAGCTGGACGTCGGTGGTTTTGTTGGAACACACTATATGACTCATTGACTTTTTAAACCAAGAAACGACGTTTCAAAAGCGACCAACAGGACAGATCCCTTTCTTTACAAGAGAAAGTCCTCTTATTTGCATAACATGGCGTTGGTTCAGCGACAGTGCTGCTGGATGTTTGGAATAGCTGGGATAGTTCAGTCGTCTGGGAAGCTGGTAGTTTACAGATGAACCAACGCCACATAACAGACTTCTTCATCCCAGGGCAATGAGGGTCATTTCCCACAGCACCTGGCCACTGCTGAATGACATTTATCTTGATGGATAGGTGTTGAACCTCAGTAAGCTGGGAGAAACTAAGGGCATTTAAAACTGTGCTATAAACAAACACTGTTTCTGAATGTTTATACGTGTGTGACTGATATAAATAAACTGGCGTATGATTTCAGATGTCAATTTATGAATTTACATGGTTGTGAGCTAAGTAGTATTCCTGGAACTGTCGATGCAAGGGTTGACATATTTCAATATTTACTGCTTCTGAAAGGAAAAACAAATGATTCCATTATTGACTTGCTTAATTATTCTGAATGGGATACATCCACTTACAAGGAGGTTTACAATACAAATACATTCTTGGTAATCTATAACTTTTAAGTGACATTGTGTTAATCACAGAGGAAGTTCAATCATCATGTTCATTATAGTTTGTCTTGCAGTGATTATGTGGAGGATAATATTTATCCAGATGTAATAATAGATCAGTAACTTGTCCAGGACCGTTGAGATGATGAAAAATGCTGAAGAATTTCATGGGAAACATCTAGACCTAGAATGATGCAGCAGTCTTAAAATCAGCACCAGCTAATCGTCGACATTGAGATCCTAGGAAATAAATAGAGAAGCAACTCAATATTAACTTAGCGGATATTGTGAAATATAGAAGGATAGACTTCTAGCTTGCTTTGAACAATAAGGAAAAGTTTCAGGCAACTTAACATACAAGAGTTAATAAACAGGCAGGTTACTCAGTCTATCTGCTTCTTGGATGGCCAGCTTTTCTTGCATCCCTTCTGGAACTGTTAGAAATGGGAACAGTATTCCAGTCTTGGACAGAGTTGGACTTGGTCTGCAGCTGAGACACTACAGTTGCTTTTGAGGCATTGCTTGCAGTGCAAATAATGTAGGAGATCCACTTAACTATAGACCCAAATTGAGCATAAGGAATGCCAATGGTTGATGGAAATAAAAGGCAAGTTTTGGATTTTAATTCCATTTTAAAAGATTGGAAGCAACTTTGAGGAATTGAAAGTCAAATGTTACTTTGTTCAGACTGTATCGATATTATGGGTAATGGATATTGAAGGTAATTAAAAAATAGAAAGCAGACAAAACAATGGAGGAGCCACAATAAATGAAAATGATGAAGTCAGCTCCATGGTGAAGAGAATAAACTGGTAAATGGAGCTGAACATTAGACAGTGGCAGCATGAGGAGGATGACAGTTTGCAATATTATCACGATTCAAACATAAGAGAGATTTAAAGTAAGTTATGATCCGACAGAGTAGCCTGCAAAAGCAATCAGTAGCAAATGATACAAATGTACTTTACTGGACACTGAGAGAACTTGCTTTTTAATAGCACCTAGATACAGTATGTCTGTGTTTCACAGGCAATATATGATCATTTTGTGTTGGAAATTTTCTTCAGCCAACTGTGTTCACTGAAGTCCTGCGAAGAGTAAATAATATCAACAATTGGTTATTTTCTTCAGTCCTGGTCACGTGGCTGAGGAAAGAATGTTAGCGAGGACAATGGAAGGGCTTCTTGCTATGCAAAAAAAATGCTTTTTGATATTTCAGGCTTAGCCGTAGCATTACTTCAACTTTTAACCAAAACTTGACATTTCTGACCATACATCACTTCCTCAATATTGCACTGAAATGTCAGTGTATCTTTTTGCTCAAAGAGAAATTTTAATCTCCAACTTTGATAGGTAATAGGGTGAGGGTTATGTACTAACTGAGCTAAATTTGTATTTGAACTGTCAGCATCTGTTGTCCAATTTATCGTTGTAACTGTCGGCATGTAACACAGTTATAAATATTTTATGATATGAAGTAACATCTTGACTAGTACAAAAGTGGGGGTGGGGAGGCAATGAACACACTGGTGCGAGAGGGGTAATGTTTTGCTTTGAAGTTTAGGAAAACGCTTCGGAGATTTTGTCAGATTACTTCATCTGAATGCTCAATGCAGATAGCTAAAAAATGTTATCTTCCATTGCTGACATCCATCAACGTGATGAACAGCAACATTTACCCCAACCTTCTGACTGTTCTGAATAAAATTGCTTGTCTTTACCAAGCCTGCTGTTTTTAATTGGATCAGCAGAAGGAGGAGATTCCTAATACAAATCTCCTCCTTTCGACCTGAGCAAGTATTATCTCAGAAAATATTGCAGGGTCTGTGGCAGATGTGTTGTCTGAGGCTTAAAACCTTATTTGGTTCTAAATCTGTTTTTTAGGATAGGTACGCTTTATCTGATTTACCATTTTCAGTAAGAAACAAATTAAATACAATCACACATTGAGGTAACACTGCTCAGTTTTATTTCAACACAAATATTTAATTTTCTGCAAATACAGTTGAGGTAATTTTGTATGTTTTTCATTTTAAAAAAAAAACTGCACCAGACTGATCTGCTCAGATTGTAAACATGGAAGTTTGAGACACTTGGTGTTCATTTGTAATTTGACTGTCAATTTTCATCTACTTAGACCCCACATAATAATTTTAAGGCTTGTGAAAATTAAAAACAACACTATTTTGTATTGTTTAAGCCTAAATATACATTGAGGGATAAAGTTTATTTTAGTACTACAGTGGAAGTTAGAGCAGGAGTAGGCCATGCAGCCTACTGAACCTGCACTGCCATTCAGCTCAATCATAGCTGATCTTCTAGCACAGCATCATTGTTTTCTCTCTCAATCCCATATTGCTTGATATCTTTTAATAGCTAGCAATCTATTGATCCGTCTTCAATATACTTGTGGCTGAGCCTATGGATGGATGCAGTAAAGCAGTCATTATGATACTAAATTAGTAATTCAGAGGCTGGAATGATAATATAGAGATGAGTTCAAATCGATTATAAGAGGCTTGGGAATTTGAAATTTGCTTTTTGACAATATCTTTGATAATTAAAATGCTAATATATAGAGTTACAGGGATAGCGTAGGGGAATGGGTCTGAGTGGGATGCTCTTCAGAGGTTTGGTGTGGATTTTTGGGCCAAATGGCCTGTTTCCACACCATAGGGATTCTAGGATTCTATGATTCTAAAATCAGTCAAGATGCCCATGAAGCTGTTGCCATTGGTACTCAACCTGTTAAATAATATCTCTTAAGTGGTTGTGCATGTATGGAATGAGCTGCCAGAAAAAGTAGTGGAGGCTGGTACAATTGCAGTATTTAAAAGGCATCTGGATGGATATATGAATACAAAGGGTTTAGAGAGATGGTAGGCCAAGTGCTAGCAAATGGGGCTAGATTAGATTAGGATATCTGGTCGGCATAGACGAATTTGACTGAAGGGTCTATTTCCGTGTTGTACATCTCTATGACTCTAAGTGTACTTACTTGCCTCTTCAGCATGCATCTCTATACTCAGTACTGCAATGTATTTGAATTTTATTTGCCCTGTGAAATGGTCTAGTAATCCACTCATTTGCCTCATACTTGTATTTAAAAAGATATCAGAACAAAATGGACAAACCATCCAGTATTCAGCTGAGCAACAATATTATACAGATAAAAAGTCAGGCCCAAGCTCATCTACTCTACAAATTGTACTTCCTAGATATCCAACAGATTGTCAATTACCTCAAGGGAAGATTTTGAAGAAGTAACAAAGAGGATTGATGAGGGCAAACCAGTAGATGTGATCTATATGGACTTCAGTAAGGCATTCGACAAGGTTCCCCATGGGAGACTGATTAGCAAGGTTAGATCTCATGGAATACAGGGAGAACCAGCCATTTGGGTACAGAACTGGCTCAACAGTAGAAGATAGAGGATGGTAGTGGAGGATTGTTTTTCAGACTGGAGGCCTGACCAGTGGAGTGCCACAAGGGTCGGTGCTGGGTCCTCTACTTTTTGTCATTTGCATAAATGATTTGGATGCAAGCATAAGAGATACAGTTAGTAAGTTTGCAGATGACACCAAAATTGGAGGTGGAGTGGATAGCGAAGAAGGTTACCTCAGATTACAACAGGATCTTGACCAGATGGGCAAATGGGCTGAGAAGTGGCAGATGGAGTTTAATTCAGATAAATGCGAGGTACTGCATTTTGGGAAAGCAAATCTTAGCAGGACTTATACACGTAATGGTAAGGTCCTAGGGAGTGTTGCTGAACAGAGAGACCTTGGAGTGCAGGTTCATAGCTCCTTGAAAGTGGAGTCGCAGGTAGATAGGATAGTGAAGAAGGCGTTTGGTATGCTTTCCTTTATTGGTCAGAGCAATGAGTATAGGAGTTGGGAGGTCATGTTGCGGCTGTACAGGACATTGGTTAGGCCACTGTTGGAATATTGCGTGCAATTCTGGTCTCCTTCCTATTGGAAAGATGTTGTGAAACATGAAAGGGTTCAGAAAGGATTTTCAAGGATGTTGCCAGGGTTGGTGGATTTGAGCTATAGGGAGAGGCTGAACAGGCTGGGGCTGTTTTCCCTGGAGCATCGGAGGCTGAGGGGTGACCGTATAGAGGTTTACAAAATTATGAGGAGCATGGATAGAGTAAATAGGCCAAGTCTTTTCCCTGGGATCGGGGAGTCCATAACTAGAGGGCATAGGTTTAGGGTGAGAGGGGAAAGATATAAAAGGGAACTAAGGGACAATGTTTTCACGCAGAGGGTGGTGCGTGTATGGAATGAGCTGCCAGAAGAAGTGGTGGAGGCTGATACAGTTGTAACATTTAAGAGGAATTTGGATGGGTATGTGAATAGGAAGGGTTTGGAGGGATATGGGTCAGGTGCTGGCAGGTGGGACTAGATTGGGTTGGGATATCTGGTCAGCATGGACGGGTTTGACCGAAGGGTCTGTTTCTATTCTGTACATCTCTATGACTCTATTTGTACCTCACTTTGCGAGGAGATCCCGCCTGTATAGTTGCTGGCTGATCAAATGGCTGACAGCTGTCTGGTTACTGGATTAGTGGTGCTGGAAGAGCACAGCAGTTCAGGTACCATCCAATGAGCAGCGAAATCAACGTTTCGGGCAAAAGCCCTTCATCAGGAATAAAGGCAGTGAGCCTGAAGCATGGAGAGATAAGCTAGAGGAGGGTGGGGGTGGGGAGAAAGTAGCATAGAGTACAATGGGTGAGTGGGGGAGGAGATGAAGGTGATAGGTCAAGGAGGAGAGGGTGGAGTGGATAGGTGGAAAAGAAGATAGGCAGGTCGGACAAGTCAAGGAGACAGTAACTGAGCTGGAAGTTTGAAACTAGGGTGAGGTGGGGGAAGGGGAAATGAGGAAACTGTTGAAGTCCACATTGATGCCCTGGGGTTGAAGTGTTCCGAGGCGGAAGATGAGGCGTTCTTCCTCCAGGCGTCTGGTGGTGAGGGAGTGGCGGTGAAGGAGGCCCAGGATCTCCATGTCCTCGGCAGAGTCGGAGGGGGAGTTGAAATGTTGGGCCACGGGGCAGTTTGGTTGATTGGTGCGGGTGTCTCGGAGATGTTCCCTAAAGCGCTCTGCTAGGAGGCGCCCAGTCTCCCCAATGTAGAGGAGACCACATCGGGAGCAACGGATACAATAAATGATATTGGTGGATGTGCAGGTGAAACTTTGGATGTGGAAGGCTCCTTTAGGGCCTTGGATAGAGGTGAGGGAGGAGGTGTGGGCACAGGTTTTACAGTTCCTGCGGTGGCAGGGGAAAGTGCCAGAATGGGAGGGTGGGTCGTAGGGGGGTGTGGACCTGACCAGGTAGTCACGGAGGGAACGGTCTTTGCGGAAGGCGGAAAGGGGTGGGGAGGGAAATATATCCCTGGTGGTGGGGTCTTTTTGGAGGTGGCGGAAATGTCATTGGATGATTTGGTTGATGCGAAGGTTTGTAGGGTGGAAGGTGAGCACCAGGGGCGTTCTGTCCTTGTTGCGGTTGGAGGGGTGGGGTCTGAGGGCGGAGGTGCGGGATGTGGATGAGATGCGTTGGAGGGCATCTTTAACCACGTGGGAAGGGAAATTGCGGTCTCTAAAGAAGGAGGCCATCTGGTGTGTCCTATGGTGGAACTGGTCCTCCTGGGAGCAGATACGGCGGAGGCGGAGAAATTGGAAATACGGGATGGCATTTTTGCAAGAGATAGGGTGGGAAGAGGTGTAATCCAGGTAGCTGTGGGAGTCGGTGGGTTTGTAAAAAATGTCAGTGTCAAGTCGGTCGTCACTAATGGAGATGGAGAGGTCCAGGAAGGGGAGCGAGGTGTCAGAGATAGTCCAGGTAAATTTAAGGTCAGGGTGGAATGTGTTGGTGAAGTTGATGAATTGCTCAACCTCCTTGCGGGAGCACGAGGTGGCGCCAATGCAGTCATCAATGTAGTGGAGGAAGAGGTGGGGAGTGGTGCCGGTGTAATTACGGAAGATCAACTGTTCTACATAGCCAACAAAGAGACAGGCATAGCTGGGGCCCATACGTGTGCCCATGGCTACGCCTTTGGTCTGGAGGAAGTGGGCGGATTCAAAGGAGAAATTGTTAAGGGTGAGGACCAGTTCGGCCAAACGAATGAGAGTGTCAGTGGAAGGGTACTGTTGGGGACGTCTGGAGAGGAAAAAACAGAGGGCTTGGAGGCCCTGGTCATGGCGAATGGAGGTGTAGAAGGATTGGATATCCATGGTGAAGATAAGGCGTTGGGGGCCAGGGAAATGGAAGTCTTGGAGGAGGTGGAGGGCGTGGGTGGTGTCTCGAACGTATGTGGGGAGTTTCTGGACTAGGGGGGATAGGACAGTGTCAAGGTAGGTAGAGATGAGTTCAGTGGGGCAGGAGCATGCTGAGACAATGATTGAAGAGGCCATTTTTGGCACTGCAGCAAGTTCTTGAAGGAAGCGATTGAACCTTCAAGGCCTTATTGGTGCCAGGCTGACAGGCCCTGGCAAAGGAGGTCGGGAGATGTATGGGGGAGGTGTTGTGAAGAACATGGTGGGGGAGTGTGGAGAAAATGCTGAGGTTGGGGGTTTGGCATAGTTTGGAGGAAGGGAGTTTGTCACAGGAGACTCATGAAGATGGCAGCAACCACCCTGCCATGTTCTGTTGAGTGGAGTGGTTCCTCGGATCTATCCTCCTGTCAACATTTTAGCATTGAGGGAGGAAGATGCTGAAGGTGCTTGCTCTGAATTGACTCATAGGTGAATGATCCTCTTACTACTTCCCTACTCATAGTGAAGTGAGTAGGTACTGGGAATGGGCTTACGGCTATAACACCTATTTTATACACAGCAGCCTGCTAAACCATACATAAGGACTATAAAATTCAGCCCATTATGTCTTGATCCGTACAAAAAAAAACCAGGTGAGACCTTGTGCTATGTGACTTTCTAAGTAAGGAGACGCTGAGTAGATAGGATATCTTTGAATGGAAATATTTTTGCTAAAATATTACCAATTATACTTCAAAATAAACCATGAAGCAAAATAGTGTTATTTAGCACAATTTGGAATTTAATAGTAGTACTAAGGATAAAAACTAAGCCACAATGTGTCCTTAAGTTTATGATTTGGAGATGCCGGTGTTGGACTGGGGTGTACAAAGTTAAAAATCACACAACACCAGGTTATAGTTCAACAGGTTTAATTCGAAGCATACTAGCTTTCGGAATGACGCTCCTTCATCAGGTGATAGTGGAGGGCTCGATTGTAACACAGAATTTATAGCAAAAATTTGCAGTGTGATGTAACTGAAATTATACATTGAAAAATCGATTGTCTGTTAAGCCTTTCATCTGTTAGAATACATTGATAGTTTCACTTCTTTCATGTGTAAATCACAAAACCCTTTTTTTTTAAAAGTTGCGTTTTCGGGTTAGCTGTTACCAATGGTGATAGCTAGACAATATGTTGAAGGTGTTAGCCCCCTGTGTTCTCTGTCTATGACCTGATTTTTAGATTAGAATCAATCTAAACAGTGAGATAACAGAGTTTTACATAAATTCATGCAGTTTTTGAGCTCCGAGTTCTGCATGAATGTATGCAGTTTTTGAGCAAAGTGCAATACAACTCTGCAAGTACAAATTCACCCCACAAAATATATGTGTGCATGTGGGTCTTTGTCTGTCTGTGTGTGTGTGTGTGTGTCTGTCTGTCTGGGGTGGGGATTGTGAGTGTGAGAAAGTGTGTGTAGTGAGTGCAGAGTGTCTTAAGTCTGTGAGGGGGTGCACGTGTGGGAGTGTGTGTGTGTGTGTGTGTGTGTGTGTGTGTGTGTGTAGTGCAATGGTGATCATCTGTAATGTGACATGAACCCAAGGTCCCGAACTTAGCTATCAGCCTCTGCTCGGCCACTTTCCTCTGCTGCCTGTCCCGAAGTCCACCTTGGAGGATGGTCACCCGAAGGTCCGAATCTGAATGTCCTGGACCACTGAGGTGTTCCCCAAATGGGAGGGAACCCTCCTGTCTGTTGATTGTTGTGTGTTGCCCATCCATCCATTGTCTTAGCTTTTTATCCTTAAGTTTACTAAGTCAAGTGAGGTAGGTGTTTTTTAGATTATGGTCCTTCACGGAAAGTTCACCGTTGGAACGTGCTCCATGATGTATTCCCTGTCTCAGTTTCTTGATTATAACAAAGTCTACACTCAAATGTGTTCTGATTTGGTATCCATGATATAGTAAAAACTTTGGAGTGAAATTTCCCGTATAATTGTGCCCAGAAATACATTGGAATGTGGAGAGAAAATACACAGACAACCTAAAAAGATCGTGGAACTTAGTGAGAGTTACACATGCAAGTGCAATGAATCCAAATTTGCTCAGTCCTTTATGACTTGACAGGGGGATTGAAAGATGAATGAAACATCGGCCTTGCATATGAACCTCTCTATGAAATTTTCTATAGTTGTGCTTGCTTGGGGGCTTTCTTTAGGTTATAGTCATGGTTTTTCATGTACAGCAGGAAATAGTTATTTTTCCAGCATGTTATTAGGGTTTTAAAAAAAAATTCCCCTCAGAGACTTGCACTGTACCTCTTTGTTGAATGCATCTTGAACAAGTAACATTAAAAATTGAAATACTTCCTTGACTTTCAGGTTCTTAAATGTGTTGCACCTAAAGTGCATGAAGAATGGTTGAGTGATTTAAACTTTCTTTTAACAGAAGAGAGAATATGTGATTCAAAAGACAAAACAATTTGGGTGCCAAAAATCGCAAGTAAAAACAGAATGTCGGAATCACTCAGCAGATCATGGGGCATCTGTGTAAAGAGTCAAGCAATGCTTAAGGTCAGCGACCTTTGATCACAACTGGAAAATGTTATAGATAACAGTTTTGTGGATCAATCCACACTGAATGGACTGCAGTGGTTCAAGGAATGATGTGGAGGAGCCAGTGTTGGACTGGGGTGGATAAAGTTTAAAAATCACACACCAGGTTATAGTCCAACAGGTTTATTTAGAAGTACAGTACAAGCTTTCTGATGAAGGAGCAGCACTCCAAAACCTTGTACTTCCAACTAAACCTGTTGGACTATAACCTGGTGTTGTGTGATTTTTAACGTGGTTCATGAAGGCAGCTCACCACTTTTTCAAGGTCTGCAAAGGATGGGCATTAAATGCTGCTCCAGACAGCAATGCCCACGTCCTATTTGGAAAACAAAAGTTGGTAATTGTACTCTGGTATTCGTGTTGCCATGGAGAATGAACCAGTTAGTAAAGACTGGCAGTTATTTGTCATGTTAAATATGGTGTATTCATGAAATGGTGTATTCATTTGATGCCTGTGACAGAGTTTTTGAAAGACATGTTTATTCCGTGGAGGAAAATATAGACTTTAATGGATTATAGAAAGGACTTCAGAAGCTAGTTTGGACACTCCTTGTTCAGTGCTAACACTAAAATTGTTGGATTGTTAAGATTTTTGCATCTTCAGGTTTTAATTGGCATTAGGATCTCAGAAAGAGGCATCATGTTGGACCAGATGTCTAAAGCTTTAACTTCCGTAACTTTGCCTGGATTTTTGCCTTAAATGTGTTTGTGGGTTAAATAGTGTGTCAAGGATGTGGCATGCGTCAGTTAGCTGCTTTGTCAAAAGTAGGTTGGATCCAACTGAAAAAAAAAGCAGGTCCAGCAATGATCTACTGGTATCACAAAGCAAAGCTCTCTGGCACCTTTAATAATGAATGGCAATTATTTTCTATCAGGAGGACTTATGGAATTTGAACAATTTGTATTAAGTAGGATTAAGAGGAAATTTAGGATTGGAAGCTAGGCTCCGCGGTCTTTGGATAGGCTGAGCAGATAATAACTTTGAATCAACAATCTTATCAAAGTGATACTTGTATGCAGATAAGTCATGTGAGGTCATCACAAAGACGATATGTTGAAAGAAAAAATTGAGTAGTTAAGAATTATGACTGAACAGTTGAATTAACTACGCGCTCAGCCAAGTTGAGATGCGAGTTTTAGAATGAAGTACTCCAATGAAGTGTCCTAACTGAAGATAATTTGGAGGGCAAATAAAACATTAAATGGGATGAAATGCACTCTCAAGTTTCCAGCCTTGCAGGTCCAGATGGGTGTGAAATTAGTATTGCTTTTAGTGCTGTTACTCATACCAATCTTCTGGGTGGGGTCTGGGCATTTCAGTCGAGCTAGTTTTATAAAATTCCCTGTGGTTGAAAATGAAAAATGTTGTCCCTTGGCTGAATAAAAAAATTGTTTAAAAGGATTTTTGTTGTGGAAATGTTCGTTTTTCTAGAAGCAACAGGATATGGAATTTTAGTTGCAAAATATTTCGGGCAACTTCTACACAATGGGGAATCAAGAATACGTTACCAATTGAATCTTACAAAGATATATTTCCTGTGGGATAATGCATATTTGACAAAAAAAGTGACTGCAAAGAGATTAAGGATGACCCTGCCAGTATAAAACAGATACTGGATATCAAAAATTTCCAAGATGAAATAAGTTGCTGCAAATCTTCAATTGTGGGATTGTTTTGCCACAGTAAATGCTTGCACAGAGATTACTTGGATGGTCTCAAAGATGTGATTATTATGATGTGGTATATGGAATATGGACAGTTTTCTTTTTCTTTGAATTGTTTTGAAATATTGTTTGTGTATTTTAATTGTATTATTAACATTAAGAATATACAAATGGATGGCATTCATGAACTGCATTGAGAACATATAAAAAGGGACATGGAGAACCATAATGAGTTGGTTGAGGAGAAAGGCAGACATTTTTCATGTTGAAGCCTGTAATAAATCTAGTATCAAGTAAAACATTGGCATCTTGTTTCCTACTTCACCATCTGGTTTCAGGATGAATCAATAACTCAGTCTTCACATGTTCTTCCTGCTGTGAAGGACAGTGCATCATGACTCTATACTGAACTGAAATGGCATGCGTTGCTGTTTCCTTTGCGCACAAGTTGCTTGTGTTGATTTCCACCCATTCTTGCCTTTGACCATATCCTGATGAGATGCTTAAGAAATTTGGGCATGACATGACTTTGGCACAAAGGATGCGGCATAGGCTGCCGCATAGGTCCCAACTTTCAGGTTGTGGCACTGCAGGAGATTCCAGGCTTTTATGTCCGGGCACACTTCCTGTCCACAGAGCAGTACTGCTGGTTGGGTTCATTGTTGTTATGTATTTTTATAATGAAGGTTGCTAGCTCATAACGATGCCCGTCAGTCAATGGTGGCTCAACTCTAGGTTGATGTGGAATAAGTAATTAAGTTATGATCTTTTGAAATAGAATTATGAACTGGGTGAGAGTTGAAGTAAAAATCTGAAATGTAAATTCCTTGCAAGCACCCCTGGTGGATTGGACCTTGGAGGGCACCAAGCATTTGAGAGAGGAATGAAAGGTCAGTATAATGGTACTTCAGCTTAAAAATAAATCCCAGATGTGACAGGATTTTGTCAAGGTGCTGAATGTAAAATATCAATTTATCTTTTAATTTTGCTGTGCTATTCTGGCCTCTGAAACCATCAATATTTAAATAAGTATAATTTAAGTTAATCCAATAGTCAAATTAATGTGTATATTGTGTAATTCCTTACTTTAAAAAAGTCAAAACATATGAGTGTGAGAGGTCAAGCATCCAGACGACTCCTGTGGCATATGCACAATCTGAACAAATCTAGACATGTGAGTGAGCTCAGACTCCGTCTTACAGTTGGCTGCTCCAAGTCTCATTATTAAAAATGTTCAGTCTGTTTTTTTTACCCAAGGCCTTGGCTCAAGCTCTCTGACTTCACTCTTGGTGATTCCCTGCTGAAAATTAAATGTACAGACAGAAGGTGTGATAAAGTTCTCACTGCACTGTTAGTGTTTTGGGATCTCAAACTGATCAGTGAACAATTATTTTGCTTTCCACATTATATTTGCAAAGATACTCTCAGTAGCGAGCTCTTATCAGTATTCTCATCTAGTATTCCTTGCTACTAAGCAATGAGGCTATCCCAAATGTTCACTGTGGATTAATTAAAGCTATAATACATTTAGTCATATTAAAGTGAGGATAAAGAAAATGAGGTGGGTCTAAATATCCCTGAAGTCAAAATTTTATTTAAGTTACTGTATTCAATGTACTGTATTAAAATTGATCTTCAAATTTTATCTGGATATTAATTGTTTAGTTAAGAGTGGCCAACCGGATGAGAGGATTACAGTACATGGAAGGCTCACTAAACTTAAGTCATGCTGAATGCTTCAAATGTACAATGACAGTTTTATTACATGCCTTTTTCTTTTGTTGGATAATTTAAAAGAGGAAGTCATGTGCTAAATGTAAAATAATATTTTGTTAATTAAGAATTAATGATTAAATCTAGAATAAAATATGTTATTATTGGTGTTTGCTTTTCAGGTTTGGTTTTCCTGAGACAGATTTGATGAGACAGTGTCCTTTAATTGAATTGAATAGAACCAAATAAGCAGACTGTCTCCCAGTGCCCCCTGCAAAGGCTGTTTAATCAGCTGTGAACAGGCTTCTTGTAGCAGGCTGGATTGTTGCTCTGGTGGGTAATAATGTCCTCAAACTGAAAAACTGGTAATAGATGATTTAAACTTTTTAAATGGCTTTTCTAATGCACTTTGGACTTCTTAAAATGCATATATCTTTAAATATGCTTTTTACTTTTAATTATTTTCAGAGGTTTTCCCATATGCCTGACCTTCAAAATGTAAGCTGCAGGACATTGTTTTGCTCATGCAGTAAGTGTTTGGGGGTCTGAGCCATTTGTTCTTGTTTCAAATGTTCTGAAGTGATATCTGTACTGGTTACAGTGATCTATATTTCGTTTAGTATAACCAATAATTAATTTGAGCAGGAATGTCAAATTACACCAGCATTTTTGTGAGCATGTTTAGATAAGTGATTTCAATGCAAGTATGGAATATAAACGTTAGGATGTAATATTAAATCTGAAGACCTCTATTGCAGTGCTGTCAGAGTATTGCATTATATGCTGTTGAAAATATGAATACGTTTTTAGTAAAAAGTTTTTTTTTTTGGAAAGAGGAAGCTCAATGACTTAATTGAGTGTATTGTTTCAAAATAGGTAATGGGATGATCTGCTAAAGTTTAAAATTATATGCATCTATAACACAATGGATGGAAGCAGATTGTGCCCAATTGCTGAAGTGTCACAGTTATGCGATTTAACGCAAGTGATTTAGAACAGATGGCAGGAGAAACTTCGTTATACACAAAGAGTTGTAAGCTACTGAAATGAACTCCCTGATTCATTATAGCAGGAACTATGAATCGTCTGGATTAGTTCAGATGGATGGGTGGTTGAAGGCATTTGGGAACAAAATGGGGAAACTCAATTAGGGCTATTCATTCATGTGGAAACTAGGCACTGATGCTGGCTACTGTGGCTGACTGAGGAGTTTCTCTGCTGTCATTTCAATGGACACCCCTCTCTGGTTGTTGAGCAATCTGGAAAAGAGCCTGGGATTTGCTAAAGACTGATAGATTACTCAGCCAGACTGGAAAGTTTTGGTGAAAGAAACTGTGACATTGTAGACACATTACTGTATACTGTAGAAAGATATCGATTGGGAAGATTGGCATATTTGAGATGTTTTGTTAAAGAAAATATTGGATAAGCCATTGAGAATTAGAAATTCAGTGTTATATATTAATTTCTTTCCACATCCCAATTTCTACGCAATAAGAAAATGCCTATGTGAACTGTTTCTAACTCTCATAGGTAATAACTTTACGCGCTACAGTCTTTCATTTCTCTGTAGCATCTGATGGGCCTCTGATATAGAATATTGCGTGTGTTTTCAAGAAGTGAAAACTGTACATTTTGTGACTTCTGATGGATTCTGTTGCAGCTTAAATGCCACTGACTGGCAAAATCAGTTTATCAGGTGTTTGTAAGTAGTGCAAGTAGTTTTCGCTTTGAAATTCTACGTTGATTGAAAAATATCACTGCATTTTTAAAAAAAGCAAAAGTTGAAAATCTGAAGCTAAATCAAGTAAAACACAAAAGGTACATTTGTATCAAATATGAGAAGATATGATAACATTCTATTTGAAAAGTCACTGTGTACAAGTATTTTCAGTCTTTCTCTTTGCCCCTGCATTGTTGGTTTTGTAAATATAATATTGAATGTAAAATTTGTATTTAATAGAAATGAAATTATTTGTGACAGGCTGCACATGGAGGTATTAGATATATAACTGTGATCCTTTTTAATATAAATTATACAAAACATTCTTTACACTGTGAAAGCAAACGTGCTCGTGTTTGCTGTTTTCAGACTGACAGGCATGAGACTAATGTTTAGTGGAAGAGCATATTGAAACTCACTTTTATCACTTCCTATGTAGCAATTTAAAATGTTTGAGTAATATGTTGTCTTTTATGATGAATGGATTTGAACCTTGATTGTTCAATTACTTCATCCATTGGAAGTTACAGTTGTTCTTTATTAGCCTCTGATTGGCTTGGCCAGCATGTTACTGATTTAAAGAAAGGTGTTTTTTTTAATGAATGCAAATCTCCATATTGGTTTGATAAACCAATCATTTTGGGAGGACTTTTTGGTATTCAGGGCACACAGATCAATACACTTCCATATTGGCATTGATAATGGCTCAGTTTTGGTAATGATTTAGCAGGTATGAGATTACAATTTCCTACTGACAGCATGTAAGGTAGGTTGAAGTGGTACGGGAGGAATACCCATCTGTGAGCTGTGAAAGTAGTCTGCTGGTAAACCATGCCTGAATACATTACAAGTTTGGTAATGCTGTTGTGACATGATTTGAATTCTTTACAGTGGTTGGGGGCAAGAAAATATGCAGTGAATACTGACCAAAGTCTTCTAAAATGCTGCCCAGTCCAAACATGTTACATTTCTATAGGAAGAATAGATTGATTTACAGATTTTCATGTTGGAGCAGAGTTTCACAGTTTATTTATCCCTTTTTCTATAGAAGTCATTGTCACTTTTCACTATAATCAAACACTGACTTTGTAAAGGGTGCAGAATTTGATAATTATAGTTGGTATTTTCATGATTGTTCCCAAGATGAGGGGATGAGAACTATCATTTCCAGCAGGATTTAAAGAAATCCTTCATGACTGTCAAGTAACTGTCAGATTTTGGAGACATTTTCTTATATTATTATTGTGTGTTTGATCTATTTGCATCATTTAAATAAATATAGAACATTAAGAATTCTTGAAGAGCTTCTGAAAATGTATTTGCTTCTTGCAATTTTCCCTTTTAAAGAGAGGTGAAGCAACTGTGGAAAGATTAAGCACAGCTACTGGTACATGGTATGTAAATGGAAAGAATGTGCTCACAGAGTGTGCGCTCTCCTGGCAAGGTTTACAAACCCACAGCCAAGTACCTGCAATTCCCTGAGGAGCAGGGCACAACACTGTTGTGCTTCTGTAAAGAGGCTGTCTGAGCTGTGTCTCATTTTGCAACCAATTCCCACAGTTAACAAATCAGTGCCCTTGCAACCCTTTTGTTTTACTTTGGGTCCTTTCTGGGCCATTGCCCGCTAATCAGCAACCATCTACATTCGTGACACCACCCACACCCTTCACCTCTTCCAACATTTCTGTTTCCCCGGCTCCCAACGCCTGATCTTCACTCTGGACATCCACTCGCTGTACACATTGATCTGCCACAATGAAGGTCTCCAAGCCCTTTTGTTTCTTCCTCTCGCGCTGTCCCAACCATTACCTTTCCACCAACACCCTCATCCACCTGGCTGAACTGGTCCTCACCCTCAACAACTTCTCCTCACAATCCTTCTACCTCCTCCAAATCAAAGGGATAGCCATGGGCATCCGCATGGCACCCAGCTATGCCTACCTGTTTATCGGATGTGTGGAACAGTCCATTTCCGCAGTTACACCGGCAACACCCCTTATCTGTTCCTCCGCTACATCGATGACTGACTGTGTTGGCACCACCTCATGCTCCCATGAGGTTGAACAGTTCATCAACACCTTCCACCCCGACCTCAAATTCACCCGGACCATTTCAGACACCTCCCTCCCTTCTTGGACCTCTCCATCACTGTCTCCGGTGACCGACTAACCACAGACATCTACTACAAGCCCACTGAGTCCCACAGCTACCTAGACTACACCTCTTCCCACCCTACCTCCTGTAAAAACACCATCCCTTATTCCCAAATTCCTCTGCCTCTGCCGCATCTGTTCCCAGGGTGACCAATTCTACCTTAGAAAATCCCAGATGACCTCCTTCTTCCAAGATCACAATTTCCCCTCCCACATGGTGGATGGTGCCCTCCAGTGCATCTGCTCCACTTCCCGCATCACTGCCCTTGAACCCCACCCCTCCCAATGCAACAAGGGCAGAACCCCTGGTCCTTGCTTTCCACCCCACCAACCTCCGCATACGTTGCATCATCGTCCGCCACTTGTGCCTCTCTGGGACACCTGCACCCACCAACCCCACCGCCCCATGGCAGAACACTTCATCTCCCCCTCCCACTCCATCAAGGACATGCAGGGCCTGGGCCGCTTCCACCGCCAAACCATTACCAACCGATGCCTGGAGGAGGAACACCTCACATTCCGCCTTGGGACCCTGCAATCACACTGGATGAATGTGGATTTCAATAGCTTCCTCATTTCCCCTCCCCACACATTATGCCAGTCCCAAGCCTCCAACTTGGTAACACCCTCCTGACCTGTCCATCACCTTTCCCATCTATCTGCTCCACCACCCCCGACCTATCACCTTCTACCTCACCGTCATTACCTATCACTTTCTCAACTACCTTAGCCCCACCCCACCCCCCTCCCATTTATTTCTCAGCCCCCGGCCCACAAGCCTCATTCCTGGTGAATGGCTCACGCCGAAATGTTGATTCTCCTGCTCCTCAGATGCTGCCTGACCTCTTGTGTTTTTCCAGCACCACACTCTCAACTCTGATCTCCAGCATCTGCAGTCCTCACTTTCTCTAATCAGCCACTTCAGTAAGCCTTCAGTTCCTGCTTCCATTCGTCAGTTAACTGATGCAGTGTCTTCTATAGCAACAGGTTCATTACCTTTTCAACATACACCAGGAAATGAAGGAATTGGTTTCTGCCACCATTGTGAATTACTGAGTTTCCCAGATCCATTGAAACACCAAAAATAGGGTGACTAGCCCCTAATGCCAGCTCTAGCCATTCAACTGGATCATGTCTGATCTTCCACCTTCGTACAATTTGCTCACATTAGCTCATGATGACTTTAATATCTGGAAATTGAATAACCTCAGTATTGAACATACTCCATGACTGAGCCTTCTAAAGCCCTCTGAGTCACAGAATTCCAAAGATTCTCCTCCAGAAAATAAAGTGATTGCTCCTCAGCTCAGTCCGAAATAGACCGCATGTTATTTTGAGACTGCCCCCCCCCCCCCCGCTCTTGACTGCCAGCCAGGGGGAAACATCCTTCATGCATTTACCCTTTCAAGCCCTGTAGGAAATATGCCTGTCTCAGGGGTTCTGTGATTGCACCCTGCACACTACTTCAGATTACAACTGCCAGATTTTCTGAATGTGGTGATCAGTAGACAGGTCTGAATCTACTTTTCCGATACCTCTGCCATTGAGAAAATTGCACCAATCCATCATCCTGCAGAGTGAGTGAAAGTTGGTTGCTTTGGCGACTAGCACTGTACGTCCTGTATACGTGAGCAATCCATTCCTGTCAACTGAACTGTGTTGTAAACAAATAGATGCCTTGGATAGCGCTCTCATTGAGCAGAGTGTTGGAGTTCTCAAGGGACAATGGTGCTTGTGAAGGTTTCCTGTCATAGCTTACAGAACAGTTACCTTTTTGAAAGTTTTTATTTTTTTTTAAATTCATGAGCTGTGAGCATTTCTGGCAATGTCAATATTTAGTGCATGCCCTGGATTACCCAGGAAGGTGATGGTGAGCTGCTTTTGTGCACCACATTGTGGTTATCAGGTGACAGTGAGGGAACTACAGAATGTTGCAGGTCAGAATGGTGAGTGCCTTGGAAGTGAATATTCAGGTGGGGACACGCTTGTGCATTATTGTCCTTGACCTGGAGGTGGAGGTTGTTGGTATAGAAGATGTTGCCGGAAGCTTGGCAAGTTGCTGCAGCGCCTCTTAGAGATGGTACACACAGCTGATAGTGAAGGGAGTGAATGTTTAAGGTTCGGGATAGGGCATTAATTAAGTGGACTGCTTTGTCCTGCATAATATTGAGCTTTCTGAGTAGTTTGTACCTGCACACATGAGACAGGTGGAGAGTACTCTGTCACGCTTCTGACTCGTGCCTTGTAGATGGTGGAAAGGAGACGTCAGGCGCAGAGGTATTTGCTGTAGATTTGGCATCCAGCCCTTGTTTGCATTTATTTATAATGCTGATGTAGTTGAGTTGTTTGGTCAATGGTAACCCCTGTGTTGTAGATAGGGGATTCAGTAATGATGATAATGTTGCGTGTCAAGGATGAATAGTTTTATTATTTCTGGTTGTGCGCAGGCATTGTCTGGCACTTGTATGGTGTGAATGTTACTTGTGTAACTTTAATACTGCAACAGGGACTACAGATGAACCTTAAATGATAAGGGTAGCAGGGAATGAGAAAATGGACTCCAATAGCTCATGTTGGCAGCGACTTTGAGAATTACTTCAGCTGAACAATCCTTGTACCCTTACATTTAATCATATTCAATACCTGTCCTAGTCTTTCCATCCTAATGCATCTGCTCAAAGACCACAATTGATGTTCATTGTTATGCAGGTTCAGAAGCTGCCACTCGAATACACTCTGCACAGCTTTACAAATGGGCTGTAATTCTAATAGTTTGTACAAATGTCTAATGGTAATTATCACTCTATTGTGAAAACCTTTTATCTGTCCTGACTGCTGTCTTAGCATTCCAATGCTGTTCCCACAAAGATTGCATCAAGAGTTTTGGAAGGCTGCTGTGCCTTATAGATTCTTAAATTGTTCATGGGCCGTGAGATCTAGGAGCTCTGGCCTGACTCCATGCAATTGCAGACATGGTGTGGCACATAGAGCTTTCTGATACCAAGGAAGATGTTGGTTTGCAAGAGTTAAGGGTTCTGAAGTGCTGCTATCCTGAGAGATACCAACATGTTCCTTTCCTGCTACATTAAAAGAAAAGGTTTCTGATTCATAAGCAATTTGACTGTTTCAGGCCAGTGACTCCCATGGTTCTAGAATCTCCATGACTGTACAGCATACTTATTTAGTGCTCTAAAAGTTGGGTTTATAAGATTGATGGCCAAATCTTAATTAGTATCAGGACGTGTGTAGAAAAAGAATACTGTGTGTTTCACCTACTAGATTAGTTGGAACAAAAAACTCATGGATTAAAGAGGGAAAAAAAAGTCTGCCATCTCGCTTTTAAAGTATGTGCAGTTTGATTCTGTCAGGGACTTTAATGGAACATATTATCCATGGATCATGTTCTGAAAACTCTGAGTAATGATTAGCCCATAATTAAATGTAAGGTTATTTGACTGTAACTATTAAGGAACAGAACCCAGAAAAAAGTATTTAAAAAGGCAAATGAGTCAGTTAGGGAAGAGTTAGAAGAAATTAACAGAGCTATTTCACCTCTGGGAAACTGGAATATTTTTCACTTTGTATTATGCAGTATGCAGGGTTAATCCAAGGGAAAATGTAAAGATGCTGCTTGCTTGAAGTGCCTAAGTGAGTAGTCGTGCCCATTAAAAAAAAATGGATTTATGCTATGGGCAGATTCTTAAGTATTTTAAGAAAGCGAAAAACCCAATTGTCTCATCACATCTTTCACTTTGACTGCATGCCGTTTCATGCAGTGGTGTTTTTAAAAGCTCTGGTCTGGTACATGGCCATTTTGGAATCAAATCTCTGGACAGGTGGGACTTTGCCCTGGGCCCGAATTAGGGATGCCATTGTGTCACAAGAGCCCCCAGAACACTGCCACATATTTATTTTCGGATTGGTACACACCCTAGAGCAGGTGGGACTGGAATCCGGGAACATTTAGCCCAGCAGCAGGGACACTACCTCTGTCGTCCCCAATACTGCTACATTTTTATCATTTTGACCTATTTTCCTAAACAACCTTTTCAGAGATGTTATTACACACTTCTGGAATAGGTGGGACTTGAACCTAAATCTCTTGGTTCAGGAGTAGGACAACTACCTCTGCACCAATAGAGGGCCAACACTACTACGAATCACTTGAAGACCAATAGAAGACACCCTGCTCACTGAGTGATCTTCTCAGTGATAGAGTTCATTTGATTTGGATGCGAAATGGGACATATTGGCAGATGTGAACATATTTACCCGCTAGAAGTAATTTTTAAACCCCTTGGCACTTATTTCAGAAAACATTTTTAAAAGATTGCTTTTAAATAATTTCCACAATAATTACACTTTTTATGACCAACAGTGTGAATTCCTTTGTGTTTGCTAATCTTTTAAAATGTCTAAAATCAAAGCTCATGTGCCAACTATTTGGGATAGAAATTTACACCATTTTGAATGGGAGCCAGTGCAGAAAGTTTAAATTGTATACCGGCAGCTATGCACAGTTGTTTTTCATGAAGGTTTCCACATGAGTGTTTAAAGAAAAATTGGGAGAATGTGTAAACTCCACACAGAGTCTGCCCAATGCTGGAATTGAACCTGGGACCCTAGTGCTGTGAGGCAGCAGTGCTAACCACTGAGCCACCATGCCATCCATAAAATTAGGGCAATCTTGACCCAATTCCTAGCTCAAAAGTCATAACTATTTTGACGGTTTCTGATAAATTAACACAAATGTTGGCACTCTAACATGAATATAACTGGAAGGTTAAATGGAAACTTAACACTCCTGCAGTGGCAGGTGTTCGTATGATGTTGAGGCATATTGTGCAAGATAAAATACCTTCTTTTGGGACTTGGCTTCTACTTTATCCATTTGGGAACAGCTTGTGTTAATCTTCTGTCTAAAGTGGAAAAATGTTTAATTCCATAACACTGATCTTCTAAAGTTGCTTAACAGAGAACCTCAGAAGAAGGAAAAACTAAAAAAGTAAACAAGGTGACATCATATATGCATTTTAACATATTCAAGAGTAGTTTGGTTACTTACAGTGAGCTGCTGTAAGTTTGTAGTTGTTGATTAAGTGGTTCCAGGATGTGTATACATAGGAATATGTTGAAATATGTGACTAAAGGCATGAGTTTTTTTTTAATCCTAGATTTGTGGGAGAGGAGTAGAGAAGTACATATACAGTTAACTGACATAAAGCCGTGTGAGGTTAGCGTGACTCAAGTATTAAAAATGATGCACAGGTACTGGTGAGAAAATAATGTATAGAAGTGTAATGTTCATTCCGTTTTATAATGCTGCTTTGTTATATACAGTATTATAGTGAAATACCACCAAAAACAAAGAAATCTGGTTGTAGGTCTGAAAAAGCATAAAATGGCTAGAAGTAATTATAAGCCATCACTTGGTCTGGATCTGTGATGGGATGTGGCTTATAGCAGTAATTATATCTTTGGAGTGACATGACAGGGGACGGAAAGTGTAAAGTCTTGAAGTTGCAGATCTTTTGATCTTTGACTCATTTTAGGGATTTTGGTTTTAGCAATGGCCAATCCGTGAATTTGCTGGACTAGGCTTCATTTACAGATTTAAACTCATGACCTTGTTAGCTCTGGACCTTCGTCTGTTGGAATGTACAAACGCTTTATCGATTTCAAAGGGCTCTTGCTGCTTCTTTCCAAGATATGGCATCCAAGCATTCTCTTGCACCTTCAAGTAACTGTGCAAGCAAGTCAGGTGCCATAGTTTAAAGAGTGGGACAGCTGTGATCCTGTTTGAGCTAATATAGCAGAGGAGAAATTTTTCTTGTATCTGTGGTTAAAAGCAGTGTTGGCAAGAGGTTTTTAAAAAAAATCAAGACCAACTGCATCCTTCAGTAGGCACTGTGCTATTGCTATGGGATCCTTTTTATATTGACCTCACTGGGGTCTGTCAAAAAAATAATGTGTACTGAACATTTTCCACCTTTTGTGTAACAAATTTTGCTTCTCATGAATATTCATTTTGCAACATTGTGAAATTGATGCCAATCTCCCCTTCTCCCGCTTTAACATTATTTCTCTCATCCCTAAAGCAATTTTCATTTTGCTCTACCTTCCATTTACTGATCCTGCATAATGTATTTTCATATGCACCACACTCCTGGGAATTTTCATGTTGTGGAAAAAGAGCAAAATCTGCACCAGGATGGGGACTTTCCTTAATCCTGTGAGGTACTCTGGGAAGTTGTGGCAGTTTAAAGACAATACCTACCACCAAAAGCCAAAGACTTGATTCTACACTGAACTCCTATCCTCTTTCTTTCTAATCCTACAATCTCACCCGAGTACCTTCATCATTGAACAAGATTCCAGTGTCACTTATGCTGTTCAGTGGAAATGTGCAGTTGAAAACCAGGATTGTATAATCCTCACCTCTCTCTCTCTCTCTCTCTCTCTCTCTCTTTCTCTTTCTCTCTGTCTGTCTGTGTCTCTCTCTCTATCTCTCTATCTCTCTGGTTGTTACTTGGGATCCACTGGAACATTACACTACACAATGCTCACATTTTATTGGTCTAATCCTGATCAGCTCTGGCATTGTATTTGATTTTGAGGTGAATATATTGGTGACTGGGAATGAGTTGTTGGTGTGCAGAAGGATCCTAAACACTCTACACAGGCCTTAGCTGATGTGAACATGGATCTAGACTTTGATTAACCAGTTTAGAAATGAAGAATGCTTTCTGGAATTAAAAGATCAAAAGGAAAACTAATTTTTTTTAAGCCGTGTGAACCCACAGGAGTGAGACTACAAAGTTTTCTTTTTAACTTTTCTGGGTCAGACGTGATATTGCAGAAAGCTAAATCCAGTACTTGAAGGGCTCCTTGTATTATGCTTTCACCCTTACTTTCTACGGTGAATTTCATTGTTCTGATAGTGCCAAGACAGAAACTTTTCATAACTCTCGAGGAGATTGATTGGCATTACCTGTTTTTGCAAGGCTAACTATGGGGCAGCCGTAAGTTGTTAGGTATTTGCAGATTAAGGGTCATCGATCCTGCATTTTGTTCTTAGCTTCAAATACTATCTTCTGTCAATAGATTGGAAAAGGAAGTTAGAACTGCTCACATCATTGTTGTGTAGTGGTTGTTTCTGTGTCTTTCCACACCATGCAGCCTGCTCCTTCATTCCATGTCGGGCAGTGAGTGAGGCAGTGAGCGGTCATCCTGCACATCCTTGAGTTGATTTTTGTTTTCAGTTAATTTCAGTGGTACTAGGCTGCTATACCAATTAATCTGAACACCATCACCTGTACGTTCCCTTTCAAACCACTCCCACTCCTGACGTGGAAATATATTGCTGTTCCTTGGCTGTCGCTGGATCAAAATCCTGGAATTCCATCCCTAATTGTAAAGTGGGTCTATCTGCAGCAGTTCAAAAATCCTGCTTGCCACCACCATCTCAAGGGCAAGTGGGGATGGGCAATAAGTGTTGATCAGATGGAAGTGCCCACATCCCAGGAGAGAATCAACAAAAAAAATGCCTGTGTTTCTTAATACTTTGATGCAAGGGGCTAACCCCGAACAGTCAAAGCATTGTAAATTTATGCTGTGTAAGCCATTACTCCAGTCCAGTGGTGTGACTGGCAGTGATGGCACAGGCTCCATTGGCTATATGGGTGATGTGTATGCCCTCATAGTCTCAGTGAATGCCAAACAGCCCCCAGCAAATTCCAAGCCATTGCCTAACCACCAGCAAAAAGGGGGACGTACAAAGAATGATCCGAACAAAAGAACAGAAATAGGAGGGGGCCAGTTGGGCCCTCAAGCTTGCTTCAGTATGCAATAACATCATGCCTGATCAGACTGTGGTCTTTCTTTTGAATTCAAATATTTCTAAATCGTTCATTGTTTCAGGAACTTAAGCTCCAGTACTTGTAGCCAAGTTGATTCTCATTTGGGTGCTCTTCAGTCCTTCACTTGCATCCAAATACAGATTTCACATTCAATAAACCCTTGTCAAGTATACCAAGCATTTACAGCATTCTACAAAAGGTTACAGCAGAGGCAAAAATATGTAAATTTCCTTGAGAGAGCTTTGAAATATACATTTTTAGTTTCATGCTTCCAAGCAGTATCTGAGTTTGTTTCTTATATATAGTGTGTTCATTCAGGTATAAACATTGTTTTAAAACAGTGATAACAAATATGTAATCTAAATAAAAATACATTAATTGGCAGGCTGATTTGGCCTTTCTGTGACTAGTTTCAATACTTCTGAGGTGATAACTCCACCTTCTTGTCTGCCCCCTTAAGCTTTGACTCCCTCTTAAAATGACTGTCATATTTTGAATATTTTCAATGACCAAGTCTCCACTTCTCTCTGGGGTAGAAAGAATGGCAAACACACTGCGAAGAAATTATTTGTGATTTCATTCTGCAATGAGGCAATGCCCCCTCCAAGTCTTGATTCTGCTGAAAGTCTGGTGTTTAATCTCAACTATGGAAGGGTACCGTTGACAAGCTTGTAGTTCCCAACAATTTATTTGAAGTGTAGCTGCGATTGTATTCGCAACTTCTGGAGTAGGGTTGAGCCCAAATCTGTGTGACCTAATGGAGAAGCATGTTACCAAATAATTAAAAGAACTTTGTTTGAAGAAAGGTAACGATTTTGTTCTAAAACAATGTACATTTGTTTCATTTACAGAATGTACAAAGGACTGGTTGTCAAGCTTTGGGAGGACCCATCACTCGAAGATCCTCCACGGGATCACAGCCTGAGTGAAATGGTTAATGTGCCATAGTGGAACTGGAAACTGATGTTAATTCGTGCAGACTGGCCTTCAGAGGACTCGAGAGAGCTCTGAATGGCTACATCCCAGAGATGCTAGGCGGAATGTTATGGTTTCTCACCAGTGTTTTGAATGGATTAACTGGAGAGTCAACCTGCTTCAGACATTGTGTATAGGATTCTGAGTAAACTGAAGCAGGCGAATAGCCTCCTTTGGCACATATAGGGTGTTCAGTGGGGTACAGTAGTAGCATGTCCTCTTGTCCCTGTTGGAAATCTGTCTGACCTGAATAATATAATCCAGAGGTGACGTCATGCTACAGATTTGGTTTTTGTCTTTGCTCCACCTGTCCAATCCTTTTCTTTTCCCGTCCTACCCCTCCACCACTCAGCAGCAGTTATGGACTCCCTATACTTAGTATCATGGGCACAATTATATCCCTTATTGGGTCTCTCTTTATTCCTATCTCCTTTTTGGATGGACCCCCTCTGAGGAAGTGGAGGTGAATGAACCATTGGATGTTTCCTTCATTCTTTCACCTTGTATTGTGCATGGGCTGCATGTTCTTGTTGGACTGTTCAAGAAAACAGTGAGCTAAGCACTCCAGGTAGTTCTAGCACTTCATAAATGTTACTAGCGATCCAATTATTGAGGAATTCTTGAAAAATTCCTGTGCTTTTTTTTTGAAGAGCAGTTTGTAAAGTCCGGCATATAAACAAATATCTGATTGTAAAGACTGTGTGAGTGTGAGTTTTTTTTTCCCCAGAAGGTTACACAATGAGCTTTTTGACAGTCTAGCGAATATCTTTTCGGGAGGAGTACTGTTGCCTGCAGGATATTTTCTGGTTTCTACTTATTTATGTATTCACATATTTCCTCGTTGATACCTCTTAGCTTTTGGAAAAGTAGTGATCTTAATGAATTCTGACACAGCTATTTTGACAGTCTTATGAGCAATGACGAGGCCAGCAAACCAAATTTAAATTTCATGTATTAATAAACAGTTGCCCTTCACTGAAACACAATCTACTGTGTGAATTCTCTCGCATCATGAATTTCAATTCTTCCTCACCAGAATTGGCTGAGCTGATGTGGAATTTTCACTTAAGTTGAACAGTAAACCTGAATAATGTAAAAACAAGATCCCACTGGATGAATTTGTTAGTGGAACTTGAAGTGTCAATAAATTTCAAAACCGATAACGTGAACCAAGTCTGGAGCCTTATGCTTTCTTAGTTTTTTTTGTTGGGAATAGTGAGCTGCGATGTGTGCTTCATTTTGTAGACTGTCTTGGAGATCCAATCAATCACCTAAGCACTTAAAAATCTACCTTCATTTCAAATGGGAATCTGAACGTTGTATTCAGTGAACTAAGCCATGTGAGTTTAATGGACTTCTGCAGCCCATGGCTGTAGGGGTCAGTCCCTACCCTCTGTGTTGGGCAGTCAAATAAATCCTACTTTATTATTGCCCTCTCTGGAGTTTCTGTGCAACTGAAAAACAGACGTAATATGAAGGAGTGGGTTGGAATATTCAGCATGAATTGCTATCAGCAAATGTATGCATTTGCCACCAGGAAACTCTCTTGAACTCCACAATATTGAATGTTCATAGCTTTTGAGTCCAGTAGTTTATAAAGCAAGGCATATTACTGTTGAATTGTTTTAAATTCTCCCATTACTTTGCTTTGTACAACATCTGCTCTTTGTCTTAGTATGACTGAGAAGACTTTTAAGGGGTACTATGTTAAAAAAATTAATTACAAAATAAAATCTGTGTGACTAATAGGTTCACCGTTTACCACCACTGCTCCTAGCTGTCAGCTGAAACAAGAAGTTTGAACAGAGGTGAAGGTGTGAAAACTGCTACTGAGTGCTGTGAACAGTGAGAAAAAGGAACAGTGTTTTCATTAATTTGAGGCCAGCGAGGTGTTGAATACTGTTGTTGTGGTTCTATAAACAATTAAGCAACAGAGTGCTCACATATGCCCACGATGTCGTCTCTGGGGAAATATAAACTCAAAGTCCTTGTACATTTCTGTTGGTATTCCCTTGAAATGTTAGTCCGCTTTGTGCTTCAGGTTTTTCAAGCTGTCGTAAGATATGTGGTATTGAGAATGCGAGTGTCAGTATGTGTTCTAGACCTCTTTTTAAAGGCTTTTTGAAGCTATTGGTCAGCTCTTGCTAGTTTTTGATTTGAGTATTTACATATATTTGATATTGAAGTTTAATCCTGCTTACGAAGATAATTTGAAGGGTGGGTGAACAGTTAAAATCACTTTTTGGATTTCCCTACCAACCCTGCACTAATCCCTCAATTCCACAATTTTTAACTGACTGTCTTTCAAATGTATATTTTAGGCTTAAGTGAGGTCACCATGACCCATTTGTCATTTGAACTGTGAGTCTAAGGGTTGTAGCTTTTTCCCTGGTGAAATTGTCAAATCGGAGAGATGATTCCAGCCAAAACCCAAAGCTGTCATTTTACTTTACAGAGCCGAGGAAGAAGTTGTTTCTCCATGCCTGATAAGGAAAGATTAGACATTACAACTGTCCTTTAATTCCTGAGCATCATCCCATTTCCCAATAGCATGCCATGCTTCTGTACCTGATTCCTGCCTGGTTGAAAATAGAAGCTTTGGTGCTTCTGCTAATTCTATTTCTGCCTTCTTCCCAGTTTTTAATACTGGCTTTGACATTTATTTATTAACTCTCAATTTTCTGTTACACTGCTTATATCATTGACACTGTCAGGAGAGTTACAATCTACACACCAAATGACTAGCTCCTTTTTAATAAAAAATGAGTGTGACGGTATGATTATTTACTCAGTTGCTGTAAGTGCAAGGACAGTCACCTTGCTCAATTGATTGAAGAATTGTGAAATCAACTGTACAAGGAGCTGAAAATGAAATACACTTTGGAATTGCTGAATTCATGCCATATCAAGTCAGTGCAATAACGAGCAGAAATCATTAGAAATATGAGGAAAAGAGAAACGTGAAGAATTTTGCAAAATGTGGAAGACCTCCTATAATTATACCTCAAGGAATGAGACTCCAAACTGTAAATAATCTTTCAGTTTTGAAGAGGTTGACCCATAGCATTAAAAAAAACTTCTGAGTGTTGAAAGGGCACTAAGACAAAGATGGATAAAGCATATATTTTTGTGGCAAGTATCATTTCAGTCTATCAATTCAGGAACTTCATGCTGTTTGACATATTTGAGTAGTGAGGTAAACAGCGACAAGTCATTTTTGTGGCTCACTTTGAGCCAGTTGGTTTTGAATTTTAGCTGCACGTCTGTCCTTTCTTGAGGCTGATGAAAGATATGTGTATATATTTTGTCATTACTCCAGTGGTAGGTTGACAGCAAAATAAAACTGAATGCATCTATGTCTTAGTATCACTAAATCACAGCATTGTTATGGTGCAGATGGAAGGTTTCTGACTCTTGGTTATGCTTGCTGAATAAGTATTTTAACTGAGTGCCAATCTCCTGCATCTTCTCCATAATCCTGCACCTTTGTATCTAATCAAATGCACCTTTATATCTAATGCTGCTTTGAGTGTTGCAGTTGAACCTGCCTACACCACACTTAAAGACAGTGCATTCTAGTGTGGAAAGTAAGAAGTTCTCACCTTGCATTTGCTTCTTTTGCAAAACACTTTAAAACCATGTAAGTCTAACTCTTGATATGTTTGAGAGGGAAATCTCCTCCTCTCAACTTCCTTCTCTTCAAAAACAACAGTCCCACTTGACCAATCTGTTTTCATAGTTGAAGTTGCTCATCCCTGGAACCATATTTCAGAGCCTGTTTGGCATTCTCTGCAATGCATTCACACCATTTCTATAGTGTGGCACTGAGAACTGTACTCAAAACTATTCTATCATTACCACCACCCCGCTCTTGAACCCTGTGCCTGTGTTTAAGAAGCTGAGATTACTGTCTACTTAATGATCTGTCCTGCCACCTTTTAATGATTTGGACAACCAGGTCTGTCTGCTCCTCACACCTTTTGAGAATATTGCTTTGCACTTTTTAGAACAGTACATTTTATTTTCTAATGTCTCTCTATGTTCTTTGTAGCCAAGCGCATTACCTCACACTTGTTCACACTGAATAACATTTGCCACCTATCTATCCATTCCACTTACATGTCCATGTCATTTGAAGTTCTACACTCTCCTCCTCCGTTTACAATTCTCCCAGACTTTGTGTCATCCGCAAAGAATTCAGTTGTCCGGAGTAAGTCTCCCATAGCACTGCTGCCTGAAAGTCTGGTGGTGTCCTTTGTAAGGGCAGGACTATGTAAAACATTTCCTATTATTGTGCAGCTACAACTTGGGTTTATACCTCTTTAAGCCTATAAAGTATAGTTGATGGCTAAACACTGGATGCGCTCAAATGTAGTTTGGTTGAGAAACTGCTGATATTTTGTCTCAAATAATTTCTGTGCTTGATAGTTTGTGTGATCCAAATGGTTACTTATGTTTCCTTTATGCAAATATTCTGTGATGAAATATCTGGGAATATTTTATTGTATGACTAATGTACCACTGTCGCCATTGCTGATGGCAAATTAGAACTTACTTTTTAAAAATAACATGGACAAACTGCTACATAATGCACAATAATATAATGATTGAAATGAATTGTTTTATTCCATGGAATTGTGAGATCTTTACCAATACATTTGGGTTAGTATCTGTGATACTGTCCCATTTTCCTAAAATTGAGATTTAATGACTTTGATTACTACATTTTCCTTTCATCTTGGTACTCAATTTGACCACATTGATTCGAAGTAATTACTGCAAGGGGCATGTAAACCAAATGGCGACTTTTGTCACCATTTAAGCATTTCCAGAATTTGCCTCAGGGCATGTTTTAAAGTGCAAATATTTTGTTTCTCTTGTCTGGATTAAGAATGGACGATGTTTCCAGTTGGTTAGTAAAAATTGCTGAATCAACTCCACTATGAGCAGTTTAATCCAAACACTAATTTTCGATTTGAGCCAAGTATTTGTAGACCTAGCGCGCAAGTAACCTGTATCAGTTTTACAAAGACCGAGATGCAACCTGTGGGAATACTTAAACATGTTTCTGATTAAAAGTAGGTGTGCTCATTTTTATATGCATCACAGTTTCCATCTTTGTCCTTTCCTCTGTATATATGTCTTTCTTTCATTGTTCTTTCCTTTATACTGCAAGCATGTTGTGGGCAAAGTCTTAGAGAGAATTATAAGGGATAGGATTTATGCACATCTGGATAAGAATGATGTGATCAAGGATAGTCAGCATGGTTTTGTGAAGGGCAGGTCGTGCCTCACAAACCTTATTGAATTCTTTGAGAAGGTGACGAAGGAGGTAGATGAGGGGAAAGCGGTAGATGTAGTATATATGGATTTTAGTAAGGCGTTTGATAAGGTCCCCCATGGTAGGCTACTGCAGAAAATACAGAGATATGGCATTGAGGGTGAGTTGGAGGTTTGGATTAGGAATTGGCTCTCTGGAAGAAGACAGAGGGTAGTAGTTGATGGCAAAGATTCATCTTGGAGTGTCGTCACTAGTGGTGTTCCGCAAGGATCTGTTTTGGGACCATTGCTGTTTGTCATTTTTATAAATGACCTGGAGGAAGGGTTAGAAGGTTGGGTGAGCAAGTTTGCGGATGATACGAAAGTCGGAGGAGTTGTAGACAGTGAGGAAGGAAAAGGCAGGTTACAGCGGGATATAGAGAAGCTGCAGAGCTGGGCAGAAAGGTGGCAAATGGAGTTCAATGTAGCTAAGTGTGAAGTGATTCACTTTGGTAAGAGTAATAAAAAGATGGATTACTGGGCTAATGGTAGACTACTTGGTAGTGTGGAAGAGCAGAGGGATCTTGGTGTCCATGTACACAGATCTCTGAAAGTTGCCACCCAGGTAAATAGTGCAGTGAAGAAGGCATATGGCGTACTGGCTTTTATTGGTAGAGGAATTGAGTTCCGGAGTCCTGAGGTCATGCTGCAGTTGTATAAGACTCTGGTGCGGCCGCTTCTGGAATATTGTGTGCAGTTTTGGTCGCCATACTATAAGAAGGATGTGGAGGCACTGGAACGGGTGCAGAGGAAGTTTACCAGGATGTTGCCTGGTATGGTAGGAAGATCCTATGAGGAAAGGCTGAGGCACTTGGGGTTGTTTTCTTTGGAGAAAAGAAGGTTTAGGGGTGATTTGATAGAGGTGTACAAGATGATTAGGGGGTTAGATAGGGTTGACAGTGAGAACCTTTTTCCGCGTATGGAGTCAGCTATTACAAGGGGGCATAGCTTTAAATTAAGGGGGGGTAGATATAGGACTGATGTTAGGGGTAGGTTCTTCACTCAGCGAGTCGTAAGATCATGGAATGCCCTGCCAGTAGCAGTAGTGGACTCTCCCTCTTTATGGGTATTTAAGCGGGCATTGGATAGGTATATGGAGGATAGTGGGTTAGTGTAGGTTAGGTGGGCTTTGATCGGCGCAACATCGAGGGCCGAAGGGCCTGTACTGCGCTGTATTGTTCTATGTTCTATGTTCTATGTTCTATGTTCATGCTGTCTTCCCTCCCTTGTTATCTACATCAGTCAACGTCTTAAACAGACATACTCTTCCTTTTCGCTTAACTAATGTCTGCTTGTTCTTTCTGACTACCTTTATAGTTCGCCCTCTTTGCTGTCCATTTGTCAAATTTAATCAAATATAGTTCCCTTGCTGGGAATTTTGAGAAGCTAAAGCATGGAATTTGGAATTTAAGCTTAAAGTCATTTGTTTTTTCCACAGGTTGCATTGAATAATAATGCTGTTAGTATTTCTGCTATGCTTGCATTTGTTTAGAATATGGGATGCTGGGGATTGTAGGCAGGTATGCTTCTGGGAGTTGTAGTTGTCTTTCAGCTGCGCAGGACCCGAAAGCTTTTTAGGCAGACATGTAGGTCTGCAGAGGAAAGCTGTTATAAATTTTAAAACCAGGAAATTCAGCTGTTTATGTAAGTTTTCTTATTACCCTTATGAGTATTTGTTTCCTTGATGTGTTTATTATAGCATCCATAGTAAGGACTTTTGTTTTTAGTCAGAGTAAATGCAAACATTATTTGGTTGGGCCAAATGGCCTCTTTCTGTTTTGCAACTTCTATGCATTTCTATTTAAAACTTTACAAAAAACTTGGTATTTCAGATAGCGATTTTGAGAATCTAAGGTGACACCTGAAAGGATTTCACAAAAAAAGAACAATTTGGTTCCTGTATTTAGTTTGTCACTGATACTCTTTCTCTTTTATTTAGACCCACCATTGCTTTTGTTTCTGCTTATTGATACATTCTCAACTCTATAGACCTGCTTTCTATTCTATTTCTGAGCAAATCCAAATTTTGCAAGAAAAAAAATTGCTGAAACAAATTCTGTGATGTGCCTTACAAAATTATTGATATGAGATTCCTGAGGTCTGTGGGAAATTAGTTAAAACATTGTTTGGCATAAATGTCCAAGACTGACATTGGCCTGTTTTAGAAGGATGTTGTAATGCAAGCATTTTAAGTATGTATTCCAGCATTTAGGTTGTGTAGATTTGGTATCAAATGCTTATATGACTCATGGTAAACAATTTTACTTTGCAGTTAGCCTATCATTTTGCCAAACTGTTTTCAAATATGCCCTTCAATAGTTATTTTGACTATTTTAGGGTTTTGTTTTGAGTTGTTAAAACCAATTTAAAAATTCATGTTTCTGTGTAGCGCTTGACCACATTCCAGGGACATCTCAGTATTTCAGTTAATTACCTTAGAAGTGCAGTCACTGTTTCTATGTAGTCAAACTTGACAGTTAGTTTATGCACAGCAAGATGCAAACAAGAACAGATGAGGTGAACAACCAGTTTGTGTTTTTGATGTCTTGGTTGAGTGGGAAATATTGGCAGTGGTACCCGAAGCATTGGTACCTGAAGCATTTCTCCCAGTAGCTTTCCACTATCTTTGTGTCCACCTCAGCAGATGGATAGGCCTTTAACAGGGGCAGTGCGGTGGCTCAGTGGTTAGCATCCCTGCATCTCAGAGACAGGGACCCAGGTTCTATTCCAGCTTTGGGGGGAGGGGGAGATCCTGTCTGTGTAGTGTTTAGTATTTGCACATTGTCCCTGTGTCTGCATGAGTTTCCTCTGGGTGCTCTGGTTTTCCCGCCCCCCCCCCAGTCCAAAGATGTGCAGGTTAGGTGAATTGGCCATAGTGTCCAGCAATTTGGAGGTTAGATGTGGAAATGCAGGGATAGGATAGGGGTGGGTCTGGGTGGGATTCTCTTTGGAGGGTCAATGAGGACTTTATGGGTCAAATAGCCTGTTTCCACGTTGTCGGGAGTCTGTGTCCTCATAAAGATAGCATCTCTGGCAAAGTAGGACTGGCTCAGTGCACCTATACCTAATCCCTATTTTGGAGTTTGATCTCAATCTTCTGAAACAGGGGTTTGTTTCTTAGAGGGTCTGTGAGCCAAAGACATTTGTGCACCATTAATACATTTCCACAGTTGGAATAAACGTAACACCTCTTAAGCAATAATTAGCTTGCGTAAAGGTACAGTTGATATAGTCTTAGTAGACTAGAGGGCTGCTCTCTCATGAGAGAGAAACAGCTGATGGTGGTTAAACCTGTGAAGGTCTCCATGTCTCAGGAAAGGACAGTGGTTGAGAAGAAGGATCCTTCACGATAACCTGTGCCAGCTCGGGAATTTACCCACACTGTTCTTGTCCGTTCTTGTAACACTTCTATCTTGGACGCATGGTTTTATTTTGTGATGATTGTGGTTAAGTTAAATATCTTCTTAAAAATATAAAAGTTCACACTACTAATCAGTTTGTGACTAGTTAACCACCTGCTTTTTGTAGATAGTTTATCCAACCTGAATAGCTTGTTAGCTTCAAAATAGAAATTTGAGCAATGAAGGAAAAATACTTCAATTGTCCAGTCACCACATGTACCAGCAACACTTCATGCAAAGTTGAGATGCTTTTGCAGATTTCCATGAGCAGTTTAAACAAAGCAAAGCCTGGATTTTAATTAAAATCCAGTTTTCTATCCTAAAGTTTTGTGTTTATCACATTTATTAGTCAATAAATTGTTAAAATGAATATTATGCTATTTGCTGTTCTGTCAGTGAGAGCTGTTTGGTTTGGAGGGACCAAAGGAGGGAAAAAAAAGAGGCAAAATATATAACTTACTAAAATCACTACAAATTTGTTTTTTCCAATGTGAACATAGCTCCCACCTACATTCTGTGTGATGGACAATAGAGTCTTGCTGCTACTATCACTCTTTTCTCCTTGCCTTTCTCATTTTTGGCTTTTCTGCACATGCTTAATGCAGGTAGAAATGCTGAATAACTATGCTGTAAATACCCAATTCTATTCTGTCTTACAATGAAAATAAAGTACCGCTGTTGCATTGACCTCTTCATTCCTCCATTTGAATGATAAATGACAACTTGATAATGACAATTAAATAAATAATCACTTCAGCAAATTTTAATTAGGAAAGCCAACATGGATTTGCTTCTCTAACTACCGGGGAGTAAACTCTCTGGACTAGTAGCCCAGAACCCCAGACTATTGTTGTGCTGATATAGGTTTGAATCCTCCCATGGCAAATGTGAAATTTGGATTGAAATTAAAAACTGGCCTAAATGTTGGCCATGTAACTCATTGCTAATTTTTGTAAGAACTCATTGGTTTCAGTGTTGTCCTTTAGGGAAGGAAACCGGTCATCCTTTTGAGGTCTGGTCACTCTGGATCCACAACAATGTTGTTATCTCTTAACTGCCTTTGAAAATGGCCTACCAAACCAGTCAGTTAGAGGGCAGTTGAGGAGGGGCAATAAATACCGGTCTTGCTAGCAATACCAAGATCCCATGAACAAATTAAAAAGACATGACTGAATTTTTGGATGCGCAACCAGAGTGTGTTGATGAGGCTGATATAGTTGTGATATACAAAGATTTTACAAAATGGTGTTCAAAGAACCATAATTTTTGCCAGGAAAATCAAAACCTGCTCATTAAAGGGACTGTAGGAGTATGGCTTTAACATTGATAATCATACAGCACCAGGTTATAGTCTAACAGGTTTATTTGGAAACACTAGCTTTGTGCTGTTCCTTCATTAGGTAGCTGTTTAAAGCTAGTGCTTCCAAATAAACCTGTTGGACTATAACCTGGTTTTGTGTGATTTTTTAAAACTTTGTCCACCCCAGTAAAACACTGGCTCCTCCCTATCATTTAAAATTGATAGGTGATGAGAAAGAGTGTGTTTGGCTTGTTTTTTACAATGAAGAAAGATGTATATAATGGGTTGCCCTCGGTGTTGGTATTAGACTATAACTTGATGTTTGTGAGCGACCTGGACTTTGATGTGCAGAGCACCATTTTAAAATTTGGAGATGACACCAAACTTGGATACATTGTAAATTGTCAGGAGGACGGTGGTAGATTTTAAAAGAATATAGACAGGTGAGTAGAATGGACAGACTTTGCCAGCTGAAATTTGATGCAGAGAAGAATGATGTAATTCATTGGAAGAATGAGGAGAGGCAATATAAAGTAAAAGGTGCAATTGTTCCAGGAGCAAGGAGACCTTGGGTTATTTGTGCTCAAATCATTGCAAATGGCAGTCAGGCTGAGAAAGCAGTTAATAAACTGTAAGGAATCCTGGCATTTTATCACCAGAGATATTGGATACAAAAGCAAGGAGGTTCTGTGGAAAATTTGCAAAGCGCTGCCTCTGTCTTTATAGAAATGTTATCTAGTTCTGCATTTCAGTCTAGGAAGGATGTAAAAGCGTTTGACAAATTGCATGAGCATTTTGAGAATGTTTCCGGGGATGAGATGTTAAACTACCTATTCAAGACGGCTCAGGGAATCCCTAATGCACTCGACCTGTAAGCCTCTCTTGGTTCGTCCCGGAGATCATACTCTGTGGTAGTCTAGAATATAAAACTTTTTACACAGCGTATAGTGTAAATTATTTCCTTTTTATTTACTAATGGCATCAATGTTACACTATAACATAGATGCCTACAAGCCAGTCTTGAGCTAAGGTTTTAAAACCATTAGCAGAGTTAACGGCACTAGCTCTTATCCCGAAGAGCTCTCTCCGGCTACTCCCTTTATTGCTGCAAACAAGCCATTTTTATACAGAAATTGGTATTAAAACTACAAAAACACCACATGCCCTTAATCAGATAAGCAACAATAAAATGGCAAAAGTTTGCAGAGCAAGAGCAAAAGACACCCATTGACAAGTCTGTGTACACTTGACTAATTAAGTGACTTGCGCATCAAAGTGGGAACCCTGATCAAGCCAGGCCAAATAGCCAATTACCTTTAGCTAGATAAGCTTCCCTTTTTAACAATAAATCATAACAAGAGACTAGTTAAACTATGTGGAAGAGGTCATGAGGTAAGCTTGCTCAGCTCACATGCCCAGTATCATTGTCCTACAAAATGGCTTTTTCTTTTAAAATCCTCTTTGATTCCCAAAATGCAACTTAAATTCATAACATTCCTGGATCTTGAACTCCAGGGAACAAAACACAAACATTCAATCCATGACAAGCCAGTGTTCACTCAAATCAGACCATAAAGGGTTAATCTTTCCACCAGCTTCCATCCTGTTGCTCTCGCTCTCGTGCTCTCTCGCTTCAGTGACCCCTTCAGTCAGTGAATGTAATTTACAGAAGAATGTTTTTTCTCTCTCTCACTCATACATGAACATCTTCTAACTTTCAGCCTGTTTTTTCCTCACCTGTAAGGGTATTGAGAGATTCCCTTCCCAAAGCAGTCAAAATGAGGGAGCTGAGCTTAATAAATTCAAATCTGCTCAGTGTATAATACATGAAAATGTATCAGGATTGTTCTATTACATACATATTCCACTCAGCTTATTACATTACAAGTTATTTTCCTATTGAGTATGAGTTTTGTTAAGAGTCTTTGATAGAAACAGAAATTTAGTCATCCGACACTCTACTGTGAAATATGTGCGCCTCCAACCTCTGGCATGAGAAGGAAGTACTGCCACACATTCCATAAGTGAACAAATGTATCAGGATTGTTCTATTACATACATATTCCACTCAGCTTATTACATTACAAGTTATTTACCTTATTTATGCTGATCCATTGACACTAGGAACAGATGTCCCCAATTCTTCTGATTATTGTTACTGATTACAGTTGAATCAATTTATGGCAGAGCTTAAATGAGGACAAACCATTAATGCCCTCATTCACAATTTTAGTTTGGATAGTCATACCAGCCTGATGGAAACACATCTTGCAACTCTCCTGCTGTTTTCTCTGTGAATAACGAATCTTGGCACATTGATAGATGAGTAATTTCATCAAGTCTAATGCATGATAAATGTCCCTGGGCATATTCCACACAACCTCTGGTATTTTATATTTGGTGCTGGCCATTCTGATTAATCAGTCCCGAACAGATCAGATTGGGATCTGGATAGATCATCAGAACTTTTGTGCAGTCTATTATCTTTTAATGGCAGTATGTGTTCTGCATTATTTTAAGTAGATAGAATGATGTACCTTCCCAAGTGTAAGCAACTGTAGGCATGGGTAGATACTCACTCCATATTGTTGAAAATTGTGTATAATTGTGCATGGACTAATGTAGTTATTCATTGTTTCTAAATTGTCATAAGTACCATCATTGAGATATAAATTGTCCCAGCATCCAGGAGTCGAACACTGACCTATTGGTATTATCACTGGACTGTTACCCAGATAATTTGAATCCAGGTTCAAATCCTGCCACAGCAAATGATGGAGTTTGATTTCAATAAAAAAGAAACCTGGAATTAAGAGACTAATGATGACCATGAATCCATTATCGATTGTCAGAAACACCGGTCTGGTTTGCTAATGTCCTTTAGGGAAGAAAAGTACCGTCTTTACCTGGTCTGACCTACACATTACACCAGACTCTCAGCAATGTGGTTGACTCTTAACTATCCTCTGGGCAGTTGGGGATGGACAATAATTACTGCCTAGCCAGTAACATCCACCCATATCCTGTGAATAAATAAAGAATACAGCATAGTTTATTATACTTGCATAGTCTGGAGTATAGTCTGAGTGTAATTTTGGAACCCTACCCTCTCCTTTAACCTTTCCGTACTTTTAAAAAAAAAATCATTATCCCCTTCCAACAAAAACAAATTTGTATTTACTATGTCTCCAGGACAGAAAAGATGTGCTAAGGCCTTTTCATACAGGCATAACTGTTCAAAAACTGACAGCAGGGAGGAATGTATTGGGAGGGCTGAGCAGAAGCCTAGTCAAATCAAATGGTTTTAAGAAGGATCTTAATGTGAGAGATGGAGGTGGAGACGCTGAATGGTGGTTGGTGGGGTGTGGAAATCTGGAGCATAGAGTTTAGGTAGCTGAAAGCGTGATCTTCAAGGGGAATGAGGACTGCACATGGGAGTAGGGGAGGAATGGAGACTTCAGTGGGAAGATGGGTCTTGATGCTGGTCAATGTTCCAAAAGTCACCATTAAGGCCACAATGGGAAAAGGTGAAAATGGAGGCATGAAGATGCCAGTGCAGTGAGCAGTGAAGTGATGGGAAAGTAAGGCTTACTGTATGACAGAACATGTTTCAGGAGGCTGTCACACCCTCCAATTCAGTCAGTGGTCAGGAACAGGAGGATGTGACTACCAGCGAAGCAGCTCGAGGGATCCAGGAAAGACCCTCAGCCCTTCAGCTTGTCTAACAGGTTTGAGATTCTTGCTGTCTGTGTGGATGAGCGCGTAGGAAGAATGAATAAACTGACCATTGTACTATGGAGGGGAAAGAAAAGAGAAAGGTAGTTGTAATTGAGGATTGTGTAGTCAGGAGAATGGACACTGCTCTCTGTGGTCAGGATTGAGCGTGCCAAAAGCTGTGTTCTCTGCCTGGTGCCTGGGTTCAGGATATCTCATCTGGGCTACAGAGGAACTTGGAGTGGGAGGGGAATATCTAGTTATTGTGGTCCATATAGGTAGGAAGAGGAAAGAGGTTCTACTGAGGAAATATGAGCAGCTCGGGGGTTAAATTTAAAAAGCAGAACCAAAAAGGTAACAATTTTTGGACTCCCCTCCTGACTTCCCCACAACCTATACATCAACCACTAGGCACAAGTCTGGAATGTAATGGAATACTCCCCAATGGCCTGAAAGGGTGCAGGTCCACCAACACTTAAGGACATTCAAGGAGCTTGATACCATCAAGGGCAAAGCATCAACAAACTTGCTCCACAGCTGACACTCAGTAGCAGCAGGATGCAATGGAGAAATTCAACAAGATATCTTATATATTACTTTCTAAGCCCATGATCACATATCATAATGAACAAGGGTGGCACAGATACATGGGAACACCATCATCACCTGCAAGGTCTCCTCCAAGCCACTTGGAAATATATTGTTGTTCCTTCACTCCCGCCAGGTCAAAGTCCTGGAATTCCCTCCCTAACCAGATTCTGGCACTATCTGCACCAAATGGACCCCAGTGGTTCAAGAAGGCAGCTCACTACCACCTTCTCAAGGACAACTAGAGATGAGCACTAAAAACTGACCCAGCCAGTTCACATCCCATGAACATAGAACATTACAGTGCAGTACAGGCCCTTCAGCCATCAATGTTGCGCCGAACTGTGGAACCAATTTGAAGCCCATCTAACCTACACTATTCCATTTTCATCCATATGACCATTAAAATGCCTTTAAAGTTGGTGAGTCTGCTACTGTTGCAGGCAGGGCATTCCATGCCCCTACTACTCTGAGTAAAGAAACTACCTCTGACCTCTGTCCTATATCTATCACTCTCAGTTTAAAGCTATGTCCTCTCGTGCTAGCCATCACCATCCAAGGAAAAAGGTTCTCACTGTCCATCCTATCTAACCCTGATTATGTTATATGTCTCAGTTAAGTCACCTCTCAACCTTCTCTGTAATGAAAACAGCCTCAAGTCCCTCAGCCTTTCCTTGTAAGACCTTCCCTCCATATTTAGAGCTTAAAAATGTGTTGTTGGAAAAGCGCAGCAGGTCAGGCAGCACCGCCTTCTTGACCTGCAATCTTCTTCCCGACCTCTCCGCCCCCACCCCCTCTCCAGCCTATCACCCTCACCTTAACCTCCTTCCATCTATCGCATTCCCCTCCCCCAAGTCCCTCCTCCCTACCTTTTATCTTAGCCTGCTTGGTACACCTTCCTCATTCCTGAAGAAGGGCTTATGCCCGAAACATCGATTCTCCTGTTCCTTTGATGCTGCCTGACCTGCTGCGCTTTTCCAGCAACACATTTTTAAGCTCTGATCTCCAGCATCTGCAGTCCTCACTTTCTCCTTCCCTCCATATTAGGCAACATCCTGGTATATCTCCTCTGAACCCTTTCCAAAGCTTCCACATCCTTCCTATAATATAGTGACCAGAACTGCATGCAATATTCCAAGTGTGGCCGCACCAGAGTTTTGAAAAGCTACAACATGACCTCATGGTTCCAAAACTCAATCCCTCTACCAATAAAAGCTAACACACGGTATGTTGTCTCAACAGCCCTGTCAACCTAGATGGCAACTTTCAGGGAACTATGTACATGAAACACTGAGATCTCTCTGCTCATCTACACTACTAAGAATCTTACCCATTAGCCCAGTACTCTGTATTCCTGTTACTCCTTCCAAAGTGAATCACCTCACACTTTTCCGCAATAAACTCCACTTGCCACTTCTCAGCCCAACTCTGCAGGTTATCAATGTCCCTCTGTATTATACAACATCCTTCAGCACTGCCAACAACCCACTGACCTTAGTGTAATCCACAACTTTACTAACCCATTCTTCTACGCCCTCATCTCTGTCATTTATAAAAATGACAAATAGCAGTGGACCCAAAAGAGATCCTTCTGGAACTCCACAATCAACATTTCCCATTAACCACCACCCTCTGTCTTCTTTCAGGTAGTCAATTTCTGATCCAAACTGCTAAATCATCCTCAATCCAATGCCTCTGTATTTTGTGCAATAGTCTAACGTGGGGAACCTTATCATGAGTGAATATTAAAAAAAAATACTTTATTGTAGCTGAATGATGAATTAGATGTCTAAATAGTCAAGTATAAATCTAGATAAATGATATAAACTCCCAAGATTTGTTGACTGCAACCTGTGTGTGGGCAATATCTCAGTTTGTCTTAATGTCCATGGTTTAACATGTGATTTAGTGTTTAAATCATAGCTACTAACCCAACGTATTCTGTCAATTGCATAAATAAAGTACTGTCTTTGATTAAAATTCTGTTTGTTTCTTACTGATGATCAGGGTACAAATGATAGCAAACTATATCTCTCATTCTACTTTGTTTTTCCCCAACTATAAGCAGAGCAATAACATGATTGTGATTAATCACATACAACAAAGAATCTTTCAGATTCCAAATAACTAGTTTGTTTGTTAACATGACATAATTGTTGAAAGAAAAGTTCAGAAAATTGTTTCCAATATCCAGTATTCTGATATGTAGTCTGTTGATATTTGATGGAGAGACATGTCAAAGAGGAATCATGAATCCTGTTCTCAGTAGCACAAATTGATCTTTATTCTGACCTCCTTTATCAAATGTGTGGGAGAGGCCAGAGACCATTCCAAATCTGTAGGGCCTAGTTTACCCTCTTAATTATGGCTCAGATTGGAGGAGAGCTCAGTGACACTCTGGCTTCCCCAGCTGAATATGGGATTGTTATACCTTTTGCATTACAATAATTACATGCAACATTGTTATTGTTCCATCTATAATCTATATATGCAATCCTATAAATGCTCGATCCATGATGGACATCCCCATGGACAACAACTAGGTTCTCCCACGATCTTGATGTTTGCCGGACGGCTTTACTATCAGTCCTTGTGATCTTCTTCTGCATCCCATTATTTTACATTCCAATCCTTGCAGTTATTACAGGAGAAACAAAATGGCGCTAATTCCTACAAAGATCATAATGTCTAAGATAAACGTAGTTACATATTAAGTTATATGGTTACACTTAATGTTGGAATGCTTTAGCCAATAAGGGGTGAGCAGTTTCTTTCTCACCTGACCGAGGAATGTCAAACACACACTGCCCCTCTACCTTGTGGCTGTCGTTATAACTCCTGCTATTCACATGCTGTCGGTAAGTGTGACAACACTTTACTGTCCCTACTCTAAATGTTTCTACTTAAAATATTTTACTTAACATCTATTCAAATTTCATTAATAAGACTGAAACTCAATCACTTACCCAGCTGAAGAACCTTGTCTGAATTTCTAAGGTTTTACAAGATATTTCTGTTCACTTACTCTCACGCATGCACAAACACACATTCCGCACCCCCACTGCCTCTTTGATCCTTGGATATAAAAAAATCATTTGAGCTGTCTCCATCGTTATCAAGGTTTACTTATTTAGGTTGGGAAGCTGCCATTGTTTATTTTCTTGACTTCAAGCTTTTCAAGATCATCTGTTTGTCCATTTGTTATTCAGTCACCCTTGCAAACAGAATGGGGCCTGCTCTCCACTATCTATAGCCCTTTTGTTTTAAAGAAATGCAACCAAATTTCTCAATGTTAGGTGTAGATTGTGTTTCTTAATTTCTCAATACTCAATCACCCAAAGATTCACAGTTATTGTAGGAACATACTTTTCTTTTCTGACTAAATAACAAATTTGAAGTTGTTTGTTCCAAAACAAAATGCCTACTTGCGGAACGTTTCAGAGAACACCTCTGGGACACGCGGACCAACCAACCCAACCACCCCATAGCCCAACACTTCAACTCCCCCTCCCACTCCACCAAGGACATGCAGGTCCTTGGACTCCTCCATCGCCAGACCATGGCAACACGACGGTTGGAGGAAGAGCGCCTCATCTTCCGCCTGGGAACCCTCCAACCACAAGGGATGAACTCAGATTTCTCCAGTTTCCTCATTTCCCCTCCCCCCACCTTGTCTCAGTCAAATCCCTCGAACTCAGCACCACCTTCCTAACCTGCAATCTTCTTCCTGACCTCTCCACCCCCACCCCCACTCCGGTGTATCACCCTCACCTTCACCTCCTTCCACCTATCGCATTCCCCTCCCCCAAGTCCCTCCTCCCAACCTCTTATCTTAGCCTGCTGGACACACTTTCCTCATTCCTGAAGAAGGGCTGATGCCCGAAACATCGATTCTCCTGTTCCTTGGATGCTGCCTGACCTGCTGCGCTTTTCCAGCAACACATTTTCAGCCCAAAACATCTCTTGTCAGACTGCCTCCTACAGATATCTGCTACTGTGAGTTTGAACTCACTTCCTGTATTTTGATTGGTAAGATTTTTTGTTCTATCGGTAACCTTGGAATTATCTTATTCTCAAAGCTACAGTTGTCCTAACTTATGATCCCATTCAAATGCTGAATTAAACCAGCTATTTCTGTTACTGCAGCTAAAAAACTTCTCTGCCATCTTTATGCCAAGTGAAAATCCGTGGAGAGTCATTTTGTGCCACCTCTGGCCTTGGGCTGCCCCAACAATACTACAGTCAGAAAGATATCCTAAAAAGTAATAAATAAACCTATTATTCTGCATTTAGGTTGTACCTTCTCCTTCTATTTTGCACCAAACCTACCTAATACTGACAGCTTATAAGGCTTTGATCTTTTTATTTTAAATCATTGAAAAATCATTTGCTGAATGTGCTTGAATTTTTGATACTCTTAAAATTGATTCACTTAATGTTGTTTCAGCTTAATGTCGTTAATGAAGTAATGATGAGACATCCATAAACATTGCCAGTTGTAGCTACTCCCTTCTCCTGGATTAGTGGTGCTGGAAAAGCACAGCAGTTCAGGCAGCATTCGAGGAGCAGTAAAATTGGGTCCCATTCTGAAGTCATACTTGATATCCTGTTCTCCACTCAGTGGCACAATTTAGTTGGGAGAAGTGGTCTTAGGTCTTCATTAACTACTGATATTTGCCACTAGATGGAGCCTGGTCAGTCAAAAAGTTCTGTAGTTGAGTTACTTTAAAATATTTTACATTTAGTGTGCATTGTGTCTCTTTCATTTTTCATGATGTTGTAATTAGCAAGTTATTTCAGCTAGCCATGTGCAGTGCTGAACATATATGGTGCAGTGTTTCAACTTGTGCAATGTTTATTTTTTCTAGGCAAAAGAATGTCTGAAGGAACCTAACTCTGATTTTAACATTGATTGCTATGAGAACCCATGTTCCACTTAAAGTTGTTTCACTTAAAGTTTCTATTTTCAGGAGCACCATCTCAACTTTTAAGTCAGGACTCCCTGTAAGTGACTGTCAGACATATAACAACATTGGGGAACTTCTGTCTTAATGTTCAGATTGGCTAATAGTAGTTGTAAGGTGTCTCTGTTTAAATCAGTCAATGACAATAATGCATGGGGCGGCACAGTGACTCAGTGGTTAGCACTGCCTCTTCACAGCGCCAGGGACCTGGGTTCAATTCCAGCCTTGGGCCACTGTCTGTGTGGAGTTTGCACATTCTCCCCGAGTGTGCGTGAGTTTACTCTGGGTGCTCCAGTTTTCTCCCACAGTGCAAATGGTCATGGTGAATTGGTCATGCTAAATTACCAGAAGAGTTAGGTGCATTAGTTAGGGGGAATGGGTCTGGGTGGGTTGCTCTTCGGAGGGTCGGTGTGGACTAGTTAGGCCGAAGGGCCTGTTTCCACACTGTAGGGAATCTAATCTAATCTACTCTTCATTGCTGTGGATGTGATCATACCATTGGATTAGTAATGATCAGTGACATCTGACCTAGATCTTATTTGAACTGTGAATGATTAACCTTTGGTCATTTAGTTTGTTCTCGGCTGTTCATCACTTATGGGTTCCAAATCTATTGTGCTTCGCTTTATATTGAACTGACCTCTTTCTTTTCAGCTCACTGTAATTCAGTAAGTTTTTAATGCTTCTATTTTCAAATAATCCATAGCTTAAATGTCTGTGGATCTTCTTTTTACTTGGTTTCATTTCAACCTGGTCTCAAGAAAAATTCTTTAACCAGATATCCTGTAGGCTTTTCCAATAAGACTTGTCTTGTTTTTATCTGAAGTTGATTGAATACTTTGCTATTTCAGGATTTTGAATAAATGTTATTGTTTTTGTTTCAGTCGGCTTGGGGCTTGATAAAATTGAATTTATTTCCTGAATATCCTTCTTCAGGTCAACTCCTCTCCCAGATTATCTTGGATTTTCTAAGAATAAAACATTAATATTAGTAATATGGGATATTAATCTTTCATGTAGCTAATGATGCAGGAGAAAAATCACAGGAATGTGAAAATCAAAATTTCCTTGGTATTAATTCTAAAAATGCAAAATGGCCATTTTACAGTTAAAATCAGCTCGCAAAAGGTTTAGTTGTAAGTATTGTGTAAAGCCTGCATCTTTTTATTCCCTTTAAATTTGGACTGTGGATGATAAAGGAAGATGTTGCTTTAAACCAAGGCAACCATGCAAAGAGATGGTTGAAGTCTTAAAAAAAATCATGTTTGATCGAGCAGTTTGAGTTGTCTACAATGTTGCATTTCTCTTAGAACAATGAGACTATTTGTAGATGGCACAGAGCTGATGGATGTTGAACTAGTGAACAGCTGCTGGACAAAAGAACTCTGACCCATGACTAGGGTGACCATGGCTTCTGTGGGTTCGATGTAGTGGAGAAAACTCTAGTCTGCAAAAAGAGAGCAAAAATCTCTGTCCTCTGTGGAGGTACCAGAAAGTCTCTGGTATGAGTTAGCTGGCTTCCACTCCCCTTCCTCTGCAAATCCCCAGTTAAAGGAGGAATAAAATGTGCTCAAAGATATTGAAAGGACAAATTAACAACTAGTGAATGAAAAAACAGCATCACTGTGAAAACAACCTTGTGTTAACAGCAAAGGTCTAAAAGAAATTGAAATTAGCAACTCGCCAACTTTTGTGGTCCAGACTGGTGCTATTGAACTGGTTTCCCCAATCTTTTTTTATTTTCCATCCTTAATGTCCATGTTTAATATTTTGTTTGTGAAGGGGGGGACTAAAACTGGTAGAATTTAAATTTTATGGAGTTTTAAGTTACCAATTGATATTTCCTTTATGCCATTGGTTTAACGTAATCTGTTATTTTCTTAATACAAAAAACTGATGAGTGTTTTCCATTAACCTGGTTGCATTAGTTAGGTAAATTGGGGACTTTGAACAGACAAACTACATTTTTTTTTCCAAATTTGTATATAATTCTGGGAATAGGGGCTTGGTTTCCAATACAGTACCCCAGTGAATTGCGATAAGTTGGGAGGTCATGTTGCGGCTGTACAGGATATTGGTTAGGCCACTGTTGGAATATTGCATGCAATTTTGTTCTCCTTCCTATTGGAAAGATGTTGTGAAACTTGAAAGGGTTCAGAAAAGATTTACAAGGATGTTGCCAGGGTTGGAGGATCTGAGCTACAGGGAGAAGCTGAACAGGCTGGGGCTGTTTTCCCTGGAGCGTCGGAGGCTGAGGAGTGACCTTAATAGAGGCTTACAAAATTATGAGGGGTGTGGATAGGGTAAATAGGCAAAGTCTTTTCCCTTGGGTGGGGGAGTCCAGAACTAGAGGACATAGGTTTAGGGTGAGAGGGGAAAGATATAAAGGAGACCTACGGGGCAACTTTTCACACAGAGGGTGGTACGTGTATGGAATGAGCTGCCAGAGGAAGTGGTGGAGGCTGGTACAATTGCAACATTTAAGAGGCATTTGGATGGATATATGAATAGGAAGGGTTTGGAGGATATGGGCTGGGTGCTGGCAGGTGGGACTAGATTGGGTTGGGATATCTGGTTGGCATGGACGGGTTGGACCAAAGGGTCTGATTCCATGCTGTATATCTCTATGACTCTAAGTGTGGTGAGGGACATGTTGAGAGACTAGAGGGTGTATGGGGCAGATTAGTTGAAGGAGATTGATCATCTAATAAGACCTCCTGGAATATGTGCAATGAGTGTTGGCTTCACTAAAATAAGTGACCTTTTTCTCCTGCCATTGCTCAGGTTCAGTAATTCACTTTGGTAATTTTAGGGTTCTTTGTTCAATAGCTTTTTAAAAAAATCTGTGGTCTCCTCCCAGGTTTATAATGCAGCACTCCCTTTGTTGGGGTGGCAGTGGGGAAGGGAGTTGCAGGGAAATCTGAGGATTGACCCTGCTCACAGCCTGGGGAGATCAATTTGTTTGCTTTGCAGGATTCTTTTCCAGACCTCAAAACAGCCGTAACAAACGAAAAATAAGCTGTCTCTCTGTTAGCTTCAAGCCACAGTAATGAAAGCAGTTTTCAAATTTTAGAGTTGTCTCATGTTGATACCAATTTAATTTTCAACTTTCTCTTGCTGGATGAACACCTGTGTTTTAGACTAGAATGGAAATGTTAACCCTCTGATTCCAGTCAGGCACAGCTTTACTTAATCGGCTATTGGAGGCTGCTGGTGGAGTTTGATGTTTTTATTCTGTTCTAGATTGTTCAACATGGAAACATTACAGCTCTGAACTCTACTCCCAAGCTAATGTCAATAAGTGTCTTTTGAAATATGCTCAAGTGATTATTCAATCAGTACGCTTTGTCTGTATACCGTGGTTTGTACAGTCACTGAGCTTATCTGGTCCTTTGAATAAGAATGAGATACAGGGGTAACTCAAAATACAAAAGTTACCAAAAAGAACATCTCCCTTATCAATACAACATGAGGTTAAAGGCTGAATTTAATTTTGTTGCTGCTTGACTTTACAGCATAATGGCTGAGAGCCTTATCTTTGTAATTGTATATTTGGATATGTGAACTCATAGTACAATTTTAAAAAATCACAATCAGTTGGGACAAGACATCATCAGAAATGTGATTATCAGCATTTCTTTTGAGAGTCTTTCAGGAGGTACACTGACAAAATATCTTTGAAACTCTGGTGGATAGTGAGGTTGATGTTGAGTTGTAACTGTAATCATAGATACAGTACCGAGTATTGATTTGATAGAACTAATGATTTATAGCTCTCTTCAGATGATGTGTTAGAAAGTGCTGTCCTGTATCTTTCTCATTTTATAGCTCAGCTGGTAATTGATTTTTGTGTTTTATGGTTTTCACGTACATCACTTGGTGGAATGATAACCAGAGAAATAGTTTATGATTGTGTTTGTTTGTGATAGATTGAATACTAGTGCTGTTTCATGGTTACCACACAAGGCAGAGGTGAAATATGGTAATAGAATGATAAAGCATTAATCAGAGATTGGTCAATAGTTCAGGATATCAAACCTTTCTAGCTAAAAAGAAAGTATGGACTTCCATGTGAAAAGTAACTACAGAATAGAAAAGTAACTACAGTCATTTCATCTATTGAAATAGATAATACCAGCCTGCTGCAAAATTTTGGATGTATTCATAAAATTAAACCACAAATGATATACTTTCATTTTGTTTTTGTGCAGGGAGCATCGAAGGCAAATTTTGATAATTCCTCAGTTTTGTTGTGAGATTTGTCTCATTTACAGTGGCAGGGATGAGCAAGTATATATATACTGGTTTCTCCGAACCAAAAGGGAGGATTTCACTGAGAAATCATGTATTTTAATATTGTGTAAAAATAGTCCTAATGATGTGTAAGTATTACCACTTACAGACTGAATTATACAGCACTATCCAGTGTTCTGAAATGTACAGGGCAAGGTGATAATTACATTTGATTCCTGGCCATCTGAGTTAGCTAATCCTGACTGCAGGCCAAAGTTGGGATGTTAGCAGTTGGTTACTGCCCTGCAGGTAAGGACTGAGGAAGGGAATAAAATGAAGGATTCAGCTCCTGATGAGGAACTGTGATTTATTCATTAGATGAAAACCTGATTGAACTCAATCCAGTGCCTTTCCTTTTCAACTCAGTACCAAGGCTCAAAAACGAGGAAAGAAGGCCACTTTTGAGGTGCAGAGGACTGCTGGCATTTGTAGAAATATGTGCTGTACTAGTCAGTGCCAGCAGGAGAGAAACTATTCAGTAATCACCTACATGTAGAGAAATTCCCAAATGTATTTATTTACATGTTTTACTGGAAATTAGTGCTTGCCAACAGCAAAGACAATAACTAATTGTTTGGAAAGCAGCCATTATAATGAATCTTGCGCTATCTGCATTTCTTTGCCCCATTATCCCATTTCATACAGTACAATTGATCTGGTTTTACTGATATCTACATTTTAACCTGGTATGCAGAGAATGTGTTAACGTTCTATAGTATTATCCCATGCTGAGAACGCTTGTTAAAACGTATGGACAAGTCTTTGAGGGTGCTCGGTTGGATTTGAACAAAGAATGTATTCAGTAAGGATTTATGGTGCTTTTTGTTGTGTGTGAAATGTTAGATTCTTTACTTCGGTTTTTTTCATGAATTGCTCTGGTTTTCATTTGACTGTTAGTGTTCTGCATTTTAAACCGATGCTGTATTTGTGTAAGAAGTGCAAAGAGCAAATAAATGTTATTTAGTCAGTACAGGCAAACATGTTTTGACATGGTTTGCATCACTTGTGCTCTGTTTGCAAACAAACAAAATTTTATCGCTGTGTTTTCATGAATGTGGCACGTCTCAATTTTTTACCTGATCAAACTCTTTTCTTACTCTCTTGTCTTCACCTGAAAAGAAAATTCCCATGAATTTAAAAATATACACATGTCTTAGGACTTACATTTATAGAGCACCTTTCATGACCTCTGATCATCCTAAAGCACTTTACACTTAATTAAATACATTGCAGCTGCTGGTGTTGGACTGGGATGTACAGAGTAAAAAAAAACACACTGCACCAAATTACAGTCCAATAAGTTTATTTGTAAACACTAGATTTTGGAGCGCCGCTCATTCATCAGGTGGTGAAGAAGCGGTGCTCCGAAAGCTAGTGCTTGCAAATCAACTTAGTGGACTATAACCTGGTATTGTTTGATTTTAACTCTGAAGAGTGGTTATTCTTAGATTGTCAGAAATGTAGCTAATTTGCATTCACCAAGAGTTCACAAATGGTATTGTGCTATGACGAGGTAACCTTTATGATATTAGTTGAGAGTTAAGTATTGGATGATGCACAGGGGAAGAACTCTATGAATTTCATTCTAGCCTTGGAAGGAAGAGCAGCAAGGATTGAAACGTGCACTTGGAAGGAGAATTGCCAATGGTGCATAATTAAACAGGGTTGGCAACATGTACTGAAAGAGTGTAAGATGACTTCGGGACTGAAGGAGATGAGTAAGATCGGGGGGAAAGGGGCTTTTGAAGGTTGTGTCAAAAAGTATTCAAGTTGACCAATAGAAACATCAAAGCATTAGTACATCTTAGTAAGGGTGAGAGTAATGGAAAGGTGACGCAGGAACACATGGTCCAATGATGATTTAACAATAAGATATGTACTAATGTCAAATGCATGAAAATGTATTTGTTCTTTTGGCTGTCACCAAAGGACAGCATAAATATCCAGGTCAAAAATACAATAATGAGCTGGAAGACAGCATGAAATCGAGGCTAATCATGTCAGAAGAAAATGGTGGTCATTGTTAACCGTATTAACAGGGGAATTGATGATTATTGTAGAGGGGTCAGAATGTGGAGTTGTGGCCACAATCATGTCACTTATGATCTTTTTGAATAGCAGAGTAGGTTTGAGGGGCCAAATAGCCTATTGATCCCAGTAACTATGTTTGTATTGGCTTTCTTAAAAGAATTAGTAGACACGTTGGGTAAAGTGAACCCAAATGAGTGTTGTATCTTTAAGCTTCAATGAAGAATTTGACAATGCTGCACTTGGATGTTGTGAGACAAATTTGAAATTGAGAGAGTCAGAGGAAATGAATGTAAGAAATGCGTGGAGTTGACTCAGTATTGAAGGAGATTTCGGGATCGGTATTCTGGGTCTGTATAGTTATAGGCACCATAACTTTATTTCTGGCCAGCAAATTAAAATGATTTATCCGTTAGTTCATGACAAACTGGAGAAAAGGTGACAGCAGATAACAAGGCAATAAAGTAGGAAGAATAGGAGCTGTAAATCAGTGTCTTCATTGTAAAAGAAATAGGGAGAGTCTATCAATGCTTCCACTCAAACACTGCTGAGGTATGACCCAGGAAATGAATAATTTACAACCAGCGGGTCTTTCATGTTGGATGTAGTAGCTAGTGGTGGTGGGATTTTTGAGGAGGAGCAATTTTTTTTAAACATGCATTAGCCTTACTACATTAACCAAAATTTCGGCCTAGCCTTCTATAATTTTATAATTATAGAAGATAAGAAATAGAAGCAGAAATAGACAATTTTGACTTGAGCTGACTTTGCAATTTACAAAAATCATAACACATCATTTCACATTAAATTTCACATTTCGCTCTAGTCCTGATAACCTTTAACTCGGGCATCCATCTACTTGCTCTTTAAAAATATTACATTACCCTGCCTCCATCGTCGTCTTCTAAGGCAATGAGTTTCAAACTCTCACCCTCAGAAAAAATATTCTCCCATTTCTGCTAAAATGCTGATACCTAATTTTCAAACAGTGTCCCCGTCTTCTGGACTCCCCCACAGAGGAAATATCCATTCCATGTCCACCTTGTCAAGAGTATTCAGGATGTTGCATATATGTCAATCAAGTCATCCCTCACTCTCAAACTTCAGTGGAAACAAGCCCAGCCCATATGTATAAGACAGTCCACTCATTCCAGGTATCAATCCAGTAGATTACCTCTGAACTGCCTCCAGTGTATTTATTATCCTTCCTTAAATAAGGAGACCAAAACTTCACATGCAGTTAGAGATGTGGTCTCAACAATGCACTGTACATCTGAGGCATTATATACTTAATTTTATGTTCAATTCCTCTTGTAATAAAAGATAACATTCCATTAGCTGCCCTGGTTATATATTGTACCTGCGCACTAACTTTTTGTGATTTGAGCAGTAGAGCACCTAGACCTTTCCACACCTTTGAATTCTCCAGTCATTCTCTGTTAAATTAGTACTGTGCTTTTCCATGCTTCATGTATTCACATTTTTACTGTTATGACCATAAGACCATAAGACATAGGAGTGGAAGTAAGGCCATTCGGGAAGTAAGGCCCATCGAGTCCACTCCGCCATTCAATCATGGCTGATGCGCATTTCAGCTCCACTTACCAGCGTTCTCCCCGTAGCCCTTAATTCCTCTAGACAACAAAAATCTATCAATCTCGGCCTTGAAGACATTTAGCGTCCCGGCTTCCACTGCACTCCGTGGCAATGAATTCCACAGGCCCACCACTCTCTGGCTGAAGAAATGTCTCCGCATTTCTGTTCTGAAATGACTCCCTCTAATTCTAAGGCTGTGTCCACGGGTCCTAGTCTCCTCGTCTAACGGAAACAATTTCCTAGCATCCACCTTTTCCAAGCCATGTATTATTTTGTACGTCTCTATTAAGTCTCCCCTTAATCTTCTAAACTCCAACGAATACAATCCCAGTATCCTCAGCCGTTCCTCATATGCTAGACCTGTCATTCCAGGGATCATCTGTGTGAATCTCCGCTGGACACGCTCCAGTGCCAGTATGTCTTTCCTGAGGTGTGGGGACCAAAACTGGACACAGTACTCCAAATGGGGCCTAACCAGAGCTTTATAAAGTCTTAGTAGTACATCTCTGCTTTTATATTCCAACCCTCTTGAGATAAGAGACAACATTGCATTCGCTTTCTTAATCACGGACTCAACCTGCATGTTTACCTTTAGAGAATCCTCGACTAGCACTCCCAGATCCCTTTGTGCTTTGGCTTTATTAATTTTCTCACCATTTAGAAAGTAGTCCATGCTTTTATTCTTTTTGCAAAAGTGCAAGACCTCGCACTTGCTCACGTTAAATTCCATCAGCCATTTCCTGGACCACTCTCCCAACCTGTCTAGATCCTTTTGTAGCCTCCCCACTTCCTCAGTACTACCTGCCTGTCCACCTAACTTCGTATCATCGGCAAACTTCGCTAGAATGCCCCCGGTTCCCTCATCCAAATCATTAATATATAATGCGAACAGCTGTGGCCCCAGCACCAAACCCTGCGGGACACCGCTCGTCACTGGCTGCCATTCTGAAAAAGAACCTTTTATCCCAACTCTCTGCCTTCTGTTAGACAGCCAATCCTCAATCCATCCCAGCAGCTCACCTCGAACACCATGGGCCCTCACCTTGCTCAGCAGCCTCCCGTGTGGCACCTTATCAAAGGCCTTTTGAAAGTCTAGATAGACCACATCCACTGGGTTTCCCTGGTCTAACCTACTTGTTACCTCTTCAAAAAATTCCAACAGGTTTGTCAGGCATGACCTCCCTTTACTAAATCCATGTTGACTTGTTCTAATCAGACTCTGCTCTTCCAAGAATTTAGAAACCTCATCCTTAATGATGGATTCTAGAATTTTACCAACAACCGAGGTTAAGCTGATTGGCCTATAATTTTCTTGCCTTGATCCTTTCTTGAACAAGGGGGTTACAAACAGCCATCTTCCAATCATCCGGGACCTTTCCTGACTCCAGTGACTCTTGAAAGATCTCAACCAATGCCTCTGCTATTTCCTCAGCCACCTCTCTCAGAACTCTAGGGTGTATCCCATCGGGGCCAGGAGATTTATCAATTTTAAGACTTTTTAACTTTTCTAGCACTATCTCTTTCGTAATGGCAACCATACTCAACTCAGCCCCGTGACACCCTTTAATTTTTGGGATATTACTCATGTCTTCCACTGTGAAAACTGATGCAAAGTACTTGTTAAGTTCTCCTGCTATTTCCTTATCTCCCATCACTAGGCTTCCTGCATCAGTTTGAAGTGGCCCAATGTCTACTTTTGCCTGTCATTTGTTTCTTATGTACTGAAAGAAACTTTTACTATTATTTCTAATATTACTGGCTAGCCTACCTTCATATTTGATCCTCTCATTTCTTATTACGCTCTTTGTTATCCTCTGTTTGCTTTTGTATCCTTCCCAATCTTCTGATTTCCCACTGTTCTTAGCCACTTTATAGGATCTCTCTTTTTCTTTAATACATTTCCTGACTTCCTTTGTCAGCCAAGGTTGTCTAATCCCTCCCCGGTTAATCTTTCTTTTCTTGGGAATGAACCTATGTACAGTGTCCTCAATTATACCTACAAACTCCTGCCATTTTTGCTCTACTGTCTTCCCGGTTAGCCTCTGCTTCCAGTCTATTTTAGTCAGTTCCTCTCTCATGCCCTCATAATTACCTTTATTCAACTGTAACACCATTACATCAGATTTTGCCTTCTCCCTTTCAAACTCCAGACTGAACTCTACCATATTATGGTCGCTACTTCCTAAGGGTTCCCTTACTTTAAGATCTTTGATAGAGTCTGGTTCATTGCAAAGCACTAGGTCCAGAATAGCCTGCTCTCTTGTGGGCTCCATGACAAGCTGTTCCAAAAAGCCATCCTGTAAGCATTTCATGAATTCCCTTTCTTTAGATCCACTAGCAACATTATTTACCCAGTCCACCTGCATATTGAAGTCTCCCATGATCAATGTAACCTTGCCTTTCTGACATGCCTTCTCTATTTCCCGGTACATGTTGCGTCCCTGGTCCTGACCACTGTTAGGAGGTCTATACACAACTCCAATTATGTTTTTTTTGCCTTTGTGGTTCCTCAATTCCACCCACACAGACTCCACATCAGCCGACGCTATGTCATTCAATACCATAGATCTAATTTTGTTCTTAACTAACAAGGCAACCCCACCCCCTCTGCCCACCTCTCTGTCTTTTCGATAAGTTGAAAAACCATGGAGGTTTAACTGCCAGTCCTGACCCCCCTGTAACCAAGTCTCTGTGATGCCTACTACATCATAATCATTCACTATTATCTGTGCCATTAGTTCATCGGCTTTGTTATGAATGCTACGAGCATTCAGGTAAAGTGCCTTAATGCTAACTTCCTTATCATTAGAGATGTTGGAAGTCATATGTCCTAAGTTATCCTTGCTTTTTTCTGCATTCTCAGTCTGCCTCAATTTTAAATCCGCCTGGAAACATGCTATCCTGCTGCTTATCTTTCCATTTACCTCCATACTCCCTGTCGCTTTCACTTTCCCTTCCCCCCAACTCAGAAGTTTAAAGTCCTACTGACCACCCTATTTATCCTCTTCGCTAGGACATTGGTTCAGGTGGAGACCGTCCCAACGGTACAGATCCCCCCGTTCCAAAACTGATGCCAATGCCCCATGAAGTGGAATCCCTCTTTCCCACACCAATCCCTTAGCCACGTGTTTACTTGCCTAATTTTCTTGTCCCTATGCCAATTGGCACGTGGCTCGGGCAGTAATCCGGAGATTATGACCCTTGAGGACCTGTGCTTCAATTTCCTGCCTCGTGCTTCGTAATGCCCAAACAGGTCCTCCACCCTAGTCTTGCCTATGTTGTTGGTACCAACGTGGACTACAACAACATGAACCAGGCCAGACCCCTCAAAACATTTCAGGAAAGTAGCCCAGCCCCTAACTCTGCTCGTTGTTTTAAGCAAGTGTAACATGGATAATCCAGAAGTGATGCAGCTGATTAAGCTACTTAGTTTTAAACAAACCAGAATTTATTTGTAAGATTAACGAATTAAACACAAAGAAAAGAGTACAGAATATCGAATAACTTAACCTGACCGAAAACCCAACAGATTGTCCCAACTTAATGATGCTGTTCGAAGTTCCTGCAACAATCCCCATAAACACCCCTTGGCATAAAAGATAAAGTCAAACATATGGTCTTACAGGAGAAAGAGAGATGGAAGCAAGGAACACCTTCCATGTATCTGTTTCTTGGACCACCAGCCTCAAACTGACTGACTACTTTCAGTGAACAGCCAGATCGCTCAAACCAGAGTTATGCTGAGCAGGGAGAACTGGCCACTCCCTTTTCATTGTATACACGGTTTTTTTTAAAATTTGAAAGCATTCTCAAGTAGACCAACCCCAAACATTTTGGAGTCTGTGTCATTAGGATCTCCTGAGAAACAAAAATTAAGAACTCCCTAACCTTGTTAAAGGAGCAGCATCATCACATCACCAACTTCACATTTTCCCACATATACTGCTGTCCATTTTTTGCCCACTCATCGAGCTTATCAATATCTATCTTCAACCACAGCTTTCCTCATGATTCACTTTTTTTAACCTGTATTGGTATCCTCTTATAAATTGAGGTACCATTCCTTCAACTTCCTTCCACAAAGTCATTGATGTAAATTGTAAAAAGTTGAGATCCTAACATAGACCCATGTGGGACTTGTCAAATCCTGCTGTCACATTTTGTAGCAATTGATTCTGTGAAAAATGTAAATGTGAAGTTTTATTAATACCTTGTGTTTCCATCAAAAATTGAAATTTTGTTCATTGATGGACAACAAAGCTCAGAACATCATACTTTAAGGAACTGATATTATTAATTTAGATCACAGCTGTAATGCATTTGGAAATAAGCAAACCATCCTAGAACAGAGAACAGTACAGGCCCTTTGGCCCTTGATGATGTTCTGTAGATAACCTGTTGGTATTTAAATTGAATAAGAATTTGAACTGATCTGAAATAAAAAGGCAACTGTGCACCAAATAAATTTCAATACTTGGTATTCGGCACTGCACCAATTATTGTAAAGGCTTTATCACATTTTCAGTATAGCCCATTAAGTATTTTGCTTTGCAAATATGAGGAACACTCAGCGTATTCTTCCAGAAGAATGTTTGGGGCTCTTTCTACAAACTAGATTCATTCTTGCTGTCATCTTCTGGCTTCAGTGTTTTAGCTGGGTGATGCATAGCCCTCTGCAATATGCGTTGGCTGTTATAATTTTTATCTGTGGAAGATTTGTGTGTAGAAAATACAGCTGATTCTGCTACTGTCAGTGACAGTATTTAGGTGTCAATAAAACTGAAAACCGCTCTGTAAGGCAATTGAAAAATGGCCCACACACATTGTACATGACAAATCTCTTTCCTTTAGAAGATGTAAAAAAAAGTATAAACCAGACAAAAAAAAAAGTTTGTCTACAAGGATTGCACTCTCAGACAGCAATAAAAGGCAAAAATCACAAGTTAGAAAAGTTAGGAAGCCTCTGGAACAACCAATAATTTGATCTTGACTTGGGATCTAGTGTGAGTCTCAAGTAATATTGTCCTCTGCCTTTGGATTTATTTAGCCTTAAATATTAGTCAGTAGTCTTTGCATTCCAAATTTTGGCAATTGCAGTAAAGAAGTTTGCTGTTTGTGATAAAACTTTTAAGATGCAGAAACATATCCCTGTAATGTGTGCCATACAGATGCTTTGGTGGTGATCTCGTGATGATTGTAGTGATTCTGGAATGACAGAGGAAGATTATGACCTTTCAAACAGCAGAATGTAAATGTACCGGTATTTGGAAAATTAAAAATGCTTCTACTGAAAAATGATTTAAAATTCAGGATTGGATTTTGCACTGACTATCCCAGTTTTACCATCAAAAGTCATCTTGTTAAGTTCATATTGGATCAGCAATCTGCGTTGACCCAAGCATTACAAACATACCAGCAATAATCATGCAAATTTTCTGTTTTCCATATTCTGGTGGCTTTTTTTGTGACTGATTATATTTGGTTTTTGTCATAACTCTCCATAACAACATATTGTATTTCTGTACAATATTTTATTGTTTTGTTTGTATTCCTTTCACCTTTAGTGATGTACTTTATTCCCAGCTAAAAATACACAGTGCTATAGTACAATATTACAACTTGTACATTTATTTTTCCCCAGGTGAGTCATGTTTGAAAAACATTTCTCTGGTTTAATATTGATTCCTATCAGGACTGAGAATTCGCTTAGTTGATTTATGTACAGTTACGATTTTCAGGAATGCAGCCTCAACTTTAAATGAGAACTTTTGTGACTCCGGTGTCACATTTCATTTTATAATGCTAATAAGATCAGCTTCGTCAGTGAGAGAGCTTTTAAGAAAGATCTTCTAGAAAAAGAGAAATGAAGAGGTTTAGGGAGGGAATTCCAGAACTTAGGCACGATTTTCAGCTGAAGTTCTATCAGTATGGATTGATGTAGCAAAACAAAAAATCAGTATTTCAGAGGATTATGGAACTGGAGGTAGTGACAGTAATTTTCAGCATAAGGTGTAAGTGACCGCAGGTTTAGAATTTGGTGGACCAGTTGAAGTGAGTTAAGATTATCAGGTCTACAGGTCAGAACAAATGGATGAGGATTTCAGCAGCATATGTTCTGAAACAGATATAGAGTCAGATGGTGTTTCAGAAAGTGTGTGTGTGTGTGTGACCTTGTATTGAGAGCTCCATAATGACTCCACATTATGGGGAAATTTTATGGATACAATGGGGATCTTTGCCATTAGTTTAAGGGCTTCCTACGGATCTTCAAGAAGGCCCTAGAGTATTGTGTGCACTTTTGGCCACTTTATCTGAGGAAAGATGTTCTGGCAAAGGAGGCAGTTCAAGGGAGGTTTACCAGACTGATTCCTGGAATGGCAAGATTGACTTGTGAAGAGACACTGAATTGGTTAGGATTTTATTTGCTGGATTGCAGAGGAAAGAGAGGAAATCTCATAAAACCTAAGCTTCTAGGCAGGGTAAATGCAGGAAGGAAGTTCCTGAAGACTGAGAAGTCCACAAACTGGTGTCACAGTATAAGGATATGAAGCAAACCATTTTAGGACTGAAACTAAGAGAAATGTCTTCACCCAGAGAGTGGTGAGCCTGTGGAATTCTGTGCCACAAAGTGATTGAGGCCAAAGTACTCAGTGTTTCCAGGAAGGAGTTAGATGTAGTTCTTAGGGCTAAAGACATCAAAGGACATGAGGAGAAAGTTGGAACAGGTACTGAGCTGGATGATTAGCTGTGATCACACTAAATAGTAGAACTGATCTCAGAGTCAGTTGCCATACTCCTGTTTTCCGTGTTTTTATGTCCCCTGGTATTTCGTGTTAGTCTAGGAATTGAGCCTTTTCACAGGATTAGGACCGCAGGCAGGATGTTAGAGGCTGGCAGTAATTTTACTCTGAAACTCAATTGAAGAATGTCCCTCATAATAAGCCCAGGCTGGAGCTGTGATGGTCAGGGGGTATTGCCATGATTGCATGAACCTTAGAGTTCAGTCTTCCACCATATGCAATGACACTCAATCACTCAGCTCTTTGATTGTATAACTCTGGGTTTATAATGCTGCAATGTATGGAACTTGTTCTTGTTTCATGAGTGAGGCAGTTAAAAGGATTTGCATTGTCACTTCGTTCATCAGCAACAATATTTCTGTGTTGGCAGCTCTGGATCCTTTCAGATGCTGTCCTTTCTGCCATAGTTAACATTTGATCAACATTTGTGCTAGACAGGAGGATAAATTTCCATACTTGTGGACAAGGTAGCTCTAATGTAATCATACTTAGATGCCTGGTGAGCAAGGAGTCTGAAATATTGGGTCATGATGGAAAGAGAAGCTAAGTTCACTTTGGATTTTAAATTGAAGATTCTGAACACAGCAGTACTTTATACAAGAAGTATTCCCTTGAAACTTTCCTGTTCCTTTTCAGTGCAAATGCACATTGATGCAATGTGTTAGAAATTGGGTTTTCATCCTTTTTGCTATAGGATGGCACAGTGGTTCAGTGGTCAGCACTGCTGCCTCACAGCGCCAGTGACCTGGGTTCAATTCCAGCCTCTGGTTTGTGTAGAGTTTGCACCTTCTCCCCATGTCTGCATGGGTTTCCTCTGGGTGCTCTGGTTTTCTCCCACAATCTAAAGACGTGCAGGTCAGGTGAATTGGCTGTGTTAAATCGACCATAGTGCTCAGGGATGTGTTGGTTAGGGGCATTAGTCAGGGATAAATGTAGGTGATAGGGTAGGGGAATGGGTCTGGGTGGGTTACTGTTTGGAAGGTCAGTGTGGACTTGTTGGGCTGAAACTGCAGGAATTCTAATTCTAAAAAAATTAAGACACATTAATGAGAAACGTGCACATTTGGCTGATATGTTCCAAAAGTGTGTGCATAACATTGAAGATAAAACTCAATTTATAAATAAATCATTGAGTACAAATTTGCCAAATAGTGACCTGTGACTTGGTTAGGTTTTTCAGGACCATTTGGATGTCAACACATAGGGTTAACATTGCAACAAGAAGTCAGCTGGTCAAAGATTATCCTAGCATGTGGTGAATTACTGTGATCTTTGCACTTGAAAATTACACCAGAGAAAACCTCCCATTGTTGGAAATTGTAAGCAGCACAAAACATTTCAAAATGTTAGCCCAGGTTTCTTCCAATGTTTGGCTATTTCCAGCATTGTATCATGTAATGTGTGTTTGTGCAGGACTGTGTGCTTGTATGGGCAGTTGGGGAATGTTTGTTAGGAAGCAGTGCTCTCCTATTTTAGTTTTATGTAGTTTTATGCATTTTCCTTTCATTATTAATACCCTCCCCTTGATTTATTTTCAGCTTTCGCTGTTCTTGTACTGACCACTTAGTAATAATTTATACTTGTAAAGCAGTCCAAAACTTCATTGACCTGCTTGCAGTGTGTTATGATTATTGCTGATTCAAGTTTGTGGTTTGGTGTCCAAGTCCACTCCAACCTCACCTACAATACAAGGCTGTAACTGTCATTCCACATCTCCCTTTATCCTTCTCAATCTTCTCTACCAGATTTGACTGAGGCAAGTAGTTCATCCTGCCAATATTTTTTCTATTGGGTTTTAAGGAAAATAAAATACATTTTTCAAACTTCTGTAGTTTATATTTGAATATTCAGTATATTTTTATTATTTTTGTGTTTTCAGATGACAGCTGGACAGTAATTTGAAAGGCTTGTAAGAGTGTGCACTGGACTACTTGATACATAATGCACTGGCTACTTCCTACCTGCTAACTTGCTAATATTACCAGGAGGAAAAATGAGCAATTTAGTTTGGGTTCAGTAATTCTTTTAGTGGACTCAGGGCTGCTTGAATAATGACATGGATTTTGCTGTGAAGAGAATTTAACATGCAAATTGAGGTGATATATTTCAAAGTTTCTTGCAGCAGTGTAAGATTGGATGACTGTGCTACTGTGTGACTGACTTATCCCTGAGAGATAAGACACAAAACAAAACTGCAGATACTGGTATCCAAAGTAGACTGGGAGGAGGCTGGAAGAATACAGCAAGCCAGGCAGCATTGTGGAGAAGCCAACATTTCAGGTGTAACCCTTCTTCAGGACTGGGGGTGGGTGTGGGAGGAGCTACAGATAAAGGGGATTGTGGGGGCAGGGTTGTGAAGTGGGGAGAGGTGAAGACAGGTAGAGGGTATGACCTGGCTGGTCAATGGAAGGAATGAATCCGGTTGGTGGCAGGGAGCAGTGGAAGGAATGGGGAGGAGCTGGGAAGGGAGTTGGGGGATGGTGAGGGAGGTTATTTGAAATTGGAGAACACAATGTTGAGTCCTCCGGGCTGTAGGGTGTACAGGCGGAAGGTAAGGTGTTGTTCCTCCAATAGGAGCTATGGTTTCTTTTGGCAATGAGGAGGCCAAGGATGGTCATGTTGGAAAGGGAGTGTCGAGGCAACTGAAATGGGCGGTGACTGGGAGGTTGATCGGCCCCTGCGGGCCCAGCTGAGATGCTCCTGAACTGTTCCCTGAGTTTATGTTCAGTTTCCCCGATGTAGAGAAGACCACATTATCGTTTTCTCACTAAATCTTAAAACAAGCAAAGATGAATGTACCATTAAATAAAATGATAACCTTGAATTATTAACACAACCAATAAACTGGCATACATATTCGAGTCTCTGATCATCATTGACCAGGTGTATTGTGAAGGATGCATATTGAGACCCTTGAACATCCCAGCATGTTGACCCCACCTTGTGACATTTCTCCTCCTCCTCTCCATGACCTGACTTGCCCTTGTCTTGCTTTGCTGCTAATCTGAAGAAGGGCTGATGCCCGAAACGTCAGTTCTCCTGTTCCTTGGATGCTGCCTGACCTGCTGCGCTTTTCCAGCAACACATTTTCACCTTTGCTGCTAGTCTACCCAGTTACCTGACTCTCATTCATTTAATATCACTCTGAAAAGCTGAGATGTCCCAAAGCTTTTCAGTATGTTAGTGAATGAAGGTTTACAAGAATGCTCGTTCTGTAATGAGGGGACATGGCTTCCCACTGTACAGAAGGGCTTTTAAAAACAGGTACATTCCACATTTCTGAAGAGCTCCGAAATGGTCAGAAATGTGGAGCTCCATAGTCATGTTTAAAAAAAGAAGCCCAATTCAGCACTGATTACCATTCCTCAGAAGATTCAGCCCAATGTTATTAGTATAAGATTTTATGGCCACAGAAAACTGGCAACATATTTTAATAGCAAAATAAATGTCATATTTATGAATTAACTGCATGCATCAAGTTCTTCACTGTTAAAATTAAATTTTAAAGTAGTACTTCACTACAGTATCCTGAAGCATGTTTTTTGAAAATATCCATTTAGTTGCTTCTAAAGCAGAATTTTAACATTGTACTCTGCCCCAAGGTATTGCAACCATTATATCTTTTATTAATAAAAAAGCTGTGGTCATTGTCCAGGCCCTTCACAGAATTATTTTTTCCCCTCAAATTCAAGAGGAAGTCAGTTTTTAAAAATTCAAAACTGCTGAAAAGACTTGAAACAGTGCCTCAATATCACTTATGTTCATAATTGATGAAATATACTCTCAAGCTAGGATGTGCGGTGAAGACATGTGGGAAGTAACAGAATTTGGATTGAAGATGTTTCGGTAGTCTTTTGTATTTTTGTCAGGTTACACTGACACTATAAGGCTGCAGTATATTACCATCCTGCCTGATCATCAATTTCTGGAAGACCCGAAAACAGTTATTTAAAAAATAGCTGTTTTCCTAAGCAAGTGAAAAAATATTCATTTTAGATTTAGAGATTTGTTCTTGTGTTGCCTCACAAAGAGAGATTGGGAATAACGAGGGATGAAAATTAATTGCTCCCTGACACTTCTTTGGGACACGTTGCTAATTTTTAATCTAATTCGGAGGGATAGTATATGCCAAGGAAGGCTGAAGGAGTGTGATTCATAAGATGAGGATGCTAGTCATGTGACTAACCTTGCTGTTTAATAAAATGCATAGAGTTGCTTTGTAGAAACAATAAAACAGCTGTTTCTTTTAAAAACATGTTGACTTTTGAGGTTCAAGAGTCTGGTTTGTTTCATAGACCAATTAGTGGTATAGCACATCAGGAATACAGATCCTTCAACTATTTCTTTATTGCTTTTTCCTACCATGTGAAGGAATTTTGTTTGATGTAACACAGCACATAATTGTATTGTGGAGATTCCAGCTGTTCTTCCATCATATGACTACAAAGAGGTGTTTGACTGGAAAACTAACACCATAATTTACCGCTGTACCTGCTGTGGTGTGTATTCTGTCATTGATGACCAGTGATGAGTTCTGTGAAACTGAATTGCATTTGAGGGATTCAGATGATAACTGCACCAACACAAACTGATGAGGTCAGACTGCACACACTCCCAGCCATTTCATTATTCTTTTATATTCTGCCAGAATGTACTTTTCTGGAATGTGGGTGCTGATTTTAAAAAGATCAAATTTGCAGATGTGTACCTAACACCTTCCATAAGTTCAAAATGCTGCTGTACCATTCTAGATCGGCTAAGGTACTTCTGTTAAAGTTATCATTATTGTGATGTGATGTAGAGAAATGTGGCAGCCAATTTACACATTCCACTGTCTTGAGTACTGCAAGGGGATAAATGACTACACCTTTCTTGCTGTTGTTGACTTGAGAGAGAAATATTAGCCAGAACACTGGGAGAATTCCCTTGTCCGTTTTTTGATGAATGGAATGGAATCTTTTTGCATTCACTGGATACAGCACTTTGGCCTACTATTTAACATGAAATGCATATTTTTAAAAGTCTGATGAAGTAGTTAATGGAAAAATGTCACTTTTACATTATGGTCATGGTATTTTATAGAGAGCAAATAATTATGATGTTGATTTACTAATGAGCAAGCTGTTGTCAGCATCTCCAACTTGTTCTGCACTATACTGTTGTCACTTTTTGTATAGTCAAAGTTCTGAAGCAGGATCAGACCCATCACACTCTGATTGAAAAGCAAGAGTGTGACTATTGAAGTATTTAGATGTGCATTTGCAATGTCAAGGCATACAAGGCTATGGGGTAAGTGCTGGAAAATGGGATCAAAATAGTTCATTGGCTGTTTTTGACTGGTATAGACATGATGGGCAGAGATTTCAATGCTGTAGATTTCAGACTGACTGACTTAGTTATACTCCATCGTATAACTGAGGCCTTTTTTTTCCTTCAAGACATTGTTCAATAATAGGAAAGACTTGACTTTCTAAATCAAATATACCTGATGAAGGACTTTTGCCTGAAACGTTGATTTTCCTGCTCCTCGGATGCTGCCTGGTGCTTTTCCAGCACCATTCTACTCCAGAATCTGGTTTCCAGCATCTGCAGTCATTATTTTTACCTAAATCAAATACAAGCTGATGTGGCATAAGACCTATTGTTCATTGGAATTTGTTATTGGCAATGATAACTGAATAACATATCTGTTGAAACAGTGGACTGTGGAATGACATGAACGTGATAAGCACTCATCTATGCGTATCAGCATTAGCGATAAAGTTTTCTCCACTATCCAAAAGCTGTGTTTTTAGAAATAATAATACACTCATTTCTTTTATGATGTTTTTAAATGATGTGTATATAATATTGTAGGACTTGATGAAGAGATGCTCATTTTAGTAAGTGTTATAGACTAGTGCTAGTTGCATTTGCTTTATAAATAAACTGTTTCCACTGGTTGGAGATTTCAGGATCAGGGTTTATTGCTAAAAGGCTTGGCTCTAATTATTGGGCGATGAAGTCAAAAAGCACTTCTGCATGAAAGGTGTGGGAGAAGATTGGAATTCTGTGTTTCAAAAACAGCAGCCAAAACTCATTTAATTTTTAACTTTTAATCTGAGATTGACTAGATCTTTGTTTATTTTTAAGGGATATTGGACAAAGCTTCAGAGATTTAGTACACAGATCAGCCATGATCTCATTGAAAGGCAAAACTAGCTGGAAGAGCCTCTGCCTGTTTTCCCATGGATACATCCATTATTAGTGATGACTAATTCCTGTAATCTTTGGAATTGTTTTGTCTCGATCCTTATTGAACACTTGAAGCTGTTTTGCTTAGTTATCCTTTTTTTTGTGACATTTTCAACACAGTTTAATTAGCATGTTGGAATCATTGACTTAGATTTTGCATTCACTTTCATTATCCTGTGAAAATGTCGGCAATGTCTGGCCTCTGAATTTTTGAATGTAACTGTCAATGTGTGGAGGTTGCTGTCACTGATTTCTGTTATAGAATCATTGTTGGAGCTCCTGCAGATGACCACCTTTAAATCAGTGTACTGAGCATTTCAACTATGTTGAAATTTTAAGTGATATGACAACTACAAGTAAACTCAAATTGCTGAGGTGCAGCTGGGATTTTAATGGCATACTTCTTGATAATTATTGTTGAACACCTTTTTTATGCCTGTGGAAGCTTAGCTTTTTTAAATTCATATGATGTCAAATTTATTCATTTGTTAATTCCATATGCCTTGGCATTGCACATTCACATCTAAACACTTCAATAGTTTTTCTTCTCAGGTTAATGATATTTCAGCTTTTAAATGTCTGTTACCATTTTATTTCATCTGGTTATTTGGTCTGTAAAAATGCTTCAATATGATTGGCTGCTTGCCCTTACTTGATAACAGCAATGTTGTGCCTGGAGATCCCCTTGACTTGGCATCAGATTCAGATTACAAATAGCAAATGTGAAATCCCTGTCACAGAAATAACTAAATCTTTGTAGATAACTTACTTTGAGGTAACCGGTGAGCAGCATTGTGCTGCTGCTGTTTGCAAGCTCCTCGCCTTTAATTCTGACGAACCTACAAAGCTGATTTATAGGCTGCTATAATGCCATATGTATGCTTCAATTATTAGAGAGGTGATACTGCTGGTTACAGTTCTCTGGTCAGAGCAGCACTTTGTTTTTCCAAGTGTCAAGAGGGAAGCTTACCTTTCCTAACTGAAAAGGTCTCTACTCTTAGTCTCAAAGTCTGGACGACTTTTCAAAAATAAACACATTCAGGATGTGATACTGTGTAATATTTCCTCCACTGGGAACAGCTCCATGTCTACGACTTGAGAATCTCTTGTTTCTCTGTGGGGGTCTTTTTTTGTTGAAAAAAGCGTTATGTATTCCTTGCACGCTCCCAACTGCGTGAAGAATTCTGCTTTCTAAAATAGTGCTGAATAGAAGCAGCGGAGAAATAATAGTTGTTCACTCAGTGGTACTTCTATTTTAAGTAGAATAATTGCCCATGAACAAAAACACTTTTTTTTTATTTCGATCTAACAACACTTTGACTCATATCTGTTGAAAGGTTTGATGTACAATCATTCTATATTTGACCAGACTATGGTTAGTCGGTTAATGTCTTTGATGCCAATGTGAGGGTGCACTGCAGTCTGGGGAAGTGAGGTACTGTGGGCTTCCATGAGGAGAATGGGAGCAGGTGTAGCAAAGATGCACAGTCAGTGAGAGATAAAGAGCAAGGGACAGAAACCGGAGCCCAGAGGAGTGGGAAATGTGGCGTGCTAGGTAACTTAGTGAGGTGGGATGCAAACATTTGTGTTCCCGATGGCTAGTTTAAAAGCAGTGATAACATTGGCAGTATGTTTTTCTATGTTTCAAAAAATTACCCCACCCTGTGGTGGGATCTTACTTGTTTATTCTTCCATGCCACAAATACGCATTAATATGAAACCATTTTCTGCCAAGATGTACCTTCAAGATAAAGTCAATGGCACATGGGAATTTTATTGATTCATGTTCAGATAAAAGGTGAAGCTGTTATGAGGCTTTGTGCAGTTATGTCTGAGGTCATAAGGATATGTCTGAGTGGTTGTTCCTATGGTATAGACTTCAACAAGGGAAGCAAACAGGAGAATAGTCTCATGCACAGAGGCTCTGTGCAGGCAAGGGTGAGTTAATGATAGGGGCATAATGGAGTGGGTTCAGGGGCTTGGAGGATTGGAAGAAGGATGGACAGAGAGTGAGTTGGAGTCTTGGAGCTATGAAGTGGGAAGGGCTTGGTGTTTTGATGTGGTGGTGGGGGTGTTGGTGGGGGCTCTGAAAAGAGGTTAGAGAGTGAGTCATGGGGACAGTTAGTCAACCGAATCAACATGGACATTTACTATAAACCAACCAATTCCCACAGCTACCTAGAGTACACCTCCTCCCACCCTGCCCCCTGTAAAAATGCCATCCCATATTCCCAATTCCTTCGTCTCTGCCGCATCTGCTCCCAGGAGGACCAGTTCCAATACCGTACAACCCAGATGGCCTCCTTCTTCAAAGACCGCAATTTCCCCCCAGACGTGATCGACGATGCTCTCCACTGCATCTCCTCCACTTCCCGCTCCTCTGCCCTTGAGCACTGCCCCTCCAATCGCCACCAGGACAGAACCCCACTGGTCCTTACTTACCACTCCACCAACTTCCATATACATCGTATCATCCATTGTCATTTCCACCACCTCCAAACGGACCCCACCACTAAGGATATATTTCCCTCCCCTCCCCTCCCCTATCAGCGTTCTGAAAAGACCACTCCCTCCGTGACCCCCTCGTCAGGTTCACACCCCCCCGCCAATCCAACCTCCACTCCTGGCACCTTCCCCTGCAACCGCAAGAAATGCAAAACTTGCGCCCACACCTCCCCCTTTACTTCCCTCCAAGGCCCCAAGGGATCCTTCCATATCCGCCACAAATTCACCTGCACTCCACACACCTCATTTATTGCATCCGCTGCACCCGATGTGGCCTTCTCTATATTGGGGAGACAGGCCGCCTACTTGCGGAACGTTTTGGAGAACACCTCTGGGACACCCGTACCAACCAACCCAACCACCCCGTGGCTGAACACTTCAACTCCCCCTCCCAATCCACCAAGGACATGCAGGTCCTTGGACTCCTCCATCGCCAGACCATAGCAACACGATGGCTGGAGGAAGAGCGCCTCATCTTCCGCGTAGGAACTCTCCAACCACAAGGGATGAACTCAGATTTCTCCAGTTTCCTCATTCCTCCCCCCCCCCCCCCCCCCCCACCTTGTCTCAGTCCCAACCCTCGAACTCAGCACCACATTCCTAACCTGCAATCTTCTTCCTGACCTCTCCGGCCTATCACCCTCACCTTAACCTCCTTCCACCTATCGCATTTTCAACACCCCTCCCCCAAGTCCCTCCTCCCTACCTTTTATCTTAGCCTGCTTGGCACACTTTCCTCATTCCTGAAGAAGGGCTCATGCCTGAAACGTTGATTCTCCTGCTCCTTGGATGCTGCCTGACCTGCTGCGCTTTTCTAGCAACACATTTTCAACTAAGAAAATGAGGCCCAGAGGACAGTGTCAGTATTGTCCACTTGTGTGTCCAACTCTGGGTGTTGGCTGGCAGCATCTTTGCAAGGCTTTGATCTCCCCTCCTTTACTTCTGAGATTGCTGCTCAATAATGTCCTTTATCCCTGAAAGTTGCCACCCAGGTAAATAGTGCTGTGAAGAGGGCATATGGCGTACTGGGCTTTATTGGTAGAGGAATTGAGTTCCGGAGTCCTGAGGTCATGTTGCAGTTGTATAAGACTCTGGTGCGGCCTTATCTGGAGTATTGTGTACAGTTTTGGTCGCCATACTATAGGAAGGATGTGGAGGCACTGGAACGGGTGCAAAGGAGGTTTACCAGGATGTTGCCTGGCATGGTAGGAAGATCGTATGAGGAAAGGCTGAGGCACTTGGGGCTGTTCTCATTGGAGAAAAGAAGGTTTAGGGGAGATTTGATAGAGGTGTACAAGATGATTAGGGGTTTAGATAGGGTTGACAGTGAGAACCTTTTTCCGCGTATGGAGTCAGCTGTTACTAGGGGACACAGCTTTAAATTAAGGGGAGGTTGGTATAGGACAGATGTTAAGGGTAGATTCTTTACTCAGCGGGTTGAGAGTTCATGGAATGCCCTGCCAGTATCAGTGGTGGACTCTCCCTCTTTATGGTCATTCAAGCAGGCATTGGATAAGCATATGGAGGTTATTGGGCTAGTGTAGTTTAGGTAGGCTTCGGTCGGCGCAACATCGAGGGCAGAAGGGCCTGTACTGCGCTGTATTTTTCTATGTTCTACATTATGTTGCATAACTGGGAGGACTGAAGAACCTACAAGTTCAGTCATGTCCCACAGACCAGACAGCACAATACTGGACACTAATGTTAACATTCACAAAAGAAAAAACACCCCATGTTCCTAACTCCCCTGTAGCCATCAACACATGGCAATCATGAGGCATGCCACTGCATTTACCCCCCTGACTAAGATAGATGCCAATACCACCATAGTGTCAGAGAGATGTACAGCACAAAAACAGACCCTTCAGTCCAACTCGTCCATGCTGACCAGATATCCTCAATTAGTCAAGTCCCATTTGCCAGCACTTGGCTCATATCCGTCTAAACCCCTCCTATTTATATGCCCACCCAGATGCCTTTTTAAATGTTGTTGTAATTGTACCAGCCTTCACCATTTCCTCTGGCAGCTCAATCTATACACACATCACCCTCTGCGTAAAAATGTTGCCCTTAGGTCCCTTTTAAATTTTCCCTTAACACTAGCTGCCAGTTCCACTCAAAGCCACTCGCTATCCTGAAATATATCTCCATTCCTTCACTGTTGGGTTAAAATCCTGGAATTTTCTCCCTGAGGGCATTATGGGTCCACGTACAGCAGGTGAACTGCAGTGGAGGGGGAGGGGTGTTCAAGTAGGCAGCTCGCCCCCCTACCTTCTCAAGGGCAACAAGAGATGGGTAATAAATGCTGGTTAGCCAGTGCCACCAATGTTCCATTAGTGAATTTAAAAAAGAGCTAAGCTGGCCTCAACAAATAAGTGATGTGCACAAGTAAAATGAAAACTGTGTAAAACACCCGTGTGAATGTAATACTGTTGGGTCCTATGTTGATGGCAATGGAGTTGGACAGAAAAACTGTGGTTGTAATGCAGAGCCTTTGTTGTGACCAGACAACTCTTGAATAGGTCCTTGTCAGTGCATTCTTGCCAAGAGATGTTGGGTTACACCAGTGAAGACAATCCTTTGCTGCTAAATGTCGTGTTGTCTATGACTATTACTGGTATTTAGAATTTTAATTGTAATCATATGGTGTAATGATGGGAAACATACGTACTTCTGACTTGCTTGGGAAGAGTGCACCAATAAACGAGTCCCACAATTCCACAAACCATCACAAATTTGTAAGTACTCAGTAAAACTCCGAGATTCCATGTAATCAAATTGCCTGACTGACATTCAAAACAAAATCAATTAATACCAGATTTCTTCATTAACAGGAAAATAACTTCCTTTATTGTAAACAAACTTATTATTTAACAACTAGGAAAAAATGGGTTACCATGTAACTGCAATGTGACTTGGGCTATGTCCCTTTAAAACCCAAAATATATGCGCACACATGCGCACAGACACATGCATTCATGAATAAGACAAAAACAAATGACTTGGCACAAATATTATCGGTAGAAAAATGTAGATTTAAAAAAAGCAAGTTCAGTGATCTAAGTACCGACAGCAAGCTGAAGAGTTATTTCTCTCAGTTTTTCAAAAGTGATTTATGACATGATCATGTTTGCAGAGTAATGTTCAATCCTCAATTCAATAGTGGATTGGGTAGACTTAGGTCTTTGTCATTTTCACTCTGAGACTTGGGGAGAGAGGTCTGCCTTGTTTGTAGGCTTCCAAATGCCTCTGGTTGCAATGCTCCACCTAGATTACATATTCGCTCCGAGATTCCATGCAAGCTGATCAGCATGCCAATGCATTAACTTTTGGTTTTGGAAGTTGATACTATGCATGGACCAAAAAAGAAATTGGAGGGAGAATTGTCTGAGTGCACAGTCTCGCAGGTCTATAACAAACTGCACCTAGACCATTCTTCAGGCAGCTGGTTGACAGTTTTTCCTTAACTCCAAGACATGTGGTGCCATTCTGCCTTATAAAAGTATGCACGTCACTGCTCCAAGAAGAAATATAATATTATGCAGCTGAAGGATACACTATCCAATCCCACTTGATCATCAAGTTGCAATAAACTCTCTTCATACTTTGAATGAAGCAAGTCTTTTATGCTTTAGTGCTTCTAAGTATCAAGGGGCTAATGTTCATTTGCAGGAATAGGAAGAGGGAATATGTGGCATATCTTTGGACAAATTTAAAGCATATAAAAGATAGAGATGTAAAACCAGCAAAAAGACCTTGGAGAAATTAAGTCCAGAAGTGACAAAGGCATGGGTAAGAATTTCTGAGATTGTAGAATTAAGGAACTGTGGAAAGAAGGGAACTTGTATGGATAATGAGCTGGGCATTTGAAGACTGGTGTCACTTGAAGATATCGGTCATGCTTATCCACTAGGCAGGTGCAAAATCAAATTGAGACACACCGGAATTGGTAACTTGAATTGATCTCAACTGTTGAGCCATATTGAATATATACCTGCAAAATAATGCAGATGCTGGAAATCTGAATTAACAATGAAGCTGTAAAGAGCAGTCATATCAAATTCAGTATTAACTCTTGTTTCCTGCTCTATAAATGCTGCCAGATCTGCTGAGCTTATCTAGCACTTTGTTTTTATTGAGTAAATATTAGGACTTTTTAAAAAAAACATCAAATTTGCATTCTGTCACTTAACATCTGGCTGGTGGAATGGGAAGAACAGCTATTGCAACTGAAAGCAATAGATGTCATTTAATTTTGGTGTACAGCAATAATGTGTGTTGTTGTAGCTGAGTACACTAAATTACTTTTTAAACTACTGTAAAATGCTTGCTTTATTTAGTAATTTATAGTTCAGGATTTCAATTTGAAAAGATATTTTATGCCTAATGCAATTGAACTGTCTTCAAATTTTGAACACATTCCACATTACCATGCTGCAGAAGCTGGCTTTTGAAGCATTTCAAAGATTCTGGTATTTAAATCTATACATGACACCAAGTTGGGAGGGATGAGGCAACCAGGACTTTACAAAGGGGTTTATGACTTGGCTTGTTATTGGAAGTAAGGCTGTTAATTCTAATATTTAGGGAAAGGTGAGAGGGATGGGTTGGGAATAAGGGTAGAATAATCAAAGCTTGCAGTGGTATGCTGCCAAATTAGTTATCTGTAAATGTCGAGGAATCACTCTGAAGCTTAAGTCAGATTGCATCAGGATGAGCTACAATTTCCTCCACTGTGAGAATTGTAAATCTAAATTGTTTATCTTCACCACTGCCACCAGCACTCTATGTTTGACTTAATTTCACCCCTATCTTTAACTAATTGGAGTGAAGACGACTTTGGAAGCCTTTTTGAACTTGTTTCACATCGGGTTGAGATTAATCTTTACATCCTGTCTGAAAAAAGACCACCTATTTCTGCCTCCACAAGATAACCTGCACCAATTCCAGCTCTAATCCATCTGTACCTTTGTCACTACATTATTTCAATGTTTTGGTAGATGGCCTCCAAATTGTCATGAACTTAAAACTCACCCAAAGCTCTGCTGCCTTTTTCCTAGTGCATCCAGTGCATTTCTGTCTTCGTTTCATGGTGGCTCCTGCTTTCCCAGTGCTCAATAATTCTCATCTTTATGTTGTCCTTCTGTTATTTCTGAAGCATTCCCAAGTTGTACAGCACTGCGAATTTAAGGTTCCCCGGATTCTGGCCTCTTACTCAAAGGGATCAGCCCCATGTTCGGTTTGTGGAAGTTTCATGATGACGGCTTATTGAAGTTTGGAAAATGAAAGTAGGGTCCCTTGTAATCCAACAAGGTGGAACATCTTGCTTCACGAAAGTAGTTTGTGGGTAGGGAAGGGGGCACGAGTTCTTAAATTACGAAGTACTTTGAAGGAGAATGTTACCTAGTTTCTTTTGTGTAAGAAACTATGTTGTACCTTTCTTGTTCACCAATGGCTAATGAAATGGAAAATTGTGCATAGACTGTGGAATATAGCTGTAAACCGACACAAACCCAGGGGACACTTATAATCCAGCTGATCTATGTGCTAATACCTCATTATTACTGATCAAGTTTTAAAAGAAAGATCAAAATTCAAAAGGCACCATTGATGTGTAATAATAATTGAATTAATGATAAATTGATCCAGCATTAACATTTACACATATAAAGAGAATTGCCCCTTCTCTAATGTCATGATGAAATCTTGGTGTTTGTTTAAGCACATTTTCCACAGAAACGGTCCAAACGTTCATTGCTGCTTCTCCATATTTGCAGTTAATGTATATCATAGAATCCCTACAGTGTGGAAACAGGCTATTTGGCCCAACAATTCCACACAAACTCTCTGAAAAGCATTCTCTGCCCCCCCCCCCCCCCAACCCCTCTCCAACGACACTACAGGCAATGTACCATAGCAAATCCACCTACCCTGAACATCTTTGGACTGTGGGAGGAAGCCAGAGCACCCAGAGGAAACCTGCACAGACACGGGGGAGAATGTGCAAACTCCACACAGACAGTCACCTGAGACTGGAAATGAACCTGAGTCTCTGGAACTGTGAGGCAGCAGTGCTAACCACTGAGTCACTATGCTGTAAGCCTACGAATTGATGAGAAACTAAATGAAGATATCCTAATTTGGGTCAGTAATCACCAACCCTGATTAATGCTGGCACCTTCCCAGTGAAAGGTAATTTGTAAAAAGATCAATGGTACTAACCTTGGAGCAAATAAAAATCACTCACTGAATGTTTATGGCGGGACCAAAAGAGATTACTTAAGAGGAAATAGCCTTGCCTATATCTGGACGAAATATGTGTTACAGCTTACAGATATATAGAGGGCAGCATGATGGCTCAGTTGTTAGCACTGCTGCCTCACAGCACCAGGGTCCCAGGTTTGATTCCGGCCTCTGGCGACTGTCTGTGTAGAGTTTGCACATTCTCCCCATGTCTGTGTGGGTTTCCTCTGGGTCAAAAAGATGTGCAGGTCAGGTGAATTGGCCAGGCTAAATTGCCCATAGTATTAGGGGTGTTAGTCAGAGGGAAATGGGTCTGAGTGGGTCACTCTTCAGATGGTTGGTGTGGACTGGTTGGGCCGAAGGGCCTGTTTCCACACTGTAGGGAATCTTAAAAAAGATAGTTGTAAATACAATGAAATTGAAGAGGTCAAGCAGAATGATTGGTTAGTTACTCATCTCTTTTTTTTTTGTGTTCATGAGAGCTGGGGGAAATCTGTAATCTTAGCAAAACAGTATAAAGATTGCAGAGATCAGGAAAATGAACAATCATGCTCTAGTGGTTTACAAAGCCCTGCTACAGCAGATGCGCTGCAAGAACTGCACCTCCTGATTATATTCTGGGAAATATGCTGAGCTAGTGCAGTGCATCAGAGTAATGGTGTAAGCATGCTCATGGATCGTACAGGGTCAGTCCCAAAACTACTACTTGTCTATGGGAAGCAAATCTACAGAGAAAACCAGGATTCAGCAGATCTGTGTGGCTATACCACGTCCACTTCCGATACATTCAGAAAATGTACTAACTCGGAGACACTCCACACACCCACCAAATAATCTGATACACTAAATCTGGCCCTGTAGATTTCAAGCCTGCAAATTTTAAAAAAACTTACAGGGATTGATCTGTAGTAACTCAATGGGTCAGGGTGCTACGTGGCCACGCACATTTTGGAAGTCTGAGTATGATGTATTGTGGGGCATTCAACCATTCTAGTTATTGTTTCCAGAGAGACATCAGGGAGATTAGTCAAGCAAGATTAACCCCCTGTTGAATGCTTTTGTTTGTTAACTAACAATTCTCTTCCTTCTGATCATTGAGAATATTAATTTATGCAGTGATGGCACTGTAGTTACCTATACCTGCTTTATCATCCTTTCTAAATATGGCATAACGTTGGACATAATAACTGGAGGCACAGCATGTAGTCAAGAAAGCCACTTGGATGCTATCCTTTACAATGAAGGGAATTGAACATTACAAGTAACAATTGTATGCTTTGGTTGTTCAGGGCATTGGTGAGGCTGTGTTTTCAATATTGTGTATAGTTTTGTTTCTGTTTTTAAGGAGAGAAATAGGTTTGCTGGAGGTATTTTAGAGGAGGCTGACTAGATTGATTGATGGAATGAGTCAGGATGACTTTCCAGGCCGGGCTTGCTTCCAGTGGCATTTAAAAGTGTAAGGGATGACTTAGTGAAGTATGTAAGATCCTGCATGGTCTTGACAAGGTGGGTTTGGGTAGAACATTTCCTGCTATGGGTGAGTCTAGAATTAGGAATTACTTTTAAACCTGGAGGTTGCTCTTTTACAACATGATTTATTTTTTTCTCTGAAGGTTGTGAGACTTTCAGAAGAGGTGGATGGGGATCTTTGATTACTTTTGAAGGAAGAAGTAGGTAAATTTTTGAAAGGACAGGGAAGTAAAGATTATCAAGGGCGGATGGGAATACAGAATTCAAAACACCAGCAGATCAGCCATGATCATATTGAATGATGGCGCAGTCTTCAGTGGCTGATTGGCCTATTTCTGATCAATTGCTACATATGAATTTGCCAACAGAAGCAGGAATTGGCCAATGTGTCCATTGATACTGTTGTCTCTCTGTCTCTGGTATAATTACCATCTTTCATTGGGGATTCATTTGTTTTGAGTCCTGTTTAGGGTTTTGATTTTGCAAATCAATATTAAGTCTATCTTCGTCAAGTGGTCATGTGACATCCACCTGAGAAGTTAATGGTCACTAAGGATGTCAATGTGCTTATGGTGGAATAGTGGCTTTCAAACTGTAGTCCCTGGGGAACTGTCCCAGGAAGAACAAGCTAGGGAAACAAGCATAACTGTATGCTTTGTCTATATGATAAGACATGGGAAAGGCTCTCAATCTATTTTCATGAAATTCTTTCAGGTAGTGGTCTGGAACTGTCTTCCAAAATGGAATGGATGCTGGATCAGTTGATTATTTTAAATGTGCCATTCAATGAGATTATGGCTGATAAGGTAGTAAGGGGTATGGGCCAAGGTAGGCATATGGAGATAAGCCACAGATCAGCCATAATCTTATTGAATGGCAGAACAGGTTTGAGGGGCTGAATAGCCTACTGCTGTTCCTATATCATATAATGAGATTCAATATGATGGGCCAGAGCCACAGACTTTTGGTGTGGGGTGGGAGGGGATGCTGTTGATGTAATATGAGATTGTGTGGCTAATATCTTGGAGGCATAGTTTCCTGTGATGATGTATACTATGCAATGTCACAGGATCCTGCTTTCTCCTGCAGTCTCACGCCAAAGGAAACTGCTGTAGGAGAGCCTTTCATTCTCAAGTAAAAGCCGATGTTTTCTTTGTTTCATCACAGGCTCTGTAAATATTCTTCAACAACACAGCAAGACTGAAAATAATAGAATAATCACAACATTTGAAATTAGTCAGGTTTTTGTTTAGAAATTTGAATAATCCAATTTAATCCCAGTTTGAAAACTGTATAAACAACAGATTAAGATTACAAAGAATTGAGTTTTTTTTTAATGATTTTGGAAGTATGGTCTACCTTTATTTAATGTTAAGTCATTTAATATTTTGCTGTTTTAAAGATTGCTTTCCTGTTTTGCCTTTGGTTTGCGAGCTTGAAAGAGAGCTTTGAAAATGCTCCTCTTGTGATTAAGATATTAAAAGATTTTTGTCAATGCTTGCACTTCCTGTCAAGTAAGGATCTCCAGTTACACAGTTTGTTCTCCTCACACCTTTTCTGGCTACTTATGCCATTACATCTGTGTATTTCAGTCATGATCAGGTGTACCTATTCACAGTACTTGCCTTGAAGCTTTGCATTGATGATTCATTGATAGCTCACATTGTTGCTTGCCTCGGAGACTTCCCAGAAACTGACCAGTGATAGGTGGAACTCATTTTCAGTGCTATTCACTTGGGAGGATTGTAGTCTGCTTTGCTGTTTTTATGCAACCAAAATGTTCTCCCAACTGAAGCATCACCATTGACTCATCTCAAGAGCCTGCAGTGTTACTTTCAAGAATGCTTAAAGCCTGAATAGCTAAGAATTCAGATCTAACACCATTTGTGGGGGGAGAAAAGCAGTCTTTTTTTTCCCTCAACATGTTGTCCCATTTTGCCCCCTCAGTTGAAGCAAAACGCTCAGAGACACAGTATAGTTTTATCTCCTTCATTGAGCAGAGAACAATACAGCACAGAACAGGCCCTTCGGCTCTTGATGTAGTGCCAAACTGTGAACTGTGAAATGAGCCCATCCTCCTACACTATCCCATCGTCATTCATGTGCTTATCCAAGGACTGTTTAAATGCCCCTAGTGCAGCTGTGTTAACTACATTGGTAGGTAGGGCATTCCAGGCCCTTACCACTCTCTGCACAAAGAACCTACCTCTGACATCTGTCTTAAATCTATCACCCCTCAATTTGCAGCTGAGCCCCCTCGTACAAGCCAACATTATTATCCTAGGAAAAAGACTCTCACTGTCCACCCTATCTAAACCGCTGATCATCTTGTATGTCTCTATTAAATCCCCTCTTAGCCGCCTTCTCTCCAGTGAGAACAGACTTGAGTCCCTCGGCCTTACCACAAAACCTTCGCTCCAGACTAGGCAACATCCTGGTAAATTTCCCCTGCACCTTTTCCAATGCTTCCACCTCCTTCCTGTAATGGGGCGACCAGAAATGTACACAATATTTCAAGTGAGGCTGCATTAACATTTTGTACAGTTGCAACATGACATCACAGCTTTGGAACTCAATCCCTCGACCAATAAAGCCTAAAACACTGCCTTCTTAACGGTACTCTCAATCTGGGTGGCAACTTTCAGAGATTTATGTACATGGACAGCAAGATGCCTCTGCATTTTTACACTACCATGAATCTTTCCATTCACCAAGTGTTCTGCCTTCCTGGTATTCTTCTCAACGTGAACCACTTCACATTTAGCTGCACTCAACTCCATTTGCCAACTCTCAGCCCAATTCTGCAGTTTATCCAAGTCACCCTGCAACCTGCAACATTCTTCCACTGTCCACCACTCCACCGACTTTAGTGTCATCTGCAAACCCTTACTCACCCATCCACCTATGTCTGCTTCCATGTCATTTATAAAAATGACAAACAGCAATGATCCCAAAACAGATCCTTGTGGCATACCACTAAGTAACCGGACTCCAGGCTGAATATTTTCCATTAACCACCATTAACTTACAGAAAGTCAGTTTCTAATCCAAACCATCCTCAATACCATGCCTCTGCATTTTCTCCAGTAGCCCATCATGTGGAAGCTTAAAGGCTTTACTGAAGTCCATGTATACTGCATCAACTGCTCTACTCTCATCCATATGCTTGGTCACCTTCTCAAAAAACTCAGGTTTGTGAGACGTGACCTGCCCTTGATGAAACCATGTTGACTATCTGAAATCAAATTGTTGCTTGTTAGATGATTATAAATCCTATCTCTTAATCCTTTCCAAAATGTTTCCTACAACAGTCAGAAGGCTCACTGGTCTATAATTACCTGGGTCATCTCTGCTGCCCTTCTTGAATAAGGGCGCAACATTTGAAATCCTCTAGTCCTCTGGTACTAAACCTGTAGACAATGGCGACTCAAAGGTCAAGGCCAAAGGCTCCTCCATCTCCTTCCTAGCTTCCCAGAGAATCCTCGGGTAAATCCCCTCAGGCCCAGGGGACTTATCTACTTTCACACCTTCTAGAATTGATAACAACTCCTCCTTACTAACCTCAATCCTTTCTAGTATAATAGCCCATACCTCGGTCTTCTCCTCTACAATATTCTCATTTTCCTAAGTGAAAACAGATGATAAATGTTTTGTTTAGCGCCTCTCCAATCTCTACAGAGTCCACACACCATTTTTATTCCGGGCCCTGGAGGGAGAGAGAACAATGTCCGATGTGCACAGAGACATGAGTGTTTTGTCTTCTCTGGAATAGCAGTTTCTTAATTAAGTATATGGTCATTTTACAGGGAGGAGCTTCCAGATAAGGCAACATACATATTGATTGTCTGACCATTACAATCAGAGAGTGTCAATAATAAAGATTAAGCCATCTGCTGTTACACAATGTGTAACTGGCTAGACATAATGAATACTTCTGACCTTGCTAAACTGGCCTTAAATACTGACGTTTTTCAATATTGTTAAATGGCTCTATATAATGAATGCTTTTGTTAACACATTACCCTTGCCTCCAGTATCTCATTGTTAACCGTAAGTTTTGATCTGAGTCATGCTCAGCTGAACCTCTTTTTACTCAAAACTTAGCTCTTTCCCTGCCTGTTTATGCCCTATACACATTCTCGCACAGATGCTGCCAGACCTGCTGAATTTTCCCAGCATTCACTGCATTAACTTCAGATCTTCAGCATTGGACAAATACACTTAATGGTAAGGTCCTAGGGAGTGTTGCTGAACAAAGAGACCTTGGAGTGCAGGTTCATTGCTCCTCGAAAGTTGCGTCGCAGGTAGATAGCATAGTGAAGAAGGCGTTTGGTATGCTTTCCTTTATTGGTCAGAGTATTGAGGAGAGGAGTTGGGAGGTCATGTTGCGGCTATACAGGACATTGGTTAGGCCACATTTGGAATATTGCATGCAATTCTGTTTCCTTCCTATTGGAAATATGAGTGAAACTTGAAAGGGTTCCGAAAGGATTTACAAGGATGTTGCCAGGGTTGAAGGATTTGAACTATAGGGAGAAGCTGAACAGGACTCTTTTCCCTGGAGCATCCGAGTCTGAGGGGTGACCTTATAGAGGTTTAGAAAATTATGAGGGGCATGGGGATAGAGTAACTAGGCAAAGTCTTTTTCCTGGGGTCGGTGATGTCCATAACTAGAGGGCATAGGTTTAGGGTGAGAGGGGAAAGATATAAAAGAGACCTACGGGGCAACTTTTTCACACACAGGGTGGTACGTGTATAGAATGAGCTGCCAGAAGAAGTGGTGGAGGCTGGTACAATTGCAACATTTAAGAGGCATTTGCATGGGTATATGAATAGGAAGGGTTTGGAGGGATATGGGCCGGGTGCTGGCAGGTGGGACTAGAATGGGTTGGGATATCTGGTCGGCATGGACGGGTGGGACGGAAGGGTCTGTTTCCATGCTGTACATCTCTAAGTCTCTATCTGCAGTAGTTTTCCTTATTGATAGGAACTAGTTTGCCCTTAATTAGCTACTGTCCACGAGAGATTATAAGCATCTCTCCACATTCGAAAGAAATAAGTAGTTCGAATTTGAGGGGCATGATTCTGCATCAAGTGTGGCTGACCAGAAATCATTTCTCCTTCTTCCTGTTTGCTGTTGGTGTGGTGGAAGCATTAGCGGCTTGATTTTCGACCTGTTGGACTGCAGTAGGGGAACTGCCTACTGAGGTACAAAATCACCTCTTAATTTGCAGTAGAGTCACCTGAATCGAACACTCCCTTCTCAAACGTTTTTGAGTGACGGCATCTTCAAATCCAGCAATTGTGCGGCATCTCCATTCCAGGTCCTTGTGCCTTTCCCATTCTGTTTCCTGCTGTTTTTGACCACTTCTGTCCCCCTGCATGAAAGTCTGTGCATTATACTATCCACTGCTGACCAGTTCCAACAAAACCTCATCTGCCACGGTGTTTCTGCATCCAGAGACTAGTCACCCTGTGCTGTCAAATACAAAATCCTCCCTCAATGCTGCAGAAGTCAAACACACTGCCTCTCCTATATCAGCGACAACAGAGTGTTACAAGGGGACATAAATTTAAGGTGAAGGGTGGAAGGTATAGGGGAGATGTCGGGGGTGGGTTCTTTACCCAGAGAGTGGTGGGGGCATGGAATGCGCTGCCCGTGGGAGTGGTAGAGTCAGATTCATTGGCGACCTTTAAGCGGCATTTGGATAGGTACATGGATGGGTGCTTAATCTAGGATAGAAGTTCGGCACAACATCGTGGGCCGAAGGGCCTGTTCTGTGCTGTATTGTTCTATGTTCTATGTTCTAAAGCTTGATCACGCCATTAAGATTACCGCTAAACATACTCTCATCCAATATTCTGCATGTTGCTTAACATCTTTCTGCATTCTCAGTTTTAAATGCTAATGGATACCCATGTAACATTTGAATAATGGAACACTAATTATTATGGATGTACAATTTTAGTATGCTGCATTCATTTTTGTTTCTTTTTTTTCAGCCCAGAATCCATTTGAGTTGTTATACAATTTTAGCACTGAATTTGGTGATATTCAATTTGTCTTCCATTTATTGATTTCATTGCAGGTGAGGCTTTGTGACAAATGTAAATAACTTTGATCTCTTCAGCAGTTAGGAAATTGGTTTTCTGGAATCAGCAACTGCATACCACAGCAAACCTACTTAATGCTGACTAGGAGAAAACCTATCCTGGCTACAAAAGATTGGAATGACTGAGGAAATGAAATTTCTCAGAACAATGCTCGGTACTGTTTAGCTCTTTATTTCAAGAAATTCAATTGAATTTGCATTATTTTGAATGCAGGACAAGGATTTGAAAGACCTGGTCTATATTATTTTTCACAATGAAGTCTGGTGCATTTCTCTGAACATTGTGACATTTGTGTAGCTTTTGTTGTTTTGGGGCATAACCGGAAGGATTATTTTCCTTTACATTTTTGTGTCAGATTTCCACTCATCATATTTCTTGGATGATCCAACCGAGGGTCTTTTTGGTTTGTTAACTTTTATTTGTTCTTGGCACGCGGGCAAGGCTGACGGTGTTGCATTATTTCCCGGCTTCAATTTTCTCAGCGCATGATGATTGGCCGCCTTGAAGTGTGGCACTGTTGGCTCAATGCTGCTGCCTAACAGTGTAGGTCATGGGCAGTGATGTAGGATATAGATTTGAATTAATTTGATCTGGATGCAATGAAGGAATGGTGGCAAGTGGCCAAATCATGAACCTTTGTGCATTTGGAAGCTTGCAAGTGTTAATGTTCCCATTAGACTGCTTTTGTTGTCCTTTAATGGCAGAGGCTGCAGCGAAGGAGGAAATACTATCAAAATAAGCTTATGTTTCAGATGTGTATTCCTTTTAGATAGGACGCAATGCTAACTTACAAGGGTCAGTAGTGATGCATAGGTAAATATTGGGTTCAGTGATTGGTACCAATTATGGGAACTGCTTTGAACTACCTGGTGTTGAACTTGTGTTGTATTGGCTTCCCACAACCAGCTGAGTGAAGTAATCCTGTCCTGTGCCTTGTGGATAGTGGAAAGCCATCCAAGGTGGTCAGACAATGAGCTGCTTTAGTTCCTTGGCAGGTACTCAAAATGTAAGCTAGCTCTCCATGGATGATATCTGACCCACTGTCTCCACATTTGTTTTTGGTACTGTGGTGAAATAGTTCAGTTAAACTTTGGACAATCGGAAACATGATGGACAACTTGGCAATGGTGGTGCTGTTGAATTTCAAAGCAGAGGATAACTGGACCATTTCTTGCTGAGGAATGATCACTACTTGGTACCTGTGAGATGTAAAAACAGCTGCTCCACTGTTTGGAGTCAGGCCTAGTCCAAAGAAAATGGTTGTGGTTGTTGGAGGTCAATCATCTCAGCTCCAGGACATTTCTACAGGAATTTCCCTGTGCGGTGACTTTGGCCCAATCAACTGCAGCTGCTTCATCAACGACCTTCCCTCCTCCATAGGATCAGAAATCAGGATGTTCACTGAAAACTGCATACTGATCAGCACCTTTTCACAACTTATCAGATATGAAAGCTGCCCATGTCCAAATGCAGCAACAGTATACAGGTTTAGTTTGACAAGTGGCAAACGACATTTGTACCACACCTGTGCAAGCTAATGGCCATCTCTAACAAGGGAGTCTAACCATTACCCTTGACATTTGATGGCATTGCCATTGCTGTTAGAGTTAGACTAATCTTAACCCTAAATCTAACCCCTGTCACAACACAATGTGAGAGATTACTCCCATCTTACCTCGATAGGTACAGATCCAACAACACTTAAGTTTGACACCATCCAGGACAAAGCAACCCAGTGGATTGACATTTTGTCCACCAACTTAAGCATCTTTTTGTGTTGGTCCCTACATTGCACATTTGATGGTCTTTGTCAGAATGACAACACTTTGTATCTCATCTCTTTACTCCCACTGCCCTCAAAAATAAACACACTCACACTGTCACTCACACACACGTTGCAGTTATATAGTGTTGATTGACACTATTTACTGCTTATGTAAAATGAAAATTTGGCTGCTGTTAGTTTTGCGATGCATTTATGCCACTACTATCCATCAGTATAACTTTTATTAAAATTAGTCTTCGTATAGATTAGTTTTGTATCCTAACTTTGAATTAGGAACTCTAAAATGTTAATGTTTAACACATTCTAATACTGAAAGCATTTAAAAAGAAAATTGGGAAAGGCATACTTTTAATGTTGCAGTGAGATCAACTGAAACTAGTTCATCAATGCGCTGCCTTAATCTTTAAAATATAAATAGTTATTCATTTTTAATAGTGCCAATTTTAATAGTACTGTGGATGCATTTCATTTTCTATTAAATGCACATTAGTAGTAATTGCACTTAGATCAGATGTTTAACCATTACAAAAAAATGTAGAGTCAGAAATTATAGCTTTGGATATGAAATGGGGTTTATTTTGTTTAACAGATGATAAACATTGGTATCATTAGTACTTGGCACCTTAATTATAAAAGTTAATTAATGTTACTAAATTAAGAAAAGAAAATAGAACAATTAGCACAGTGACCTGGGAAAATAATATTTTCTGCTATCAAGGAAGACTTTGCTTACCTTGATTCTCCATAAGTTTAAATAACACTTGACATGTTTGCTTATGTAAATTAACATTAAGGAAAGAAATGCTAATTTGGACAGTGGTTTGATCAGTGTTTAGGAATGATAGTCTTGCCATTGCATGGGTAAAATGGTTTGTAGATTAGATTTGACTCCTTACAGTATGGAAACAGGTCCTTCGGCCCAACAAGTCCACACTGACCCTCTGAACAGTAACCCACCCAGACCCATTCCCCTATCTTATAGGCAATTTAGCATGGCCAATTCACCTGCCCTGCACATCTTTGGACTGTGGGAGGAAACCGGAGCACCTGGAGGAAACCCACACAGACACTGGGAGAATGTGCAAACTCCACACAGTTGCCTGAGGTGGGAATCAAACCCGGGTCCCTGGTGCTGTTAGGCAGCCGTGCTAACCACTGAGCCACCGTGCCACCCTTCAGTGTATACAACATTCGCAAGAGTTGGAGCCAATATCCATCAGGTAGTCTTTACATTTTTGCTTCATTTAAGAGTTTTATTGTGAGCCATTGCTCAGTTTTGGCTGAAGGCAACAGAGATGACTACCAGGAGAAATTAAACTTGCAGAGAAATAAGGAGCTTCAAATACAACAGCTCTGAGAAAGAAATCGGAAAAATGATGGGAAGTTTGCATACCAAGGTTGAACAATCCTTCAACGATAGTTGAAGAGCACCATATTAAAAGTAACTTGAGTTTCTACTGAAAACTAATTACTACAAGTTACTTCAGAGTAACAAAATTCTGATTTTAAAAAATGTCTATCACATATCGTAATATCCCTATGCTGACCTGAATATTGAAGTGGCTTACAATATGAGCATTGACATTAAATGTTCCAAATAGCATGCTTAAGGATACCATTGGGAGTTATCCTTTGTTCAAAGTTTGGGAGAAGATTTGTAGCTCGGGTGCTCATTGTTGTGGTTCTGTTCGCCGAGCTGGGAATTTGTCTTGCAAACGTTTTGTCCCCTGTCTAGGTGACATCCTCAGTGCTTGGGAGCCTCCTGTGAAGCGCTTCTGTGCTGTTTCCTCCGGCATTTATAATGGCCTGTCTCTGCCGCTTCCGGTTGTCAGTTCGAGCTGTCCGCTGTAGTGGCTGGTATTTTGGGTCCAAGTCGATGTGTTTGTTGATTGAGTCTGTGGATGAGTGCCATGCCTCTAGGAATTCCCTGGCTGTTCTCTGTTTGGCTTGCCCTATAATGGTAGTGTTGTCCCAGTCGAATTCATGTTGCATACGAAACGTTTGCAAGACAAATTCCCAGCTCGGCGAACAGAACCACAACAGTTATCCTTTGTATACTGGCTGAGGAAGGGGTGAGACCATTCCAAGTCTTTCCCACTACATCCTCCTCCTGACACCAATGTGTAAATCATTAATTGTTTTTAAGCTTCTGAATTAAGTGTGAGTAGATTCTACGCATTTGCCAACCATGAAATCATGATGCCTCACATTCTGAATAAACCCTTATCAAAAGATGATTTAATTTTTGAGATTTGTGCACTGAGTGACCATCTATTCTTACAATTCCTATATGAAAAGGCAATTCCCTTAAAACCCTAGTCTTGCTAATGATCTGGGTTTGAGAGGAAGTTGAGTGAAGTATTTTAGTTCAACCTTTCTGACTCTTGGAAAGAGATTTTGGCAGGCGCTTTTTCTCAATTACTGCTGTGAAATCCTTGTCTGGCAAAGTTTGCTTGCATGAAAGGACTATTATCTCCTGATGGTATCATTTTGTCTAATTGAAAATTATTTCTTGTTCATTATGGGCTGGGAGGTTGATGAAGTTTTGTTCACAAAAGTGACACATCTGCTCATGGTATCAAGGCATAAAGATTGTAAATGAGGCCCGTGCTAGTTACTCAGACCCTAATGATCAGGTTTTATTCAGTCAGACAACAGTCAAGAACCACCATTCCTATTAATATGACTTTTCTTGTGCAAGAGGAATTGCCACATTGGCAAAGTACATTGGTACTTTGCCGGTGGTACTTGACTAACCGGCAAAGTACCCTCCTCAGAACCTAATCTATGAAGACTAGAATACTTCTCACTTCACATTTAATTCTAAATCATTCTTTTCTGAGCAGTCATTGTTATTCCTCTGTAAAATTGGATACAGCTCATCATCCTCATTGGTGGTCCCTCTCAGACGAGAATGACTCTCTTCCACTCTCAGGATGAGTCTGTAGATGGTTGCACAGACCAGTGTGGCTTCCACAGGCTGTATTACACTTGGGGCAGCTGGTGGTATGGGAAGGGGTCAGTGGGGTGTTGGTGTGACAACCTGCTTCTTATGCTGTTTTCACCTGGCTTCCCTTTCTGTGGGAATGCTGCACTTTGACGGTAAGGCCTTGAGGGTATCCCTGAAGTGTATCCTCTCTACTTGGGGCTGTTTCAAAGCTGGGAGTAGAGAACCTGCTTGGGGAATCTCTTGTTGGTCATGTGGACAATGTGCCCAACCGATCAAGAGTAGGCAGTGCCTCAATGCTGGAGGTGTTGGCCTGGTCGCGGACACTGGTGTTGCTGTGTCTGTCTTCCCAGTGGATTCACAGGATCTTATGCAGGCAGCATTGATGGTACTGCTCCAGTGCTTTGAGGTGTCTGCTGTAGACAGTCTACATCTCAGCCATATAGGAGAGCAGGAACCACCTATGCTTTGTATACCATGAGCTACCATACAACATATGACCATAACATTGTAAGGGCGACAAGCTGAATATACTTTCCTTAAATTCTTTACAGAAAATGTTTGTCACAGTGAATGCTAATTGCTCCACAAACAGGGTTTTCACATGTTTTGGAATATCAGATATTTTTCACTTCAAGCAATGGAACTGAAACATCTTTTTTGTCAGCCTGAATCAATTATAATCTTATGCTTTACTTCTCAAATTAATTACAAGTCCTGTGATATTTTAAGAAGGATTTTGAATAAGCAATGTTAGCAACCAACAAAATCTTCTTCACTCTGAATGCCAAGTGATATTTCCAAGGTGAATTTAGCACATTGTCAAATATTCACTGATGCAGGAAACAGAGGTCAGTACAGTAAGAGGATGACTGTTCAATGATTCACTCCCAGAATAGAATAATCAGAACTGAGTAAGAGTGCGAAAGCAAGACTGATGAAGGGTTGCCTGTACCCAAATGGAAAGGCTGATTAAACAGGCAGTGGAGCCCTTTGAACTGCCTTCACACCTTTCACTCGAGTGAAGCTGATGTCATCTGTGCTCAAGAATCTAACTAAATTTTGTATGAAGGATATATATAATTCTACTTGAATAATCTAGTTTCAGCAGCATCTTGAGCCAGACAGAAACACTTAGTGTTGTCTGGTGCCTTGATTCAATAATGCAGTGAGACACAAAATAACAGATTAAGGTTCATCACATTATTGTTGATACAAATGGCTGAAGTTATTAGTCTTTACACCATTAGTCGTACTGATCAAATATTAACTGTTTCAGTTCGTGGATGACTTCTATAATCTGCACTTTAATGGCTCCAAAGCCAATCAATTGCACTTCCAAAAATGAAGACAAGCATTTAAATTGTGCTTAAATGAAAGCTTAGTATAGTAACGCCATTTACTAAACATTTAATTTTTTAATGACTACCAATGTAATAGGAGTTGAGAAGTTTGCGGTTATTCATCACTGTTCGTTCATGATATTGCCCTGCACCTGTTTGTAGAAACAGTAGCAACATATTGTAAGAAGAACGTTCTAGCAGAACAAAACAATTTGTCTCAAGTTTTAAAATAGTCTTGTAAATTTAGTTGTCAACAACATTGTATGATGCAAGCTGATATGCGCAATTAAACAGTCGGTATGTTGGACCTGACAATTGGCTTGGGCTGAGGCATTTGTTCTTCACTCTGCTTGTTTCTAACTAAACTATTGCATCAGAATATGTACCCTGTCCAAGCATGGCATGGATGTATAGTGGGTGGGTCATTGACTGTGGCGTATAGTTTATTGCGCAAGTGACTATTGGTATATTTTGCAACTGACTACAGAGAGCATTTTCTGGATGGATTTCTGAAACCTAATTTTTGTTTCTTATCCATTGGTAGGATGTGGGCATTGCTTGCAAGGCCAGCATTTATTGACCATCTCGACCTAGACTGGAGAGGGGTGGTGAGCTGCTTTCTTAAACTGGTGTTTTCCTGGTGGGGATGGGTGAAATGTAGGTGTATTCTGTGCTGTTAAGGAAGAAGTTCCAGGATATTAACTCGTCAACTGTGAAGGAATATTGAGAGTTTCAAATCTTCAAACTTGCAGGTTTGATGCTGCATTTGTCATTCTAGACGGTGGAAGTCATAGGTTTGGAAGGTGCTATTGCAGGAGTTACTGTAGTGCATGTTGTATCAGTGATTTTTAAAAAATTATTGACAAGTTAATTGTGATCTTTTTCAAGTTATGTATTTCCTTCTGCAGTATTTCAGATTGATATTCAGTTTAATAGGCCATGGCTTTTATGTAGTTATTAGTACAACATTACTGAAACATTCGTATGAAAATGTTGCACATTTTCAGACTGTTAACAACTGAGCACAGTTACATTGAAAAACATTTGATTAGTACAGCAGCAGCACAGAATTTTGTTCACTTATTTTTACTGTGTTAAAATCCTTGGAGTCTTGTATCATTCCCAACTCCATCTCTCTTCCTCAGGTTTGGAAGGAACCAGAGATTTAACTTTGCACTGTCTAGTCTTTCAGGAATATGCCAAGAACCAATGACTATTAGAATTACTGTCAACTAATCATTAAAGCTGTTAAAATCTGATAGTTGTTATGGGGTCATACAGCTTAATCATAAGTTACTTTGCTAATATGAAACATAGGAAGCAGAAAACTTGTTGTAATTCAGCATTCAGTTGGGAACTTATCAGGTCACGAGGAGTTTAAGGTGGCATTAAAATTGGAACCCAGTATTAAATAACAAGATTTATTACTGTGGATTTTTGTTGTATATGCTTTGTAATCTTTGTGACCTTTTAAATTCAGCCTCAAGATGTAAATCTTTAGATTAGATTACTTATAGTGTGGAAACAGGCCCTTCGGCCCAACAAGTCCACACCGCCCCACCGAAGCGCAACCCACCCATACCCCTACATCTACCCCTTACTTTACACTACGGGCAATTTAGCATGGCCAATTCACCTGACCTGCACATCTTTGGACTGTGGGAGGAAACCGGAGCACCCGGAGGAAACCCACGCAGACACGGGGAGAATGTGCAAACTCCACACAGTCAGTTGCCCGAGGCAGGAATTGAACCCAGGTCTCGGCACTGTGAGGCAGCAGTGCTAACCACTGTGCCACCGTGCCGCTTCTGGTAGCCGTTAGTTGTATTTTGTCAGTGTGTTTATTAAATGTTGCATGACCTTCATGATGCTGCTTTATGGTATAAAGGAATAAAAACCGGATTTGGTCATTAGATAAGCACTGGCTAATTTTCTAGATGGTAAGATAGCTAGATATACTAAAACTAAAACAAAACATTTATTTTTATGCTATAGAAAAAAGATCTTATCCTTATTTGCTCTGGAAAGAAATTCAAATAAGTCCTCCTTCAATTTTGTATTCTGCGTTGTTTTTTTTTAAAGGGGTGTTGTGTAGGAGAAGTTTACATCTGTGATAGTTTTTCAATTATGCATATCCGATTTGTCAGCCACCTTGACAGTTTCACCTGTTAACAACAGACTGGGGACGTACACACACTGAGTCTATGGTACTCAGTTTGTATGCTGTTGGAAAGGAAGTTGACCATTCGTTTTAAGTTCTAAAGCATCAAAGAACTACGGTCTGCTTCATCGTACAGGAAACACCTGCATCACTACCTCCAACAATATCTATCACAGATCTGAATTTATGCTAGTTAATGATTATTTGTGCATTTCGAGGTTGCTCGTAGAACGAAAAATACTTAAATTGGGAGTTTGTTAAGAAACTTTGTACAGATTCCTGTAAAAATGCTCACAAATGTCAGGACCATATAATTTTTTAATGTTATTCTCAGCTAGTGCATACGTCACAACCTTAGTTCTGAGCACTGCTCTTCTTTAGAAAGTTGTTTACATCAATGTCTGCCTGATTAACATTTACTTCCTGCAAATTAAAGGATACTTTGACAAGAAAAGCTGATGAAATGTACTACATTCCTGAGGAACTTCACAGATCTGTCTGTCAGTTTCTCATTCACTTGCAAAATATAGACAGATGCTAACCCATCCATCATTACACGTTGTCAGCTGGTTCACTCAATTAGTAGCAAGTTGTTAAAATTAGACTGATAAAAAAGGATCCGAACCCAATTTAATGTAAACAGTCATTTTAAAGAAGCTGACCTGAGTGTCATAACTATATTCTGTAGAGATGTGAAGCCTGTTCAGACCTGTTGGTTTGAAAAGTACCATCTCGAACAGTTGGGGACCATCATGCCCATCAAATGGTGAGAAGTGTTAAGATCCCACCAACATCAAGGCTGTGCTAATATGCAGCTGTGCTAGCACGGACACTCCATTCATACAAATGATTGCAATATAGCAAAAAAATGTGATTGCGAATGGGAGAAGCAGTCAGTCAGTGAAAGTGAGATAAGAACATTCTTCAGAGTACTGACATGGAAGGTAATATCAATGTTGACAGCTCAAATAATCTCTTGGCTGATCACATTAGCTTGTGCTCAGAAATACATGATGGTGTAATCCAATCTGAGCACCAGAATGTTGGTTTCCTTTAGAAGTGGCAACAGTAGAAACACCAAAGTCAAAAGCAACATCCTTTTTATCCCAGATAAGCCGTGGATCTTTGCATGTGGGATTGCTTGCCTCTCTTTATATTGGTCTTAAGTCGATGGCTGCACTGATGATGTTATTTCATGTCATGTTAATTTACAAAGGGCTGGACTAAGTAACTTGGTTTGAGTTGTAATCATTACTATCGTGAATTTAGTCCCGTTACTTAATTTGTTTTGTTGATAAGTACTTCAGGTGAACCTAGTACACAGAATTAACATTTAATAATCACTTCAAGTTTTTTTTAACTGCCGCATATACATGTGTGCCATTTTGATTGTGACTCATTACAACTAGGCACATGAAATTCCATTTGCCTTTTAGTAGCTTATCCAATTGTAGTGTTTTCTTTGTACGTCACCTCATTTCTTTGATATTTGTTACCTCCTCACACAACTGACAGGAGCAAGCTAAATAACAGCATGTTTCTCATGATGAGCTGGAAATTATGCTGTAGCAAAATTCAAGAAGTTGCTGTGGGAGAGGAAGGTATACTGGTATCGAAAGAATTTGAACAAGATCTCTTGTTGGATTGGGGTGTAAATAAACACCACAGTTATGTAATGTAGAGCAAATATTACAGAGCATGTTATTTTTGGATATATTTTTGAATTTTATGATTCTTAAGTTTTCCTCTTTTAATCCTTCCTCCTTTATATTTGCAAATGTGTTCAATTGCATTTACGTTAAAGTTCTGATAAAATAGTTTTAGAGCTACCACTTTTATTTAGAATCTTGAGAGCAATACCTTTTCAAATGGAAGTTGCCACCTACTTGTGAACAGTACAGTCATTTTGAATTCTTAAACTGCTGTTGGTAGTTAAGACACAACAAAATGGAAAGGTTTAACTTTGGTATTGCGATTTCTTGAAGCTGCAGTCTGTTAATATATTGAATATAGTAACAGTTGTTTCAGGAAAATTACCTGAGAAAAAGTTCAAGATTTTGACTTTGCTTTAAAAAAACATGTCTGTTACCTTTACTGTCCAGAAGACCGGTACTGTCCCTGAGGGTTTCATTTAGATGTAGCTTTTCATTGACACTGATGGGCGACCAGCCCTTGGACACTATGGCCAGTTTTGCTATTGCTTATTTCCAGAAGCTGGTGGGATATTTGTCTTCTGTCCTGGTGAGTCTGTTCATTCAAACCACTGGAACTTGCCTGGGTATGAAGCTCAGTCTTCTAGCGTACATCTCCAATAAATAAAAATGAAATTTTATCATATTAATTTTGCAAAGCTTGTGCTTTGTTGAAGCTTAAACATTATAATTTTATGCTTTAAAAATTAGCAAAACATGTTTAATATTGCGTTGTCCAAAATTGACATTTATTTGAAGCTGATGCAGCCCCATAATCTGGTTTTTAATCAATTGGTAAATTTTTCAAATATTGAACATCTTTTGGTATCATTTTTATTAACTAGATGCAAGGGCAAACCTCTTCTAAAATGTTAAATCACAAGTGGGACTCTTGATTTCAGAAATCGCAGTTAAGGCTCCTGTTTTGAGCCAAATTTATTTCCCGTATTGTTAATAGGCAAACAATCCTTCCTGTGCAAGTTTGTGTAGTCTAACAAAATTTTTGAAGATGTAAAATCATGAGCTAATTGCTATGTATTGAAGTTATCCTGTTTGGGATTGTGTGCTTGGATGGAACAATGTAGATGCGATCAGATTACTAAAGTTATCTCTGCCTGAAGAAACATGAAGATGAGTGTAAAATTAATGCTGTAGGAAAAAGCAGGTTGTAACCACTAATAAAAGCAAATGTTATTTAGAAATAACATCCAGTCAAATAGTAAATGCAAGATCAATTGAGGCCTTTAAAAACTGGTTAATAATGGTATTACACTTTGTAAGCTTGCATTGGCACAAGTTTGTGGCATTGTGCAACTTAAATTGAATTCAATTCTGGGTTTCTGTCTGCCACCTCTGGCTTATTGCTTACGTATGGTAAGATTTTTATACAATAAGTACAAATGAGGAGCTATCTTTTAGAAAGAGATCTAAAAAAGACATGAGAGGCAAAATTGTTACATGGTGGTTCATGGATGGAATGAACTTCCTGAAGGGTGGTGGATGTGGGTACAATTACAATGTTGAAAAGACATTTGGATAGGTACACGAATAGGAAAAGTTTGGAAGGACATGGGCCAGAAGCAGGCAGGTGGAACTAGTTTAGTTTGGGATTGGACTGATTGGACCAAAGGGTCTGTTTCTGTGCTGTACGACTCTGTGGCTCAGTGTCTAATACTGTTGCCTCACAGCACCAGGGACCCAGGTTCAATTCCAGCCTCTGTCTGTGTGGAGTTTTCACATTCCCCCAGTGTCTGTGTGGGTTTTCTCTGGGTGCTCTGGTTTTCTCCCACAATCCAAAGATGTGCAGGCTAGGTGAACTGACCATGCTAAATTGCCCATAGTGTTCAGGGATGTATAGGTTAGGGGTAAATTAGAGTAATAAGGTAGTAGGAGTGGGTCAAGGTGAGTTACTCTTCGGAGGGTTAGTATGGACACTGTTGGGATTCTTTGATTCTCAATAGTACCACTCACAACCACAGGCTACAAAGCAGTTGAGACAGTAAAGTAAAATGAGTAATATGGAATACAGTACTGGATTGGTGGGAATACTCCCTATGGAATGCAGTATTTAGATTAAATAAAAACAGGAGTTTTACTTCAGAGCTGGACTGGGGGGAGGTGGATATGGAAAATGTCCTTTTGAGGTTAACATGTGGCGAGCCATTTCCTGAGGAAGGTTTTGAGATGAGTTGAATTGTTTTTGAATACTGGGGGGAATAATGTTTTTTTTTAATATCATGGGGAACAATTTGAGCATCACTTAGGAATTCAACCCACTCATCTCTGGACTATATGTTTAGTTTTTCTGCTGATGGTGATTTTATTTGTCTACATTTAACACTACTACTGGTTGAATGTATTTATTTGTTCTGTGTTTTCAATTATGGTTTTATTTTAACAGTCGTGTTATAGAACATAGAACAGTACAGCACAGAACAGGCCCTTCAGCCCACGATGTTGTGCCGACCACTGATCCTCATGTATGCACCCTCAAATTTCTGAGAACATATGCATGTCTAGTAGTCTCTTAAATGTCCCCAATGACCTTGCTTCCACAACTGCTGCTGGCAACGCATTCCATGCTCTCACAACTCTCTTTGTAAAGAACCTGCCTCTGACATCCCCTCTATACTTTACTCCAACCAGCTTAAAACTATGACCCCTTGTGTTAGTCATTTCTGCCCTGGGAAATAGTCTCTGGCTATCGACTCTATCTATGCCTGTAATTATCTTGTATACCTCAATTAGGTCCCCTCTCCTCCTCCTTTTCTGCAATGAAAAAAGTCCGAGCTCAGTCAACCTCTCTTCATAACATAAGCCTTCCAGTCCAGGCAGTATCCTGGTAAACCTCCTCTGAACCCTCTCCAAAGAGGAACCCTCTTTCCTATAATAAGGCGACCAGAACTGGACGCAGTATTCCAAGTGCGGTCTAACCAGAGTTTTATAGAGCTGCAACAAGATCTCACAACTCTTAAACTCAATCCTCTGTTAATGAAAGCCAAAACACCATATGCTTTCTTAACAACCCTGAACACTTGGGTGGCAATTTTAAGGGATCTATGTACCTGCATACCAAGATCCCTCTGTTCCTCCACACGGCCAAGAATCCTCTCCGTTAATCCTGTACTCAGCTTTCAAATTCGACCTTCCAAAATGCATCACCTCGCATTTAGTCAGGTTGAACTCCATCTGCCACCTCTCAGCCCATCTCTGCATCCTGTCAATGTCCCGTTGCAGCCTACAACAGCCCTCTATACTGTCAACGACACCTCCAACCTTTGTGTCATCTGCAAACTTGCTGACCCATCCTTCAATCCCCCCATCCAAGTCATTAATAAAAATTACAAACAGTAGAGGCCCAAGGACAGAGCCCTGTTATAACCAAGCATGTCTCACACTTTTGGTCTCCAAGCTCGATGTGAGCCAAAACATATTGCTCTAATCAAAACTTGTGGAAAATTCAGGAATTTGCTTATTCCTTAAAAAAAAACTAAACAGTCTCATCAAAAACCCATCAGTTTTGATGATGATATTAAGCTCTCATTGTGATATTGAGTTACAGACATTAGTTATTTTCACTGTTTCTCCGTCATCTTAATAATCATTATTTCATATTTTGTTAACAGCATTTCCATTGCATTACTTTGGTTTAATGTGCACTTCATTCACTTAAATTGTTTCAAGATGTGAAATTACATTGATTTGATGAAAACAAATACCGAGTGTTAGAGGATCCGGGTTGATTTTTCACAAGTCTATGTGCCCTCACAAGTTCATGTGCCCTCCACAGATCGGACTCTCATTAGCCTGGGGTGAGGAAGGTGGAGGGTCCATGGGATAAGTAACTAGCCCTCACATCTTCTCATTCTGGATCCCATAAAATGGTGGGATGAGAAGGTGCCAAACCTGCAGCCTACATGCCATTTAGACAAAAAATGCATTGACAACTGATAAGCCAATAGGCCTGACTATTACTGTGCCCACACCTCATTATAGTTAGTGTGGATGCTGTGCAAGATTTGGAAGGTTTTTTAACCTAACTGATTAGAGGGCAGAAAGAAAGGTGGGGTACACCCTTCAGGATGTGTCTAGTGTACACTGGATGGGGACGGGGGCCATCTGTTCCAAACTATGACCACCCTGTGTTGTTACTTCCCACCTGGTAAGCCAATGAAATTCTCTGCCACAAAGTTTTGAGGCTAAAATGTTGAATGTTTTGAGAAGGTATGAGATAGAGTTCTTGGGGTTAAAGGGTGTGGGGCAAAAGTGGGAACAGGGTACTAAGTTAGATAATCAGCCAGGATCATAATGAATGGCAGACCAGGCTCAAAGGGCTGAATGGCTGCCTCCTGTTCCTGTTCTCTATGTTTTTAAACTCAGCAGCGCCCAGAAAAAGTGACCAGCTTTTATTGCTATCCTTAAATGGTCATTTTCTCCACCAACTAGCACCACTTCACTGTCTTAGACTCATTTATTGGGCTGCAAGTTGGGGATTAATTTTTGTTTTTGAGTCTTCAGTTCTATTCAAGAAGGGGGAAGAAATGCTTTGCACTTTTTAAAAAATCTATGCCAGTGGTAATTGGACTGGGCTAGGAGCTTAAACTTGAGAGTGGTGCTGGAAAAGCACAGCAGATCAGGCAGCATCCAAAGGGCAGGAAAATTGACGTTTCGGACAAAAGCCCTCATCAGGAAATCTAGGAGCTTGTCTGTACTTTTGGAGTTTCCAGATTCATTGTTGCCTATCTGCCCTTACACAGCATTGTTTCTTCATTTACTTCAATGGTTCATTTAACCAGGAACAAGGGGATATTCCTCTCCTGCTTCAGGTGTCTAAGACTGCTACACTCTCTCACATATTTTTCACTTTACCATGACAGTTATAAATTTTGCCTCCTTGTCACTGACTTTGCAACCAAGTTGATTTCCTCAAAGCTACCATCATTTCATGAATGTAATTAAATTTTGTTTGCTGCAGTCTAAATAATTCCAATACTTGACCTCTCCTATCATATCTATAGTCTTGTAAACCTGATATTTTCAAGAGACATGTATTTGAGCCTCTAGTTGACAGTCAATTTGCATCCTTTGGCCTTCCATTTTGTCCACAATCCAATTACTTATTTTCAGTCAATCTCATGGTTTAACACATTAAATTCCAGGTGTCTGTTCTGCTTAACCATCCTATATTCAGGTTGTCTGTCCTTTATCTTTGGGCTTCATATTTAAATGTTTTTCTCACCTATTGGGTTGGTGAACAAATGTCAGAATAATGACGTTTGGCACTGCACATGAATTTCAATTAAAAACAATTCCAAAGGAAATGAGCAGTGAATTAAAAATTTGCAGATCTAACTAGTAAAACCTATTTTTGTCTTTTCAGTTGAACAGAGCCAGAATCGGACCCAAGTGCTATTCTTGGGGGAATGGGGGAGGGGCGCAGGGGTTGAGCTAAGGGTTTGAGTTTAAATAACACCAACCAGGGTTCTCGGCTGCTGCTGCATTCTCCAAGCTGGTTTCAACCAAATTCATTCAACAGGTGAGAGTTAGATGCAGGTTGTCATTCAACCTGGGCTTTGCTTCTTTCCCATTATGCTTTGTGGTTAGATTTTTGGGAAGGGTGCGATGTGCACAGTCCTTTCACCCCATCAGTACAATTCCCCACATTCAACACCCCTCACTCACCCCCTCACTCGACACTCTCTCCCTTCCTCCCTCTTCTTGCTTGCTTCCTTCCCTCACCATGTTTTCATTCTCTCATCAGTATCGCTTTCCCTCCCTCATGGCCCCTAGTCTTGGGCTCCTCTCTGTTTGTTAGCTGCCTCCTTCACACCATGGTGGGAAGGAGGGAGCCTCGGTTCCTGTCCACATCTTCCCCTGTCCCCAGTCTGCAGGAGCCCTTTCTTTTGCAGTCTTACCCATCCTGCAGACTCCTCACATTGCCACTCTTGTGCAGACCTTAAATTTCATGAGATTACTCACTCGCATAGCTTGCTGTTCCTTCAATCTGAGGCTGCTTGTCTCCTGTATATAACTGTAGTAAGCTCACTAGTTAATAATAGACTCTGATTGGAGGCACTTTCTCCTTGCACCAACATCCTGTGTTTGGAAGCCGGGTGGCAGGCTGGGTCAGACTCCAGTAGCTGACCACATTATGGGTCCCAGGCTACCTGCTAAACAAGATTATTCTATATGCTCCAGAAATCTTTTATAGGCTCTCCTAGTTACTTGTCAAGCCAGAAGATGTCTGTATTGGCAATACAGATTGTGTAAGTAAAGAAAGATATCCCGCAGTGAAGGAATGTGAAGTTTTGTCAGAAAAAGATTTTGATGAGATGTAAGGAATGAGGTCCTTCAGTAAGGAATGTCAGAGTCTAGCAATAAAGAAGGACTTCTCGGATTAAATTTCAGAATTCACAGCCAAGATTGGTAATTAATTATGAAGTGTTTCTCTTCTCGATCTCTTCACATTAATGTGATTGACTGACTGAATAGGTTGAAACCAATTTCATGTGAGCAGCTGGGTCAGTTCCATGAACCTTTCTGGTTTGAGAGTGGTTGCTCCATTCTCCGGTGCTTTAATCTTTTATGCAGTGAATTGGCCCCAGTCTTTAAATTCGATCACAGTTAGTCAAGCAGATATTTGACTAACAGGTGATCGGTTGTAATTTTTAATGTTACTGATGTGCAAAGAAAGCAATGAACACAAAATTGATTTGAGGTAGGTGTGAACCTGAACAAATGGGAGGATGCTAAACTTACTTCATTAGCTGCAGATTAACAGCATGCCCATGCTCATGTAAACATCTCCAGAGAAGGCTTTTTATGTGGTGGTGATGTTCCTACCTCCGGGCCTTAAGGTTGGGGTTCAAATCCCACCTGATTCAGAGGTGTGCCATGACAACTTTTGTAAGGGTTGATTTAAAAAGAATTAAAAGCACCGTTGGTGCTCAACTGGAGAGGAAATAATTAACTGTCAGAATTTCAATGTCCCTTTCTTTTAAAAAAAAACTGACAGAATATTACTGCTGTTAATGTGGAGAATCTTAGAAGTGCATGTTTTCCCTGAACCCATGAAGAACTGCACTGAAGCAAAACTCTGCTATTTCATTGTGTGGAGTTGATTTAAGAGGTCATCTTGTAATTGTTCAGTCAACCATCCCAGTTATGAACCCTACCCTCTATCATCTGATATACTGGCTATGAAGAAATAGGTTATATTGTAAATTTTGTTTTTGCAGCACAAATTCATAACACATGTATGGAAATCTTCTGTTGCAAAGAAGCTCCCTTAATAAGGAAATTTGCACATTATTCAATAATTCAGTAAGAACCTGGTTACCAAGTGATGTATGCAGTGTTCTAGATCATTCAGGAAGGTTTATGGGCCTCCACTCACCATTTAGCCTAAATCTCATTCTGCTCTTTTGGTTGATTGTTGCCATTCACTTCCTAACTTTAAGATTCTGACCTCCACTTTCCAATTCTCCTTGCTCTTTCCCAAAATGATATCTGCAGCCAGTACACTGCTGCTTTGCCATCGATCTCGTCATCATCAAAAACCTCTTCATAATCACTCTGTTCTTTTACTCATTCAGTCATGTTCTTTAATGTTAATCTTTTCTGCCTTGGTGTGTTCTGATTTCCTGTCCAGTGCCTTAAGATATTTGTTCACCTCAAGTTGCTAAAGGATTTGTCAATTATTTAGACAGCGAGAAGTCATCCCATGTCCATGACCTCATGTTTTGACTACAGTTAGGACCACTTGACTACTAACTATTTTAGAAATAAATTACACTGTTTTGCATGACTATTGAATCAAATGTTCAGTACCTGCAGACTGTAGTTGCTACTGAGTTGCATAATGCGCATGAACTCTATGGGAATCTGTTTGAGAAATGACTGTTGCTTTTTACAAACATAATGATAGCAGGAAGTTGTAGCTAAGCTGTAGCATTTGCTATCTGGTATAATTTTGTTCTTTAGTCAATCATTTTGTTTAGCCAGTTTAATTTTGATTGAAGGTCAAATCTATGTTTCTAAATTACTCCAGTTTGATCCTTAATTCTCAGATACTGATTACATTTATATCACAGTAACAATTATTCTAAGAAGATAAGTATACAACTTATACTTGGCAGACAACAAATACTTGGCAGAAACTTGAAACCAATTTCAACTGTATTCTTAAATAGTGTGATAACAGAACCTAACTTGATTGATTCTGAAGCATGAAAGGGATACTATTCAGGCAGTATTACATGGGATCATTTTATTCCTAATATAAAGAAAGATCCCATGACCACCATGATTTACTGTTTATTCCAGGTCAGCAGCTGAAGATTTGAGTTTTATGCCAATTAGATATCATCCAAAGAACATTACCACTCAAGGCATCAGTTCTAGGCCAACATACTAAAATGGGCTTGAATAGGTCTATGCTCAGCAAAAGTTAGTTAAGCCTCGAAATAGAGTTAACATCACAATATTACATTATGATGATGAAATAACAATGTCAGTTGCATGATAAGTTAGAGAGATCTATAAGGAAACAGTTGCTCTCATCTCCTATGCAGAAAATGTGTCTTCTGAAGTTCTTGCAGAAAATGCTCATGGACTTCAGGCCCATTCCTGGAACACACAGCAAGACCTCTATAGCTGCTGTTGATATTTTTCTAATCCACCTGTTAGACATGTTATTACTTACATCAGGAGAAGGTGGGACTTGAACCTGGGTCTCTCATTCCATAGGAAGAGACAGTGCCACTGTGCCACAAGAGTCCTTTATTGCTGCTATTGTGAGCTGATGCTTTAATTGTAAATGCCAGAAAGCTGTTTGACTCCTAGGAAAATTAGATCTCTCTCTAGTCATTTGAGCAACCAGCTTAAACCCTTATCAAGCCCAATGTTCACATATATAAACTTCTGAATTGTTGCATAGTGAAGAAGTAGTAAGAAACCCTTCTCTATTCCCACTCCCTTTAACCCAGAGATGTCCAGACCAATTGAATGAAACATTGAATTGACTGAGATTAATTAGTATAGGCTTGCAATTGAACTTGAGGCCTTCCTGGTTTGTTGAGCCTTTTGGGAGATCACAATTTGTCTTTTTTATCACTGAAGAAATTGTATATGAAAATTTCAAATGGAACCTTCCGAAAAAGTAGCAAATTAAGTCAAGTCCCTTTCTACTCATCAATTTATTGACAATGATGAAGAAATGAATTGAAATCTATAAGTTTTTACTCCAGCCTGTGCTCAGAGAGGATAATTGCAAATTTTTAAACATCTAATGTACAGAACAGCTTTGATTTTCCAAATGAGACCGGTATAGAGTATTTTGTTCAGATAACTGATTGCTCGGATATCTGATCTGATTGGAAACAAAGGAAGCATTCACGGGACCTTGAGATCTTGCTTGGATAATCTGAAATTTGGATAATTGATGTTCAGATAACCGAGGTGGTTCTGTAATTGCTAAGATATTTATAGAAATGGAAAACAGGTTACCTACTGTTGTCATCTAGAGTTCTCTGTCTGAAGGGAGAATCTCATCAAACCTTGGCTATGAATGGGAAAGGGAGCAGACCCCAGATGTACCTCAGCCAGAAAGGGGATTGAACCCAATACTGTTGACTTTAATGTGAAAAATATTCCAGCTATTTAGCTAACTGAGCCAACTTCTTTTACACTAAACAGCTATAATTAAGTTAGATTTCTGTCCTCCCAGTGGATTGATAGTCTTAGAATTCTCTTACCCCCGAAAGTAATGGAGGCTGGTTCATTGAATTTACTCAAGGCTGAATTAGATTTCTGATAGACAAGGGAGTCTAGTATTATGGAGTCAGATAGGAAACTGCAGTTGAGACTTCAACCAGATTATCCACTATCTTATTGAATGGTAGAGGAGGGTATAAGATTGGATGGCTCTGTCCTGCTATGTTTGTATGATAATAAATGGTCATGGTTGTTTTGGGATTTTTACTGAGTCTACTTTGCATCTAATGCATTTTTCTGAACATGTATGAAGTTATGATTTCCACTAATCGGTAGTTTTACGAGGAATGTATTGGTCCTCTTTCATTTTGGCTATGTCATCAAACAGCCTGCAGAATAAAGTGCTTTCCTGTCAATATGTCTCATAGATAAAAGTATTTGGTGATAAAATCTTATTAAAAGTCATTCTGCTTCTCCCCTCACAAAATATTGTCACTATGCTTTACTCCTCTGTGCTCAGTCCATTGTGAGAAAACCAGTTGTTTTGGACTCCAAGTGATGCTTTGAGGTGCATTATATTCTCAAGTTTGATTACACGTTTTGACCAATGCTTGTAAAATATTGTCAAATGGTGTCTCCAATGGGTTGTCTATGTGGGAGCTGGAATGTGAAATCTACTGCCATGTTAACTGAGTAGACATGAAGCTAGTGCATGAAAGAGAAGTTACCAGAAAGAAATTAACGAGGGGTTGGAAGGAGATTTGTATGTAGCATAAACATCAATGTAGAGCCTTTGCATTGTATGACCTGTCTGTGCTGTAAATTCTGTGGAACTTAACCGCAGGAGTCAGCACTCTTTAGCAATGAATAAGAAATCCAGTTTTTACCTGTTTCAATTCAAATCTTGACTGGTCAAAGTAATTTTTTTTTTGGAATATCTGACAAAAATGTAAGGCTCCACTGTATATATGGTCACAACCACTGAAGGTTTTAAAGCACTTCACTTGAAGTGGAATCAATTTATGCACAGCTAACGCCCAAAAACAATTGATCAGGTCATTTATTTTTATGTTGTTGACTTGAGAGTTAAATACTGACTAGGATACAAGGAATAACTTTAGTTTGAAATATTTTCTTTATTGTTTCATGGGATACAGGTGTTACTGGCATTTATTGCCCATCCCTAATAGCCCTTAAAGCTTTAGGGTGTAGGTTTGCTCGCTGAGCTGTAGGCTTGATATCCAGATGTTTCATTACCTTGCTAGGTAACATCATCAGTGGCGACCTCCAAGTGTAGCGAAGCTGTTGTCTCCTACTTTCTATTTATATGTTTTGTCCTGGATGGGGTTCCTGGGGTTTGTGGTGATGTCATTTCCTGTTTGTTTTCTGAGGGGTTGATAGGTGGCATCTAGATGTATGTGTTTTTTTTTGGCGTTGTGGTTGGAGTGTCAGGCCTCTAGGAATTCTCTGCCATGTCTTTGCTCAGCCTGTCCCAGGATAGATGTGTTGTCCCAGTTGAAACACAAACCTTGCAAAAAGCCCTTAAAGGGTTTTTACATTTACCTGCCCACCGAAGAGGGCAGATGAGGTCTCTATTGAATGACACTTCAAGACTGCACTGGTACAATCACCTTGAATTTTGACCTCCAGTCTTGGAGGAGGACCTGAACCTAGAACCTTGCCATTTGAAGGCAACAGCGATATCAACTGAGTCACACTAGAGAGCTACATTAATCATACAAAGTCACATAAATGCCAACAATCATTTCTAGATTCAAATGTATGCAAATAGGTTCATTTTGGAAGAGGTATTCAAGTCCAGCCTTGGCAATGAAATATTTGTTTGTGCTAAAGTAACCATTGCTTGAAATCTTGTAATGTGAATACTTAGCCATTTTCCTGAAGAAACCAGACTTAAGTTCTAAAACGGAAATGAGAAATGCTGTAAATACAGGGCAGATCAGCTACTGCATAGAAATGGAAGTGAATGGCCTAGGCAGAATGTTTTATCTCAAATAGTTTTGACAGTGGGTTCACTCAGTGCTTCTGAAGGACAAGTGCAACAGAAATTGCTCTATCCAGTATTTTAGTTTTTCTCTTTTTGGTTCATGAGTAAGGTTCGTTTTATAGATCTAAAAGAGATTTGTATATTAAACTCCAATTTAGTGCTGACTTATTTTTGGATTTATATTCTGTGCCAAAATAATTTTTTAATGCTAACCACAGAGATTCTTTTGTGATCAGGATCACTCACCTTTACAGAAGACTATTGATTAAATGGATCATCTTTTTTTCCCATTTTGTACTTCCTTTCAAGGGTTCAACATGGCAACAGATCCACAATAACCTGAGCAACAGGAAGCCTGTTAAAAAGTACTGCTTTAAAAGAAATTCCTTGTACGGGGGGTGGGGGAGAGAAGCATGCAACAGTCTCTAAAAATGCCACTTAATATTACAGATTTGAACATATTTGCATTAGCTGCGCTTAGCAATTTAAACAAAAAATATTGTGCCTGCCCCTGGTGCTCTTAGCAATAACCTACTTTCACCTTGGTAGTTACTTATTTCTATATACTTCAGTGAGCATTGTTACACTTCTCTTTGTCTGCACAAATTCCAATTTGATACATTTGTTGTACTTGCAATTATGCTTGCTATCTGTGGTAGGTGGAATTGATTAGAGAATGCCGATATTACAATGATTTAATGACTTGACTGCTGAATACTTACTAGTTTGTCAATTTGATAAGCAATATCCCATATGCACAATGCTTTCTACGTTTGTCAGCAAGCCTGCCGAAGCTGCACTACAAAACTAACTTCATAGAAATCATACAATCCCTACAGTGTGGAAACAGACCATTTAGCCCAACAAGCCCACACCAACCCTCTGAAGGGTAATCCACCCAGACTCATTCCCCTATCCTATTAGTCATTTCCCATGACTAATACATCTACCCGACACATCCTTGAACACTATGGCCAATTTGGCATGGGCAATTCACCTAACCTGTACATCTTTGGACTGTGGGAGGAAACCCATGCAGACCATAGGAAGAATGTGCAAACTCCACGCAGACAGTTGTCCGAGGGTGGAATCGAACCCAGGTCCCTGACCTGCCTTGCCGGCCACCTTGTTTGCTGTGAAGTGTTTGCACATATCATGAGGATATGAAAGTCATTAAGACATTCTTATGGTTTTGCTGTCAATTACAAGTAATTGTCAAAACATTTTTAAAGCTTTTGTATTGTGATGCTGTTACATCTTAAATTGGAGTTTACTGGGAAGTGCATTGCTACATACTAAATTGCAAGATACACATTCTAATAAAGGAACTTTTTTTTGAGTACATTCAATACTTGTGTAGTTTAATTTATTATTTGACATAAAAATAAGTTGATCTCTGGTGCTCAACACAGTTGGTCACTATGTAATTGTTAATTTTTTGAATGCTATCTCTTAAACCCTTTTATAAAGTTGTGGCTTTCATTTGCTTATGGATGCCTTCCTAAACGTGAGTGCAAGGCAAAAGTGTCAGGAGAAAGTTAGAGCAGTTTAGAGGATTATCCCAAGGATGTTACTTCATAATATTTGTTCCAAGTGTGCATACTCTAGCTGGACTATTGACTATCTTAGTTAATTAGCCTGTTGCATCCTGTAAACGTTAACTAGACTTCAGTTTGTGACCTTCGTTGGTCCCTGTGAAAGAAAGCATAAGAGGTACAGTTAGTAAGTTTGCAGATGACACCAAAATTGGAGGTGTAGTGGACAGCGAAGAGGGTTACCTCCAGTCACAACAGGATCTGGACCAGATTGGCCAATGGGCTGAGAAGTGGCAAATGGAGTTTAATTCAGATAAATGCATGATACTGCATTTTAGCAAATCTTAGCAGGATTTATACACTTAATGGTCAGGTCCTAGGGAGTGTTGCTGAATAAAGAGACCTTGGAGTGCAGGTTCATAGCTCCTTGAAAGTGGAGTCGCAGGTAGATAGGATAGTGAAGAAGGCATTTGGTATGCTTTCCTTTATTGGTCAGAGTACAGGAGTTGGGAGGTCATGTTGCAGCTGTACAGGACATTGGTTAGGCCACTATTGGAATATTACATGCAATTCTGGTCTCCTTCCTATTGGAAAGGTATTGTGAAACTTGAAAGGGTTCAGAAAAGAGTTACAAGGATGTTGCCAGAGTTGGAGGATTTGAGCTACAGGGAGAGATTGAATAGGCTGGGGCTGTTTTCCCTGGAGCATCGGAGGCTGAGGGGTGACTTTATAGAGGTTTACAAAATTATGAGGGACATTGATAGGGTAAATAGACAAAGTCTTTTCCCTGGGGTCGGGGAGTCCAGAACTAGAGGGCATAGTTTTAGGGTGAGGGGGGAAAAGATATAAAAGAGACCTACGGGGTAACTTTTTCACACACAGGGTGGTATATGTATGGAATGAGCTGCCAGAGGAAGTGGTGGAGGCAGGTACAGTTGCAACATTTAAGAGGCATTTGGATGGGTATATGAATAGGAAGGGTTTGGAGGGATATGGGCCAGGTGCTGGCAGGATGGGACTAAATTGCATTGGGATATCTGGTCGGTATGGATAGGACCGAAGGGTCCATGCTGTACATCTCTATGACTCTGATTCTAACTGCCTGTACTGTTAATAGCAATAATGATTGTATCTATCGTAGGGCCAGAGAGCTCTCCTACCTGGAGACTGCTTTAGAGGCAAAATTAATCAAAACACATTCAAACATATTGATGGCCTCCAGGTCTGCATAGTGACACTAGCCTTACTGCACTTTTACTTTGTATTAAAAGAAATATGATCAAGGGTCATTACATCAGCAAACAGCAAGCAATTCTCATTAAATCCCTCCGACTGGGTGCATTCTGTTTCATTAGTGTCGAAGGAAGGAGTAGATAGTTAGACAGCTGATTGCCTCTGCTGTGTTACTAACAATTCTTTTTACTGTTTGTTTCTGGGATGTGAGTGTCCAGGAATTATTGCTTATTTCTAATTGCCCTCGAGAGCTCCAAAAGCCACATTTATTTGAGGTAATCTTTAGGACATTGTACTCCAATTCTGTGAATCCCTGGAGATGCATTTATTCACTTTGCTGGAAAGCAGTCAACATCCACAATTTTGTTTGAAGATATCAGTCAACTTAAGGGATAGGCAGTTTATCTTTCTTGTGAATAGATAAGCTTCCCTGATGTTTTCCTTCTACTTCCCTGATTTCTGTTGTATTCCAAAAGGTCTGAGTAGACAAAGTGTAGATCATCTTGATGATCTTGCAAAGGCCAGAATTATTTTTATTTTGCTAAAGCAGCTGTAGTTGAATTACCCTTTAAATAGAGTTCTTAATTGAGACATTACCTGAATGCTGAGCTATTCCATGTTGCACACATAGTAAGTTAACAGCTCTTAGAACTGGGGCTCCGAACATCTTGACCAATTTGTGCATAGCACCCGTTTGTTTTTGGCAATGTTTACAGAAGGGGATAATTCTATTTAGAGCTATTTTATGGAATCTATTAATCCCACTACACTCTCAATTTCTCACATTTGTTTTCAGTTGGTTTACAATCTAGTACTATGCAAGTGCATATGGTAACCATTTCATTTTCTTGTGATGCCTTATTGTCAATTTATTTTAAAAATTGTCAGTGCTGACGGGATTTGCAAACTGTGACTGAAAGGCCCTCTGAGGTTTCGACCGTGATTGTAAACTGGTGTGAAAGAAAATTCAATTATCTTGAATAAATTGTTCTGTACACTGGCCAGTCAAATGGGAATATTTATTTTGTCTCATGGATGATAGTGGAAGCCAATCTGTAGATTGTGCTTTAGCAAAATAAAAATAATTCCGGCCTTTGCAAGATCATCAAGATGATTTACACTTTGTCTACTCAGACCTTTTAGAATACAACAGAAATCAGGGAAGTAGAAGGAAAACATCAGGGAAGTTTATCTATTTACAAGAAAGATTGTGGTGGTGATAGTTTCAAGGTAAACCACCAAGGTAAGTAAATGACCAGAGGTTCGCTATATGAATTGAGAGATTTTTGTTTTGTGAAGCTATTAAAGAATGTAGATTTGATATGCATGATTAAATTGAAGGCTGACTCCTGTCCCAAGTTCTTACTTTATGAGGTCCATTTCTCAGCGCAGCACACAGGTTGAAGGGCAGATGTATATCCTCCTATCTTTCCTAAAATATTGCATACCAAGGGCAGATTTTCTTACTTCTATTTGCCTCAATTGATGCAGTACAGTTGATGGGTTGGACTTTACATTACATTCTGCCTAGGACCAGTTGGTTCAAAGGGATATTAATGAGGAGGAAGTGGTGATGACACTTTAAGTGGAGCCTTCTTTCTCATGGTGCTAGGCCAGAATTTCCTAAAATCACCGTCTGATATCAATGGGCCTACATCTGCAGTTGCTGCAGGCAAGAGGAGGGGGCAGAAGTAGATAGTCTTGTTTCTTGCAGACTGAATGCCTTTGTGTGGAGTTGGGATAGCAGGAGGGGGCTTGTTGAAGGGGCATGCAGTAAGATGACACAGCTGCTATCATATTTGCATGGACTGGAGCAGCCTGAAGATCAAAAACTGAGTCAAGCTAGTCATTTCTCTCTTCTGCCTTGTCCCTCCTCCACACATACCTTAACTGTTGCTTCCCAAAACATTCAGCACAGGAAACTTGGGTACTTCAATGTAAAACAAACATAAATGCAGTGAACTCTCTAAATTATGGACACCTAAGGAACTTGTGTCAGCTCTTCTACTTTGCAAAGGGATGTTAACTTTTAAAATGGCTATTAAACACACTAAATATTGTCTCGATATTTGAAGAGCCAGCTGAGATTGTGATCACATCCCACCTGCAAAAAATGGGCTTTGTGCATGGGAAATCATGTCTCACAAACCTGATTGAGTTTTTTGAAGAAGTAACTAAGAGGATTGATGAGGGCAGAGTGGTAGACATGATCTATATGGACTTCAGTAAGGTGTTTGACAAGGTTCCTCATGGGAGACTGATTAGCAAGGCTAGATCTCATGAAATACAGGGAGAACTAGCCATTTGGATACAGAACTGACTCAAAGGTAGAAGACAGAGGGTGGTGGTGGAGGGTTGTTTTTCAGACCAAGGCCTGTAACCAGTGGATTGCCACAAGGATCGTGCTAGGTCCTCTGCTTGTCTTTTACATAAATGATTTGGATGCGAGCATAAGAGGTACAAGTTAGTAAGTTTGCAGATGACTCCAAAATTGTAGGTGTAGTGGACAGCGAAGAGGGTTACCTCAGGTTACAACAGGATCTTGACCAGATGGGCTGAGAAGTGGCAGATGGAGTTTAATTCAGATAAATGTGAGGTGCTGCATTTTGGTAAAGCAAATCTGAGCAGGACTTATACACTTAATGGTCAGGTCCTAGGGAGTGTTGCTGAATAAAGAGACCTTGGAGTGCAGGTTCATAGCTCCTTGAAAGTGGAGTCGCAGGTAGATAGGATAGTGAAGAAGGCATTTGGTATGCTTTCCTTTATTGGTCAGAGTATTGAGTACAGGAGGTGGGAGGTCATGTTGCGGCTGTACAGGAAATTGGTTAGGCCACCGTTGGAATATTGCGTGCAATTCTGGTCTCCTTCTTATTGGCAAAATGTTGTGAAACTTGAAAGGATTCAGAAAAAGTTTACAAGGATGTTGCCAGGGGTGGAGGATTTAAGCTAAAGGGAGAGGTTGAATAGGCTGGGGCTGTTTTCCCTGGAACGTCAAAGGTTGAGGGGTGACCTTATAGAGGTGTGTTAATAGGATAAATAGACAAAGTCCTTTCTCTGGGGTCGGGGAGTCCAGAACTAGAGGGCATAGTTTTAGGGTGAGAGGGGAAAGATCTAAAAGAGACCTAAGGGGCAATGTTTTCATGCAGAGAGTGGTACGCGTATGGAACGAGCTGCCAGAGGAAGTGGTGGAGGCTGGTACAATTACAGCATTTAAGAGGCATTTGGATGGGTATTTGAATAGGAAGGGTTTGGAGGGATATGGGCCGGGTGCTGGCAGGTGGGCCTAGATTGGGTTGGGATATCTGGTCGGCTTGGACAAGTTGGACCGAAGGGTCTGTTTCCATGCTGTATATCTCTATGACTCTGAACAAATATGTCAAATGCAGTCCTTAAGCAATGGAACCTGTTCCAAGAGTGCTCTCAGATAATGGATTGGTCATACCAAGAGGGTTCTGTTGTGTGCACATCTTCTGGATCCATGGCTAGCTGTGTGTGTGTGTATCTCTCTCTCTCTATTTCTCTCCTGGCTTGCATTTTGCAAGTACGAACAGCAGTAGCGGGGGGATTCTTGTCATGAAAAGTACAGTGTTTACTGAGTTGTGTGTGTAGTGTGTGAACTTTTTAGTGTTACTTTAAGTAAGCCCCTAAGTTTAGATTGTAAGAAGACTCAATGCATTGAATGCTGATTGTGGACCATTTGTCTATATTGATGGTTTTAGGATGCTCCGGATTGTAGTTAACATTGCAATTCATTTCGGTTTCTCAGTATGTGTCTGATTACACAGTTAGACTGTTTAAAAACATTGCCTGTAATAAATAAAAAGTATTTCTGAGTGCTGACTTATTAGTATTCTATTCCTGCGTCTGTATTTTACAACTCCTAAGAATGCATTAAGTGCATTTTTACAGCCATGCATAGTGACCTTTTAATAGTGAAACCTCTTAAACTGTTGAAGAATGCAGAAGTTCAAATGTTTATTGATTTCAGTTAATGCCAATTCAATTATGAAATGCCCTATGAATAAATTGATTGCAGCCTTCTGAAGGAATTCTGCCTTGTTCATTTCACTGTTTGATACAATTAAAATTAATTTTCATGGCAAATGGAATTTTTGATGACTTTGTTACCCATTGTGCATGAAACAGCCTTTGAAGTAATTAATAGGCTTCTTCCATTAGCAGTCTCTCTGATGGTGGAAGGAGATCTTTTGACTAAGCTGCTGAGGAATCTGTGCATGTACACTCTCCCTCAAGGGACATGTCTCATTTTACCAATATGGAGAGCACAATTGTAGATTGAGAGATGATGCTTTGAGGCCTCCACCCCAAGACTGGGTAGAGATATCTCTGAAGTTTGCAGCTTTTCTGTACAAGGCATTGCTAAGCATTCTGATCTGGGAACAGCCCACCCTTGGGGCATTAGCTTTAAATGCTATGGTGGAGCTGACTTGAAAGAATCTCAACTATAGTGACAGAGTGACCCTTCCCTGTTCCATTAGTGAGACAGAACTAGCTCGTCAATCATTGAGAGTTCCCTGCAGGCTGCCTGGTTTTGATATTGGATTACTGAGTCCACTGTCACAGACTGACTTCTTTCTGAACTTGTACTGATATGTGGGTCTTCATGGAGCAACTTCTCCCTCAAAAAGACACTCCTTAACAATCTTCCATCCCAAGGGGTAAGAGATAGTTGGTCTCTAAAATTCAAATGTGGACATATATAATTTACAATTTCTTGCAGAGGAAATTTTGAATAATTTTCCTCTCATTGCTCTCTGAATAAGTAAAAAGGCCATTCGTGGGACTGTTAATTTTGAAGATGCTGATTGGTCGAATGCTATAGCATGGGGTTTTATACTTTTGAACTGGCGTTTTGCTGTTTGAATTTCACAATTGTATCCATTTTCTCTTCATTAAAGCATTTTATTTTGTGGCAAATAACAATTGTGCCCTGCTTTGTATCAGAGAAGATTTAAGTTTACAAGGATGTTGCCAGGGTTGGAGGGTTTGAGCTATAGGGAGAGGCTGAATAGGCTGGGGCTGTTTTCCCTGGAGCGTCGGAGGCTGAGGGGTGACCTTATAGAGGTTTACAAAATTATGATGGGCATGGATAGGATAAATAGACAAAGTCTTTTCCCTGGGGTGGGGGAGTCCAGACTAGAGGGCATAGGTTTAGGGTGAGAGGGGAAAGATATAAAAGAGACCTAACAGGCAACTTTTTCATGCAGAGTATGGTGTGTGTTTGGAATGAGCTGCCAGAGGAAGTGGCGGAGGCTGGTACAATTACAGCATTTAAAAGGCAACTGGATGGGTATATGAATAAGAAGGGTTTGGAGGGATATGGGCAAGTGCTGGCAAATGGGACTAGATTAGTTTAGAGTGTCTGGTCGGCATGGACGAGTTGGAGCGAAGGGTCTGTTGTACTTCTCTATGACTCAATGACTGTAATTTGTTATGATTGCCATAATGGTTGTACATGTTGTTCATGCAACTCAAGAGCGTTTCCCATGATACAGATAACTAAAAGGTTTCTTAAAGCTACTTCCAATAATTAACCATATCGGGTAATGTAGTTCCAACACACAATGTGTGGAATGTAAGTAAACTTCTGATTTTATGAATTCCATTTACAGTTAAGTCAGCAGTTGTTACTATTATGACAATAATAACTTGCACTTAAATAACATTACACTTTAAAAAGGCATGCTAGGCCACTTGTAGCAGTGTTACAAAGCAAAATTTGATACTGGGCCACATAAGGAGATGGCCAAAAACCTGGTCAGAGGTGTTAAGGTGCATCTCAAAGGAGGAAAGAGAGAGAGTCAGGTTATGTGAAGAAATTCCAGAGATAAGGACCGTGGTAGCTGAAGGCACAGCAAAAAATGCCAAAACTAAATTTGGGATGTTCAAGAACTCTGACTTTCCTCTCTGGAGGGAAGGAGGAAGAAAAGTGACCTGATCGAGGTATACAAAGTAATGAGAGGCATGGATAGAGCCAGTAGCCAGAGACTTTTACCCAGGGCAGGATTGACTGGCACAAGGGGCCATAATTTTAAGATATTAGGAGAAAGCTATAGAGGGGCGTCAGAGGTAGGTTCTTTACGCAGAGAGTTGTGAATGCATGGATTCATTGCCAGCAGTGGTGGTGGAAGTGGAAGCAAAGTCATTAGGGACATTTAAGTAACTGCTGAACATGCGCATGGACAGCAGTGAATTGAGGGATGCATAGGTTAGGTTATTTTATTTTACATTAGGATTAATCCTCGGCACAACATCGTGGGCCGAAGGGCCTTTCTGTGCTGTACTTTTCTATGTTCTATATTAAGCCAGAGGAATGCTGATATTGTGAAGCTGGAGCAGATTGCATAGGTAGGGGAGGCCAAGGCCAGGTGAGGAATTTGAAAACTAGGAAGAGAATTTCAAAATTAAAGCTGTTGCTTACCAGGGAATCTAAGATCACGGAGTACAAAGGTGATGGGGGAAAGGAGATATTGCTCCCCTTGTCATAACTTGCACTGTGTTTTAGGTGGGTGCAAGTCTAAGGACTGTAACATTTCTTGTAAGGTCAGCCAGGAGCACTTTCATGTGATGAAATCTCAAGGCAGCAAAGATATGGAAGGAGGTTTCAGCAATAAATGAGCAGAGGCAGAATCAGGTTTTGACAATGTTGCAGAGGTAGAGGTAGGCGGTCCTCAACATGTCACACATATATGATGAATTATTTTCAGGGTTAAATATTGAGTGTAATGCATTAATCAGTTTTTCTAATTTCTGTCTGATATACAGCATCAATGTAGAATCCATAATCAGTAGGCATAGTGCATGTGCATAGGTAACTAAAATTTCTTTGGAGCAATGGATATTACTGATGCAGTATATGCTGTAGGTCAAATCCAACCAGATATCCCAACCTAATCTAGTCCCACATGCCAGCACCCGGCCAGATTCCTCCAAACCCTTCCTATTCATATACCCAAATATTTTGCTTTGTCGACAATTCTTCAAGTTGGATAAAAGCAAGGTATTGCAATTTGGTAAGACAAGCCAGGGCAAGACTTATACAATTAAAAGTAGGGCCTTTGGTATGTTGTAGAACAGAGACAACTAGAGGTTCAGGTACTTTATTCTTTGAAATTTGCATCACGTAGACAGGGTGGTTAAGAAGGTGTTTAGCACACTTGCTTTCAATTCTCAAACCTTTGAGTGTAGGAATTGGGATGTCATGTTGAGGTTGTACAGGACATTGTTGAGGCCTCTTCTGGAGTCCAGTTCTGCTTATAGCATGTTGCTATTATAGGAAGGATATTATTAAGCTGGAATAGGTTCACAAGAGATTTACCTGGATGTTGCTGGGAATGAAGGGTTTGAGTTTATAAAAAAAGGCAGGATAGGCTGGCACCTTCTTTTTTTCACTGGAGCAAAGAAGGTTGAGGGGTGACCTTTATCGAGGTTTATAAAATAATGAAGAACCTTGCTAAGGTGGATGGCAGGTGTCTTTTCCCGAGATCGGGGTTTTCAAGACTCGGGGGGCATGTTTTTAAGGTGAGAGGAGAAAGGTTTAAAAAAGACATGAGGGCCACCATTTTGCTTATGCAGAGGGTGGTTCATTTATGAAATGAACTGCCAGAGGAACTGGTGGCTACAGGCACAGTTAGAATGTTTAAAAGACATTTGGATAAGGACAAGAATAAGAAATGTTTGGAGGGATATGGGCCAGGAGCAGGCAGGTGGGAGTCGTTTAGTTTGGGATTATGGACTGGTTGGACCGAAAAGTCTGTTTCCGTGCTGTATGACGATGACTCAACAATTGTGTTACTGAATAATCCTAGGTTATCTATATGTTTTTTAGATACCTAATTTATTAACAGCAGATTGGGGAAGAAATGTCAAGCAGAAAATCTATTTTCAGGCTTCCACTATCCCCACCACCTTGATGGATTATTTAAGTTCTGTTTGTTGGTGAATTTGTTTCTAGTGAATGCTGTATATTCTGCCTCCATAACTGTCATAATTCAGAAGATTTTCAATTTTGTCTTCAGTGAATAAACTGCTATTTAATGTTTTCTTCCCTTGGGTGCTACCAATTAAATACATTGCGCTGAGTTTGCATTTGCATTTATTAAGCTGCATCAGTCTTTCTATTGAATGTGGTGTCAAGCAATTACTACTATTAAATAGCTACAATATAATTCATATCTGTCAATAGAAGGATTAAAAACACCAGATTGAATTTAAATATGGCACCAGCAGTATTTTGTACAACCCTTGTTTTCTATCTAATAAGTCATCAAATATGTGAGCAGAGAAGTACAGTGGAATTATCCAGTTTCTATCACCAGTTATAAAACGGACTTTCAAAAGAGAAATTTGCCACTTTTACTGTCTGGGCCTCATGCCTGATTGTAGCTGAGTGAAGTAACCATAGCAGTGAAGCTCTGCATTGTTGACTTATTAACAAATGTTACAGGTAATGTCAGGCTAAATAGATTGTAACAAATTATGTAAAACCATGACTTCGCTTTTTGCCAAAATTTGCACGAGGCTTTGGTATTTTCATGTCATAATAATGTTTGCTTTGAGAAGGGACCGTGAAGAGGTCCCTTCAGTTGAAAACTTCTGTTCCACAATTGAAATGAAAATGATTCTGCTTGTTTTACACTTTCAGTAGGATTGACTATCGCCCCAGTTGAAATTCGAAAATTAAAAATAGAAAATGCCAGAATGACTCAGCTATATTGTTTTTAAACATTTTCTCTCCTGTTGCTTGCTTTTTTTTTACCAATTACCAGTTTATTTCATATTTTCCATGCTGACTTCATCCTGATGTAACTTCTTTGTTCTTTGTACTGTTTTCACCTCTGAATTAAATGGGGTGACATATCCATGAATGTAATGTGAAGCAGCTGTTGCAAAGAAGCAGGGGGTTGCACAGATTTTGTACTTAAAATGTACATCGTAACTTACTGTTTCAAACTCTGTCTGAGGAGTACACAGTATTGGTTACCAAGGAAGGTTTCCATTGCAGCAGATGGTTTGCTGGAGTACAGACATGAATTGAGAATTATGAATATTTAACAAACTCTTCAATCAGTGGTTTCTGCTGTAATATTTGTACAGTCATGACAGTTTAGATTTGAATGGAATAAATAATGATACTGGCAAAGGTATAGGATAACACAATTTTCAAACTAACTAGTTTGAAATCGCAAGAACAAACCTCTCACGCTGTACAGATGAAAAACATCATGCATGATGTTTTTCAAGCTTGCTTGCTGAGCTGGAAGGTTTGTTTTCAGATGTTTTGTCACCATACCAGGTAAAATCAGTGAGTCTCCAGTGACACACTGGTGTTAGAGACCCGCTTTCTATTTACGTGTTTCGGTTTCCTTGGGTTGGTGATGTCAACAAACACATAGGTTTGGATCCCATCCACCATCCTCTAAGAAAAGGAACAGCAAATGACATCACCACAGGAAATAACATCACAAACCCACGGAAACCTAAACACTTAAATAGAAAGCGGGTCATAAACACCAGTGCTTCACTGGAGGCTCACTGACGATGTTATCTAGTATGGTGACGAAATATCTGAAAATGAACCTTCCAGCTCAGTGAAAAAACTTCCATCCAGAACCTCAACCTGAGCTACAAATTTTCTCAAAACTCGCTATCATACAGAATCTATCAATGAAAAACAATATTTATGAATTTATTTTCTCAATTCAGTTTTGTGTTTATTTTACAAATACCTCACATGGAAGTTGAATCTTTCCAATCTGGTTTACGTTTTATCACTTAAAGGGCTGTTGGCTTCTTTTTCATTCTGTTCCCTGTTTTTGTTTAAATCTTTGATCTTATTGTTTATGTGTCAAGGTCTTGTTGTTGTGCATATAGCTGAATTATCCATAAATGTCCCCTTCCCTAGCCCCTCAATGTTCACTGTAACCAACAGAAGAATAGTCTAGCCTCTCACTCAGGCTTTTGAAACTAACATACAGGAAACAGCATTTCTGTTCAGCTGTCTGCATTAACTCAACTGGAGAGACTAAAAGAGTTGCACATTCCCTGAATGATGTTGACGGTACCCGAGATCTCATTCATAACCTGGAGCATAGATTAAATACTCAAGGAGAAAAGCATAATGTCTGATGTGTTAGCTTGCATCCAGCTGTACAAGACCGAAAAGGCATGCCTTTATATTATCTCTCTGTACCTGGTCAAAATCTGTGGCAAACAAGTATTGGTTACTCCCTGCATTGTCAGCTGAGTTTCAAATTTGATGTTACCCTCGCATGGACAGAGACCTCATGAGCTGTTAAATGCCCTTTTTGACTGTTACGAGATCCCCAAACATTCTACCTGTTTATCAGCATCCGACAGGTTCTTTACAAGGATCAATATTCGTATTCCCTGACTACAATGAAATTAAAAGTGGTTTCAAAATTTTCGTTATTGAGATTCTTCCTGTGTATGCCTTGAAAGTTCTGTGTATTGATGCTATTGACATGCTTCCTGACTCCTTAAAATTTCAGGGTAATTTGTTTAAAATATATGTTCCTTTTCTATTTTAGTGCTTACTTGCAAATGGAAATTGACCATTGCTGTTTTCTAATTGCTTACTCCTTGCTTTCTGACCAAGATTAAGATAGCGAACTCAACAATGGCCAATCCAAATTAATCCCATCCTTATTTCTTTACATTCTCATAGCAGAAGAGGCACAGCTGTGATATATTTTCAGCTGCACATTGTAGTGAGGTTACATTGTCTATTCAGGCTTTTCTATCCCTGTTCCACTACTAGAAAATGCCATCACAAAGCATTTTGCATTTCGATGATAGCAACATCCCCTCTTTGGACTGATGACTTGAGGGACAATTATTAATTTCTAAGTGACCAGTGGAACGAATTGCTGGACCAGACTTTTTACAGTAACAAACTAAAATCAATATAGGACAAGAATCTTGATCTGGGCAGCAATTTCAAAATGAGCTATTTTGGCATTAATCATTTAACTTTATAGAATTCTCTTTGGTGTTTTATTTTCTACACATTTCCAACAGACAAGTTCTAAGCTCCTCAGATTTCCAGCAGGCTACCTTCTCCACTTGCAAAGTCCAGTGACCCTTGAAATTATTTTGATCAGTCTTATCCTTGAACCAGCTTCCTTCAGTAATGCTTACTGGTGAATCCTTGTTTGTTAAATCTCCACAAAGTTTTTCTTGCTTCCTTGCCCTCACTCGCACACTCCCACTGTTTTTCTTGTTAGATTACATTGGCCTGTTTGAGACAAAGCTCGAATGATGACTATACCCTGCTACTTAACAAATTTTGGTTTTACCTTGGGGGGGAGAAAAGTGAACATTTTGCGATAGTGGACTTATAAGGTGTCACATTTGTAACAAGGCTAACATGCCTACCTTTACGCTGAGCAAATGAGGTGATTCTGTACATGCATTTAGTAGTACTTCTCAATTGCTTGCTCTACCTGAGACTGTTAGAAGTCACACCTGATGAAGGAGCAATGTTCCAAAAGCTTGTGACTTCAAATAAACTTGTTGGACTATAACCTGGTGTTGTGTGACTTCTGACTTTGTCCACTGGCACCTCCACATCATATTCAAGACTATCAGTGTGTTGTTAATTAGAAATTGTTTTTCAATTCTGAGTGCATAACTCAATTTGAATTCAAAATAGTTTTTTTTTGGTTTAATCCATTTGTAATTTTCTACCCAAATGCAGTTAAAATATATAACTAATGAACACTAATCTGAATCTATTCCCATAGTAACATGTTGATAGTGTGCAGGGTCAGTTGGGCGAACCAACCATGTTGTACTGGGGAAGAGAGTACAGGGACATAATGACTGAGTCGCTTTGGTTGGTGGAGTGTGGTCAGATGGAGCACACAGGAGGAATATAATGAGGTAAGATGATTGAAATGGAATGGATCTAGCTATTGAGCAGTTTGAGATTGACAGGATTTAGAAGTCAATTTGATGCATGGGGCTCTCTGGAATGTTGGGTATGTGTGTGGTCTTTGTATGGCAACATTAGGAGTTCTGGATTCGTTGTGATTTATGATTAGGACCAGAGAGGATGGCTAGGATTGCACTGGTGAGCCAGACCTAGAAGAGATGCAGATCTATATCAGGATTTCGTTTGCAGTGGTGGATAAATTGCAGCTTATTTGGAAAACTATATCATATCAGTCTGCTTAAAATAAGCCTTCAACTGCTTTTTATGAACTGAGTGCAGCTTTCAAAGACCAAGTCAATAGCTAACTTAATATCTTATATTATATTCATACACTTGAATTTTCCACTCGACGAGCTCATGAAAAGTTTAATAGCTGATTTACTTCAAAAATACATATTGTTTAGAGCAATAAATTTATTACTTTCATCTTCTGCCTTCCAGGAAGCGGTTCCTGCACTCCAAACTGTCACCCACAAGGTAGGAAACCTTCACATGTGGACATTAACAAATACCAATCTGGCAGTAAAACTCTTGACCTATGTTATTAGTTCAAATCTCATTCTCTATAAAGTGAGTAGTTTAGTTATTTACTAATCATTCCTCATTCTGAGATATTTTGATATATATAACTAACTACAATCATTTTTGCAATACTTGGCTGATTCATTGATCTCTCTCTGTGTTTTGCAATTATGACACTAGCCCGCTCAAACTTGATTGTGTGCTCTATGTTGTTGTGAAAGCTCCAAAGTGGTTTTGCTTCAATAAATCAGACGAAAATTATTGTAGTTATCTTGGACAATAAGGGTTTGTAGTGATTAAGCTAGTAAATTTAGTCGTTTTAGTGCTAAACTTGATTAAAACAATACTAAAAATTCAAGTATAATAGAACATTTGAATAAAATGCTTTCCTAGATCATGAGTTATTTAACACTTCAATTTTAAAGCAAAAAGGAAGTTTAAATATGTGAGAACACCTCAATTTGGCAATCTTTATTGAGCTGTTGAGAAAATAATATTTTCTGACACTTCAAACATTTCCAAATGCTGGTGGTTTTGGTTGCAGTCAAAATAATGTTATTTCTGTCTTTGAACAGTCAAGTACTTGAAGTTTCTAAATAGTTTAGTGTTTACTTAAGGATGTTTGTGTAAATTTGTACTGATGTTGGAAAAGCATAGTTTGAGACAAAAAAGGTACAAAACCTTATTTTCCTGAGTTGATTTAGCATGTTGAAATCTACTGCAAGAAAAATTTCATTTTCAAAAACAGTAGAGCAAAGTTCAAATGTTTGTTACCACTGAAGCCAGGAATGAGACTTTTCATGTTTGTTTATTTCTGTGTTGGTGTATAGCCACAATGTGCACTAACCATTCTAAGTATTAGATGATCACTCCAAAGTTACAGTTCAGTTATCTCTGAGAGTTTACCTGAAATTATTCTCCAGTTAATTACTAGGAGGTGGTATTGCACAGAACTCTTTCTAAATTGTAGTATGATTAAAATCTGAAGATCAACCAAAACCTTCCCAGGTGATCACAGAATGCCGTACCAGAGATGCCTTGGGAAATTTGTAACTCGACAATGATCAATGTGATCATTGCAGGAAGAATCTAATGTTTAAAGAAGAAAGTCCTTCTGCTTTAATTCTTAGAGGTGGCCACATTTAGTGACCTTATTTGGATTTTTTTTCTTCATGTTAAAATCAAAAACTGCTGAATCTATATTAATCAGGAAATGTAGCTTTCATTTGGGGCTGAAATCTAAAAGTTTTTATCTTCAATTTAAACGTATTTTAGAATTTGGGGTGCATGTGCACTATTGAGTGAAAGCCTGTATGTTGGCTAGTTTATCTATTAAAGTTAATGTTTCAATTAAAGCTAGCTGCAATAAATTAGTGACTGACATCAGCTCACCTAGTTTTTTTTCTACAAGCATCCTTAATTTCAAATGGCCGATATGTTTAGCTTGAAATTTTTCCCAACAATCTTAAGGAATGAGTTAACACTATATGATCAGCATCTCACAGCTACATTAATACCAAGAATCCCCCCCTCACATCAGCAAACAACTCTGTTCACTTATTAGTTTTTGCGATCTAAATTTCCATTTCATTTCAAACTGTCTGTCTTGGAGCAATGTACAACTTCACTAATGAACTGAATTTCTCAGTTCTACAGTCACAGGAGAGAAAAAGAGGAAACGTGATTTTATAGATATTTCTAAAGGCAAGTATTTACAATTGGAGAACATTTGGAAAGTTAAACAAAAGGACTGTGTTTAAGTGCAAAAGCAAAATATGGGCTTTTTATTTGAGTAATAAGTTTACAGGGAGACTGATAACTAGATTTGACAGGCCTATTCATCACTCTATCGACAAACAAAGGAGCTGCATACACTGCACTCCCCAAAGCTCCTCAAAGTGAATTCATCATCAGCAAGGAAAGCAAAGAGTGTGGCAGGGTCAGAGGAGAGGATGGAAACAGCAATGAACTGGAAGGATGGTCTCTTATTAATATTCACATGCACTATGCTTGAGATATGAGACCAGTGATGTCAGTGCATGCATACTAACGTGAGGCAACAACAAGTTTTAGAAAAACACCAATTTTTGTGAAATGGAATGTACGTTTACAGAGTGGCAGAGAAATGGCTCCATCGCTGGGATAAAGCTGTGCAAATATTCAGTCCTGGTAAATACTTGTTCTTGCATGCAATGTGGGTGCCAGTGGCAAGGCCAGCATTTAATACCATTGAACCAAATGATTTGCCAGGCCGTTTCAGAGGGCTTTTAGAGTCAACCACATTTCTGTGGGTATGGAGTCATGTTAGGTCAGCTAAGGATGATAAGGTTTCTTCCCTAACATAAAACGGCAGTGAACCAGATGAAGTTTTGACAATAGATAGTTTGATAGTTATAAATACTGAAATAAGATGGCACTTCTGGAATTTTGTTCTGGGAAATGGTCATCACTGACTGGGCCAGTGTTTATTACACATCCCTAATTGCCCACAAGACAGTTAAGAGTCAATCACATTGTTGTGGATCTGGAGTCATATGTAGGTCAGACCAGGTAAGGGTGGCAGATTTCCTTTCCTAAAGGACATTTGTGAGCCAGATGGGTTATTATGACAATCCACAGTGACATGGTCTCTATTCAGCCATTTTTAAAAAAAAATTCAAGATATGTATTTGAACTCAAATTTTGCCATCTGCCATCATGAAATACATACCTTTGTTTCAGGAACATGGACTTGTGGTTCTGGATTTTTAGTCCAGTAACATTGCCACAATGTCAAGAGTTTCCCATTCCATTCCATAAAAGTGTTATCTTTCACAGAATCAAGTCACCTTGCATGACCTTCTCATTCTGTGTTTTGGAGTCGTAACAGAATTTGATCCATTTGTAGGTGTCCAGAATTCATAAATTATAAGCATCCGAGGTCGACCAGGTTCCTATTGTATGATTTGTTATGTAGTTGTTTGGATTTTCCGGTGATATGTGTTTTATTCTGGGAGAGTCAATTTATTCAGGTTTTGTTGCGTGCTGTAAGATTAGGTTGTTTCTGCCACAGCATAGTGGTGGTTATCGGTTTATTTCTCTTTTAAAATTGTTCCACTTTCATTTTGAAATGGGTCAGAAATGGATCAACTTTTATACTGTATAAAAGTATGAATAATTGCACTACCACTGTAAAACTTTTATATACAGCATTAAAGACCTACAGACAACTTATCTAATGTTCATTCAAAAATTATTCAGATAAATATTTTGATAAATAATTCTAATGATATGGAATATCTAACTTCAATGATAGGCTCTAATGGGTCGTGTATGTTGCTGTAATTGTATAGTGAGAATTATGGTTTGAATTGTGGTCCAAAGCAGCATAGTTAGAGGGGAAAGATGTTACACGTTATCCAATAGCTATCACCTGTTCTACAGTACACTGTTGTTGAGGCTTGGAGAATTGTCAACAATCTCTATCTCACTGCTACAACACATCTTAAATAAATGTTTTTTGGTCAACTGTTAGGCTGTCTTGCTGTCAGAAGTATTCGAGCCTTATTTAGAAAACTATAGAAATATTTTCACATACAAGTTCCTGTATCTGTGTGGGATGAAATAAAAGTGACATATTAGAGAATTGATTGTAATAAATACGATAACAAGTTCCAGGGCATATGTATCTATACAATAGATTTATCATATGGAAGAATATACTGTGCAATTGTAATGACAATTATAAAATAAATTTCAGTATAAATATTTTGAGCAGCATTTTACAGAAATATGTAGGCAGTATTCACAAAGCTGTACAATTATACTGAATATCCAGATTCCTGAAGAAGGGCTTCTGCCCGAAACGTCGATTCTCCTGCTCCTTGGATGCTGCCTGACCTGCTGCGCTTTTCCAGCAACACATTTTTCAGCAATTATACTGCATGAAGAATTGTCACACATATTGTAGGAACTCCTGCATTCAGTTCATTTGCTCAGTGGAAAATGCATATTGATGATATTTTTTCAGTTAACATAAGGGAGACAACCTGTGGGAAATTCAGAGATGAAGAGAATGTACTGTTTCATTGCAGAGTATTTATTTTGTGAATTTGAAATGCGTAGCTTCTCAGATATGCTGTAAAAGCTCTCCTTTTGAGTTATATGAGAAAAAGCCACGCTCTGTACATCAGAAGGTCACATTGACATTGTTTTGTCTTGGATTTAGTACTGAATCATGTCTCCAAGATTTCATTTCCTGTATGTTCAAGCTACATTAAAAAAAAATTTAGGCACATTTGCCCAATATATTAGGGCAGAATAACTCTTGTGTTTACTAATTTGCCAGGTTACCTGCCCCACAATGAGGCATTAAGTAAGGTTCTAGTGCTAAAGCTGGTTAGAGTACTAGTACTGAACATGACCGATCCAACATCCTTCAATTTTTTGTTTTAAATGGCTATGGCGCTTTTGCTAGCTTTATTTGAACAATTTCTTTTTTAGTGAAAAACTTATCCTTTTTTTGAAAAAGTGTGCAGAAAATTAAATATGGACAATGTATAACAGTTTCTTGCTTTCTATATTACTGATTTAGTTGTTCCTGAATCTTTAATGTGTGCAACAATGCAACTTATGTTGTACTGTGTGGCAAATTTTGAGATTGCACATTGACATGGAAATGTTGGTGATTTTTGGCTATTGCCAACAAATTAAACTTAATGCTCAGGAGTTAAATCCACACAAGAAACAAGTTATTTGGGAAGCTATATTAAAGGCAGTGGTCAAGCTAGATAAACTGCACTGTTTGTATGCTGGAATAGTTTGAGGTGATAGTATTTGTTGATAATGTCAGTGATTTTGACATGTATAATATTGGAATGGCATTATTTCCATGAGGTGTCTCCTTAAGTATATAGGAGAAAGTGAGGATTGCAGATGCTGGAGGTCAGAGCTGAAAATGTGTTGCTGGAAAAGCGCAGCAGGTCAGGCAGCATCCAAGGAGCAGGAGAATCGACGTTTCGGGCATGAGCCTGAAGAAGGGTTCATGCCTGAAACGTCGATTCTCCTGCTCCTTGGATGCTGCCTGACCTGCTGCGCTTTTCCAGCAACACATTTACATCCCTAAGTATATAGTCAGTCAGTCCAGTCAATACAGACCTGTGAAAGTAGGCCTGTATCTATCAAAATTTATTGTTTCATATTATGAATCAAGTAGGACTTGTATAGAAAATAGCATTAATTAAAATGTATTGTATATGCAAGTCTAACCAGTTTCTTGGTCAGCATTTGGCTACTCTAAAACATTTTAATCCATCTTCCAAAAAAAAGCAGTCTCTTCAGAGGCATACAAGAGTATTTGGTTCTTGACAGTTGCTGAACATGGAAAGTAATTTAGTGCAGAGTGAAATTTTTATAGTCTTTTCAGTGGTTTCTCACAAATTCACAATGCAGACTTCGTTAACCATCTTATGAAACTCTCATTTGTAGCAATATAAATTATAGCAAGCCAAAAGTTGTCTAAACAGAACAAAAAAATGGGAATATTGATTTCATAAATAGGCACACAGAGCAAAAAGATGCAACAATGTAGTAGTAAAACTATACAAACTATTGATTTTAGGCTGCATTCAGCATTATTTTGTTGGATGCTTTATTTTGGAATGGATTTGAAGATCAAGGCATGGTACAAAAGGGGTTAATCAGACTTTAGTTGTGACGAGCGATTGGGGAAACTGTGGCTTTTATCTGAATGAAGAGGAGGTGATCTAATAAAAGGTTTGTAGGGTTTGACAGAACTATTTCTGTAGGGCAATGTATTGGTAACTAGAGGGCAACAACGTTGAGGAAAGGCATTGTTTTAACTTGAAATGTCCTCCCAGAAATAGTTGTAAGAGCAGAATTAAAAATGGATTTTTTTGGGAAGTGAGAAAATGGTCGAAAATGAAAGGGGAAAGGGCGGGTGAGTGGGACTAAGTGGATATCTGCTTTAAAAGCAGCAGCACAAGCATGAGCTGATGAAAAGTGATTTACTTCACTGTAAAACACTTGCTGTAAAGCTCCATGATCCTATGATAACTGCAGGACTTGCCAAATGACACAGGAGAGCTTTGTAAACTTGAGCACAACTTACACTGGAAAGCAGAAGGTGAAACAGCAGTCGATCAAGTTGATACTGGCTTAGGATCAGAGTGTAGCAGCAGCTGCCAGCACTAGTGCTTGCTGATAGCTTGGGAGAAAGCGTTTCTCTGTAGTGCCAAGGCTGAAATACAACAGTTACAACCAGTTAATGACAGAAGACTTACCTATTGAAAAACTGAAACGTTCTGCACGATCATTACTTTCTAAAGAAGTTCATCTTGAATGGTTTCATACAGTGCAGAGATTGCTGTTCAGTTCTTGAACTTTGAGTCTGTTAAACAGTGTTATATCATTTTTGGAGATTGAGCAGCTGGCCTGAATTCATTTTGAAAGGATGTCATACAAAATATTTTGGTTGAGGATGAATATTTTAAAATGAATGTAGAACTGAAAGAGCATGTCTGTACTGTGTATATACAGAAATGCAGTTCAAGTACATTAAATGTTGTAAATTATTTTAAGTTTCCAAACATTGAACAGTATGGACAAACAAGTCAATCAATTAATTCCATGTGAGTACCTGAAAACGGGTGAGGTTTCCCCCATCGCCACCTTGCAGTGGTAGAGTCCATCGCGACTTTCTTGACTTGTCAACAACCAAGGCCCTTAAATGTAAGATAAATTAATGACCACTTCAGGATGTCAAGTTGTCAGTCACCTTAATTCCTAAGTTCTCGGCAGTGAAAAGAGTTAGGTAACCTGTGTTATCTGCCTTACCGATTGTGGGTTAGAGTGGTCTCCATTTGCACCAATCAGGTGTAGAAATGGAGCCTTCCAACCTCACTCTGTGATTCCCCATTCTGTGAAAAGTAAAAGAAGAAGTGCTTTCTCACTGTGTTGGATCTCTTAAAGTCTAGGCCTCAACCAATGGTCCTGAGAACCATTGAAGCATATATTGAAACAATAAGACAACACTGTACTCCTGAACTGTGGTAAACACCTCACTTGGAGAATGCACAGTTTTGGCATGGAAACAAAATGAATCGCATTCAGAACTGATTCTAAACTGAAGAAAGAGCACAGGCAGCAGATTTCACAATATTGCAATAATTAAATATACAATATTTATATTCAAACTCTAGTTTTAGTCAGCAATTCTACTCCATAACCTGGACCATGTGTTCATAATGCCTACGTAAAATTGATCCTATCAGCTTCTGGCATGGATTACAAAATCATTGACTCAATATTTGTCTGTGACTTCATGTAAGGTGGGTGGCTAGCTCTCAGCTGCCTGTTTTCTCACCTTTCATAAAAGTGAAACTTCATCCCATTATTGCTGTCAGAATTTTTAATTGTTTTTTTCACCACCTCCAACCATTGTCACAGATCTTTAATCCCAAGATTTGTTTCTCATCTCTGTCATAAAGATTGCCTACTTTCACCTGTAATTCAACGCAGCTTCCCCTGACATTTCCAGACTTGATGTAATTATTCCGAAGGACCAATTTTCCAACCTCCATCCTTTTTTAAACTTCAGGCCATCTGAAAGGTGTGGTATATATCTGACCTTGCACTCATTCCTGGTTTCCCATCATCACTATCCACACTGACCTTTGACTCCCTGTAACTCCCAATGTCAAATTTAAAACACTCATCTTTTTTAAATGCTTCCAGAGTCTTTTCTGGACAGATTTGTGAGACCTCCTACATTGAAACATAGAGAATAAGAGCAGGAGAAGACCATTTGGCCCCTTGACCCCTGCTCTGCCATTCAGAATGATTATGGCTGATCATTGCATTCATATCCTATTGCCCCTTTGAACCGTCTAGCTTCAGGAGTTATAGCCACCTCCTTGAAAACACAATGTTTTAGCCTCACCCACTTTGTTGGAGTGAATTTGACAGGCTTTTAAGGTGAGTTATACAACCTTTACTGAATTCACCATTAACCTGAATCAGACTTCTTAAGCATCAACCCAAGCAGTCTCCATTCTACTCATTTGAGAAGAGCTCCGAACATATCTCTTTTTGCCACTTTTGGAGGAGGAAGGTGAGAGAAGCATACCAGGCAAGGGAGTGCTCTCAATTGAGGTAGGGGTCCAATTTTTATTGTGACTACTATCCTATCCAGGCATTTTATGCAGTATGTTCATTCTGAGTAGCTGCAGAAGATCTTGGCTTCATCTCCCAACCTTCAGTGGTAATACCATATTTGCATTATGATAATGGATTTCTTCCCAGAAGCAGCAAATTTAGTTGTTTGCTTTCCGAAAACAGCCAAGAATGTTTGAATACCCCATAGTATTCAACTTGTGACTGGGCACTCCCCTGTGGTAGCTCAGTAGAAAGGGTCACTATGAGAGTTTGGAGCTGCCTTGTGACTGTAGCTACTGATCATGCCTGTTACTGTGGCAGCTGCAGTGATTTATTCCTCCTACAGCCGCCCAGACTGCCAACAGTTTATGTAAGACAAAAAAAAGATGCACTTTTATCAGGGCTGACAATATTATTGATGATAGCAAGGATGAGGGTTGAGGGCAGATATAACAGGTGCATGCTTTTCCAGAGTCTTATTTGAGCACAGTGATAGCTTTCTTAAAGCCAATTCAGATGGGCAAACTGGACAAAAAGCTACAGTGCCAAAGTTTGAGCTTATTGTCATTTGCTTTGTCTTACACAACGTTGCCAAACAAAGAGCATCGCTATAAAATAAGCAGGAAAAGTTCTCCTCGGCGAAAGTGTGGACTGCATATGCTGGAGATCAGAGTCGATGTGTGGTGCTGGAGAAGCACAGCAGGTCAGGCAGCATCCAAGGAGCGGGAGAATTGATGTTTCGGGCAAAAGCCCTGCATCAGGAATGAGGCTGTGAGCAGAGAGGGTGGAGAGACAAATGGGAGGGGTATGGGCATGGGGTGGAAGGTAGCTGAGAGTGCAATAGGTAGATAGAGGTGGGGGCAATGGCGATAGGTTGGAGAGGGAGGGATAGGTGGGAAGGAATATGGACAGGTAAGGCCAGCCATGAGGGCGGTACCAAGTTGGAAGGTCGGAAAAGTTCTTCTGTCATGCTGAATCCAGAGATAGTTAATGCATCTTAAAAGTAAAATACCAAATTATTTGCCTTCTTTGATTAATGCTTTTCAATAATATTTAATGTTAATTTAAAACCTAATTCCAAGTTCTGTGCTTCCCTCTTTTTATTCTCATATCACTATCATTTTATACCAAACAATGTAACTCATGTTTCCTTTGAGTATGTGGGCGGCATTTAATAAGTCATTGACCATATGCTACTTCTTCGCTTGACTGCAGAAACATGTTCCAGTTGTCAGGAAGAATGGATGCACTAATCAATTTTGACAGATGCATACAACTACCTTTTTTGTCCCATCTTGCCAAATAGTGAAATTTGTCTTGACCCCACTTTACATGTAATTTGTTTTGTATTTGATTAAATCCTCATCTGGATAGCACTGATTATAGCATGTTGATCACATTTGAATTAGACTATAAGAAGACTTGCAAGTATTCTAATGACTGAATCCGGAAAAGGAAAACAGGATATATTACCTACTATATTTCGTTGTCTTCCTGTGGTATTTATTTTTGGTCATTAATATATTTTCAGTGCTTCAGTTGAGATTCTGAGCTGATGAAGAACCAGAACATCTCCTTCTTGATCCTGTTTCTCATTTGGTATTACCACTGACAACGAGTTTTTATTGTAGCACCTTTAATGTAGTAAACCATCCCAAAGAGCTTTGTAGGAGTGTGATGAGACAATTCAACACTGAGCCGCATAGCAATGCAAATGCTCAAAAACTCAAACAAAAAGGTCCATTTTAAGAAGTCCCTTAGACAATGCTGGAGAGGTTTTCAAAGTGAATTCAAGTACTTGCAGCTGAATCAGTACTCACCAGGAGTAACGTGATTAAGTTGAACAAAGGCCAGATTTGGAGGACTGAAGGTATCTGAAGGGGGCTATGTGGATGCGATCGATGACGGAAGGGGAATGGGTCATGTATGGAAGGATTTCGAAGTTGGGATGCGAATTTTAAAAGTAAATACATTGCTTAACATAGGTTATTGAGCACAGGGTTAATGAGATAATGTACTGGGGTCAGGGTAGCAGAAGGTGAGATGAAATTAGATTTGTAGTGGTTAGATGGGAAGAAAATGGTCATGTTTTGTATGTTTAGTCAGCGCCCATTGGCTATAACGTGATTGAATTGTGGACGTTGTTTGGATAATGCGAACTTTCTACTGAACGGGTATAGTGATTTTCTATGAGCGACTTTCTCCAGCGTGATTTTCTATAACAGTTTTCTACAGTGTGATTTTCTATAGCGCGAGTTTGCAGAAGAACATAACTGTCACATCATAGCAGAACGACCAGTAAGTCATAGCTGAAGATTTCAGAAGCGATGAGCTTTTATTACAAAGAAGGAAACATGGATATGAGGTTTGAAACACTCTTCAGGTATGGCACCAAGGTGGCAGGGAAATGGTGAAGTTGGCGATAAAGGAAGGAATTTTGCACGGTGACCTGGCTTTGGCCTTACTATCTGTTGGAGGAATGTGAAATCGAGGATGCTATTGAGCTAATAATCTCAAATTTGCTTTCCTCCTCATTTTATTGGGGAAGATATGAGGTTTGGGACAGCAGATTTTCCTCCACACCTTCACAGTAAGATGAGAAATGCACTGCGGAAAATCGAGAGAGAGGACTGAACTTTAGTGTTGGCAATGAGAGAATTCAGTTTCAGGAACAGATTAAACAGCCGCCTCCTGAAGAAGTGAAAAATCAGCTGTATTTCAATGCAAATAAAATGGCCAACAGCTTGGCTCTTCAATTTTTCAACAGTTGCCAAAGACCTTCAAGGCACTATTGAGTGACTGATAATTGCATCCTGCAATTACACAACAGTGGAATCAAATACTCACGTCTCTACCTTCTATCAAAGCCACCAAAGTGACATTGCAGCACAATTTGTATTGATGTTCTTCCTTCTTGAGTGTTGTATGCTGACCAAAGTAGTAGTATGTGTCCACAGCATGTACTTGTTTCAGAATTGCTGTAGCAGCTGCATTAATGTAGCTGCCAGACATTGCACAAGCAGAATTTAAAATAGCTTTGGCTCGTCTGAAAGCATAATTGTTTTTGTCAATCACAGCATTCACTGAATCAAAAGAGAAGCTTGGCACAGTCTCTCATTTTGTAGTCAATTAAAATCAAATTAAGGGTGCTGAACAGATTTTCAGCATTTGCAGTATTTGTCTGGCACTCTCAAAAGGTCTGTCATTGTACTTTAAACTCTAGTGTCAGTACCCCATTTTGATTAAGACATGCTGTTGATATCTCCCATTTTATATGCAGCTTGTATGCTGGACTGTTAAATTACCATATAGAGACAAAGCTTGGAAAATACAATAATTGGACCACCTGCATTTTCAAAAAAGCCCAAAGAACTCCCCTCTCTCATTTTTCTAAACTAAAGCATTGAATGTATCAGATTTTTTGGCCCACCATTTGCATTGAAGATGATGTTTGCAAGAGTGCAACAGGAGGGGCTTGACTGAGTAGTAATTGCCTAATAGCGAGGGTTGCATATTGTATGACGAAGTATTTATGAAACTGCGTAAAGTACAGCACAGAGTTCTAAAGGAGATAGCTGAGGAGATTGTGGAGGCATTGGTGGTGATCATTTAGAAATGACTGGAGACAGGGGGTTGAGGGGGTGGTGGTCCCAGAGGACTGAAAAGTTGCTAATGTCGCACACCTGTTTAAAAAGAGAGGGAAGCAGGAGACAGGAAATTATAGGCCAGTTAGCCTGACCTCAGTAAGATTTTTGATCTGTTATTAAGGATGTGATTGCAGAGTATTTGGAAATGTTTGGTGAAACAGAATTAATTCAATGTGGCTTCATCAAAGGGAGTTCATGTCTAACAAACATGTTAGAATTTTTTGAGGAGGTAACAAGTAAGTTAGACAAAGGAAAGCCAGTGGATGTGATATATTTGGATTTCTGAAAGGTCTTTGACAAGGTGCAGCACAGGAGGCTATTAAATAAGGTAAGAGCCTCTTGTGTTTGGGCAAGGTACTGGCATAGATACAGGATTGGTTGACTGGCAAAAGACAGTGTAGAGATACAGGTGTCTTTGTCAGAATGGGAGAGTTCTGCGGCAGTCAGTATTGGGACCACAATTATTCACGTTATACATTAGTGATCTGGACGAAGGAACTGAGAGCGTTGTTTTTAGGTTTGCAATGACACAAAGCTAGGTGGAGGGACGAGTAGTGTTGAAAAAGCAGGGAGGCTGCAGAAGGACTTAGACTTGCTAGGAGAGTGGGCAAAGAGGTGGCAGATGGACTACAATATGGGAAAGTGTGAGGTTACACACTTTGGTAGGATGAATAGAGGCATAGGATATTTTCTAAACTGGGAAATGGTTTGGGAATTCAGAAGCACAAAGAGACTTAGTGGTCCTAGTTCTGGATTCTCCTAAGGTTAACATGCAGGTTCAGTGGACAGGAAGGAAAATGCAATGTTGGCATTTATTTCAAGAGGTCTAGAATACAAGCACAGAGCTGTTCTGATGCTGTGTAAGGTGGTGATCTGATCATATTTGGAATATTAAGAGCAGTTTTGGACCTTGTATCTAAGGGTGTGTCCAAAAGAAATCTACAAGAATGACCCCGGGATGAAGGGCTTGTCATATGAGGAGCGGTTGAGGACTCTGCATTTTGAGTTAAGAATGGTTAAACCTTACAGAATACAGAGAGGCCTGGATAGTGTGGATGTGGTGAAGATATTTCCACGAGTAGGAAAGATTACATGGGCACAGCCTCAGAGTGAAGGGATGAATCTTTCAAACTGAGATGAGGAAGAATCTCTTTAGCAGAGGGTGGTGAATCTATGGAACTCACTGCCCTGGCATCCACAGTCCTCTGTGTATGTAAGACATATATAGATGGGTTTTTCATTGGTTAAGGGATCAAGAATTAAGGAGAGAAGGCAGGATAACAGGTTTGAGAAACATATCAGCATGGTCAAATGGCAGAGCAGACTAAATGGACCAAATAGCCTTATTCTGCTCCTACACCTGACAGACTTACAAGAATTAAATCAGTTCCATTGGCAAAATTTAGAACATTGATTCTGCAAAATTAAACAGAACATGCAAGTCACCATTGTCCAAGTTGTGCATGATGTTTCCATCCTTGTTACCTGCTCTTCCATCAAGCTGTCTTATTTTTCCCTGAAAAGCAGCATTTACATTTTAATGAATGATTTATTGATTGATTCGCAAAATTTCCTTTTGAAGCTGAGCAGCATTTGACCTTTGGACAGATTCCTCCAAGAGCTCATCTATTCCAACAGTGAAGCTGTATGCTTCATTAGTCATTCAACGACATTTCACTTCAGTCATTCGGTCTTCATTGCTTTCTTCACTGAAACGTACAGCTGTTGGAACATGAGGAAGCTTACTGCAGGAAGAATTCCAAGGTGCACTTTAGTTTTCACTATAAATCTTAACACAAGATTTTTGTTGCCATCTGAGCTAATTCCGGAAAGTTAGAAAGCTTTGTGTTATGCAGGATCCTAGGCACAGTAGCTACAGAACACTCATTCAGTCTGATGTCAGAGCCTTAGTAATCCATCCCTTGTGATGCATTCCAGCATGGCTGCCTCCCAGATGTGAATACAAGTGACCTCTGATCCATATTTTCAATGAAGGAAAGATCAAAATTGCATTTATTGTGCTGTTCATATATACATCATTATAACTGGGTAGACAAGTGCAATTGAAAACAAATATTGGCTTGACAACGTTTTCCTCCTTGAAGGAACTGACTTTTTTTTAAGCTTTTAGCTTAAGTAGTGCTGATTGAAGCCATAGTTCAGTTGTTTATGAATCCTGCCAAAGTCGTAGAGTTGCTTCAATCATGTAGACAATGTGTGTATTACAATTTGCAAACACCTCAATGGACTCTAATATCTTAAAACATCTCTGTCATCTCTGTCGGTTATTGTTTGCTGTAACAAACCTGAAACGTAGCACCATGTACATATTAATTACAATTTCCTAAACCTTCAGTTATGATAGGGAATGTATAAAAATGAAACATTTTGATACTTAATTGTACAGAAGAGATGAAAAATATGAAACATTTCAATCATTAAAATGGCTATGCTGTTGAAAAGCTAAGTGCAGTTTGCAAAATACAAAAATGCTTCATGGTGAAGCTGATGCATTTTGTAGATGATCAATCAATACAGCACAGTGTTTAAAATTAAATTGCTAAATATTAGAAATAATCTTTCTGCTGCAGATGTGAAATGATTGCTTAACTGTTTTTGTTGAAATTCTTAATATTTCTGAGTGAGTGAACACTTTATTGATTTACTTTTCTATGTATATAGTTGTCTCTGCAGCAACCATAATGTCTATAGGCAACAGTCATTTGAATTGAGCTAAGAAATAGAAATAACATTAAGTATTCTATTATTTATTATTTACTGATTCCAATTCTTACCAAGTAGCAACTTGAGAATACAATTTGATTTCTTTCCCATTTCTTTTGGAGGTCAATGGATAGGTTGCCTCAAAATAAATTTACATCGTCTTTCTCTGCTCAGTACCAGCAAATGTCTTTGTTTTTGGCTGTACTCATTATTTTTTCCTTGCTGTTGTTGTGAAGGTCTTGCCTTCAATACTTGTTTTGAAGGATTGTGGAAAACGGATTTCGAGTTTTGTGATGGATTGCTGTTTGTAAAAGGTTTCACTGAGAGTTCACTTCAGACATTGGAACAATTTTTGTAACAAGGCATTTCTTGGAAACCATCTAGTTTCATCTAATTGCTTGGACTTGCTTCTGGGGGAAAGGAAGACTGAGGTCATGGCCGGGAGAGAGGTGATTTCAATTGAACAGTGTTTGCATACTGTTAGAGTTTATTTGTTGGTTGGTTTCCATTTGGGGGAAAAGCTTGATATTGGAAAGGCTGCCAAGCTCCACATTCTGTCTTTCTGAAAAACCCTTGAATCCACTAAGAAAGCTGAAGATTCTGTTGATGTACAACCAGAAGATATCTCAGGACTGTGTTTGCTGAGCAAGCTGTAACTGCCAAGACCCCAGAGACAACTGAATGCACAAAGTGATTGTCTGTGTGTCAGAACATCAAATTAATATCCTCTAAACATTCCATACCTTACCCTTTTTTCCTTTCAAGAATAACCAATTGTATTTGTTCAATTACCTGGCATATGTGTGTGCACATGCATATTTTGGGTTATTTGAAGTTGTTTTAAAAATTTCATATCACAAACTTGTGTTAACCATTTCTGCACCTTCATTTCAAGTTGTGTTTGATAATAAACCAATTTTGTTTATTAAATAAACCTGGTTCATGTATCTTACTATTCCAAACCTAATGTAGAGAGAGCATACAATTGGCAACGTGAATAAAATTTAAACCAAACACACATGTTGTGACCTGTGGAGTAGTAGGTCTAGAGAAAGAGATAGAGATGGTGCATTCTTCCCATCTTTGTCATAGCATTGTCAACAAAAATTTCATTTAGAACTGTACATGATACACAATTGGTTTGTACATGGTATTACAGAGAGATGCTACAACAGTGTAACCATTAACAGAACAGAAATGGACCATGCCAACGAAAGAATGTTCAGAGTAGTGAGTTTACAAGGTTATGCCCAGAGATTGTAAGTATATATGTATATCCGTATTTTGCCAGTGACCTGCAAGACTCTAATTCAATGAGCAAGTTTCAATTACTGATTACACTGATAGTGAATGTCAGAAGATTCATAACATACAGCATATTATATACACAGCTTTATTTTATTTTAATCCTTTATAGATCGGATGGCAGAGTTACGATTGAACATGGTAGTTGTAGTAACCTACATGGAAGAGTATTGAAGATTGATAGCATTGAATGTGACCTTTAGTATTAAATAGTACGATGTATTAGCAAGTTTTGAGAAGATTTATAGCTCTGGTTGAGGTTCTAGATGTAAGTTTATTCACTGAGCTAGAAGGTTCATTTTCAGATGTTTTGTCACCATACCAGGTAGCATCATCAGTGAGCGCCCGGTGAAACACTGGTGTTAATGACTTATTTATGTGTTTAGGTTTCCTTGGATTGGTGATGTCATTTCCTCTGGTGATTGTCATTTGCTGCTCTTTTTCTCTGAGGATGGTAAATGGGTTCAAATTGATGTGTTTGTTGATAAAGTTCCGGTTGGAATGCCATGCTTCTAGGAATTTTTGTGTGTGTCTCTGTTTGGCTTTTCCTAGGATGGATGTGTTGCCCCAGTCGAAGTGGTGTCCTTCCTCATCTGTATGTCGTGTTTGTGGTGAGAGTGGGTCATGTCTTTTTGTCCAATGTAGTGTTTATTGCTGTTCTTGCAAGTTTTTTTCTAAATGACATTAGTTTTGCTTGTTGTCTGTACAGGGTCTTGCAATTGCATTTAGCTGTTGTTTTAGTGTATTGGTGGGTTTGTGGGCTGTGGTGAAAAAAAATAAACCTGCAGAAAAAAATTAGACTAACTCATACAAAATAACAACACAGACAACACAGAAGCATGGATAAAAAAATTATCTGACCGATCCTTAACAGACACTGAAAAAGCCATCTTAGTAAAAGGATTAAATTACAACTTCCAGGATGTGGAGAACAAAGATTTCTTAGCAGCATTAGAAATGACAGCAAGCAACTCACAGAAGAAACCCAGCAAACCATGAGACAGACAATCACACCAACATTAAGCAGGAAAAAGGAAGGAAACACACTCAATGCACAAGAAAGGAAAACACTAGAAGGACTGAAAACAGATAAAAACATTGTTATCTTACCTGCAGACAAAGGACGCTTGACAGTCATTCTAAACTGAACAGACTACGAAACCGAACACACTACTTGTAGATACCGACACTTACCAACAGATGGCAATAGACCTGACCCCACAACTAGAGAACCAAATCACAGCCCTATTAAAAAAAACTTCAGAAATCTGGAGAATTAAATAAGACCGACTTACAAAAAAATGAAACCAGATGGATTCAACACAGCACATTTCTACAGGTTACCCAAAGTTCACAAACCAGGAGCGTCCCTCCCCCCCGACGCATTGTCTTGCTATCTGGAACACCAATGTACGGATTAGCCAAGGAGCTACACCAAAGACTAAAAACTTAATAGAAGACTCACGCCACTCCATTCACTCTACTCAAGAACTCCTGAAGACCATCAAAGATACCAAGATTGAAGAGGATGAAATAATGGTTTGCTTTGACATAACAGCCCTGGTCACATCCATTAACATCAACTTGGCCAAGGAAACACTGACTGCATTATTAGAAGAACCAAAGACATAGACACCAAACACTGCCAACTTCAGCAGCAAGGACAGTGTTATCCAGCTAGTGGACCCATGCCTTACCATTCATTTCACCTTCAACAATAAAACCTGCAGACAAACCAACAGAACACCCATAGGATCGCCAATATCAGGGTTCTTAGCAGAGGAAGTAATGCAGATACTCGAACAAACAGCTCTTCCAACTATCCAAACCAAACTTTAGGTCCGCTATGTAGATGACACCTTTGTCATCACTAAATGAAACAAATTAGAGCAAACCTTCAAGACCATCAATAATACCCTTATTGGCATAAAATTCACTGAAAAGGAGGAAAACAACAACAAACTGCCATTCCTAGATGTTACAGTAGAGTGAACAGCCAATGGGGAACTTCAAACCAGTATATACAGGAAAATAACACATACGGACCGAATATTGAACTGCAGAAGCAATCATCCCAACATCCACAAACGAAGCTGCATCAGAACATTATTTCAACGAGCCACCACACACTGCAGCACAGAGGAACTACGCAGAGCAGAGGAAAATCACCCATACAGTGTATTCAAAAAGAATGGGTACCCAATTAACACAGTCCGCCGATTTCTCAGCAACAAACTCAAACAAGCAGGCAAAACATGTCCAGAAACCCTAGCCACTCTCCCCTACATCAAAGACATCTCAGAAATGCCTGCCAGATTACTCCGACCCCTTGACATCATGGTAGCCCACAAACCCACCAACACACTAAGACAGCAGCTAATGAACTTCAAAGACTCCAAGACCCCATACAGACAACAAGCAAAACTAATGTCATTTTGAAAATGCCTTGCAAGAGTGTAACAGACACTATATTGGACAAACAGGCAGAAAACTAGCCGCCAGGATACATGAACGTCAATTAGCCACAAAAAGACATAACCCACTTTCACTGGTAATCTTACATACGGTTGAGGAAGGACACCAACTCGATTGGGACAACACATCACATCCATCCTAGGACAAGCCAAACAGAGATACGCATGAGCATTCCTAGAAGCATGGTATTCCAACCAGAAGTCTACCAACAAACACATTGCGGTGGACACCATTTACCATCCTCTGAGAAAAATAACAGGAGATAAAATCACCACAGGAAATGGCATCACTAATCCAAGGAAACTTAAACACACAAATAGAAAGCAGGTCACTAACTCCAGTGTTTCACCGGAATCTCACTGATGTTACCTGATATGGTAATGAAATGTCTGAAAACGAACCTTCCAGCTCAGCGAGCAAATCTACATCCAGTACTATGTATTCTTCAAGAATGCAAGAAGAAAATTAGGTTATTCCATTTGCACAATGCCTGCTTAACTTGCATTTGAATGGCAATTGAATGGTAATATGAACATTATTTTGTGTAAGAATGCACAGCAACTGTGGATGTTTAATTTCCATGTGTTTTGAGGAATTAGTGGGCCAAAAATGAAGGTTGTGTGTAGAATGTTTAGTCCTTGCACTTATCATGGCCAGAGAGGACATGCCCTATTTGTGACTTTAAATGTGCACAATGTTTGTAGGGAGGTTTCTGAAACTTTTATTTTTGAAATGGGGACACTCTCAAAGTTGTTACAAGATAGTTGCAAAGGTCAGGTGACCAAGATGACTAACACACAGAACATCTGAGGTTTATGATCCATTCATAATTGTGTTACTACAGATATGGGCCTCCTCTGGAATGGACGTACCAAGGTGCTTACTGCCCGTGAAAGTTACACCTCTATTGTTGGGGGACTTCTGCAAAAAGCACCTCCACACCATGTTTTACAAATTGGAACCATAACGTGAGAACCGGATGGAAAAAAAAATCATCCTGTGTAACATTCAAATATTCATTACCTCCATTGTATAACAATAACATCTGATTGGTCATTAGCAGTTGATCATGTGATTGAAACTATCTTGAGATAATGGGTTACCAAAATCTGATTCAACAGTGGACATTACAGCATTAGAAGCAGTGCTGAGAAGATTTACTGAACTGATTTCTGGGCTGACGAAATTGTCTTATGAAAGGTTGGACTGATTGGCCTTGTATCCATTAGAATATAGAAGAATTAGAGACCATTTTATTGGATCAGATGAGATCTCGAGCTGATTTATAAATGAGGATGCTGAAAGAAGTTTTCTCTTTGTGGAAGAGAGTAGGATTAGTGAGCACAGTTTAAAAGTGAAGGGTCACTCATTTAAGATAGATATGAAAATACTTTTCTCTGAGGATCGTGAGTTTGTGGAATTCTTTGTCTAAGAGAACAGTGGAGACAGTCATTGAATATTTTTAAGGCTGGATTAGACAGATTGCTGATGATTCGGGTATGAGATTAATTGGGAAAGTAGAGTTGAGACCACAGTAAAATCAGCCATGATCTTATACAATGAATGAGCATGCTCAAGGAGCTTAACACCCTATTTCATATGTTCCTATAAGTTTAACATCTGAAGGCCCAGAAAGATCTGGGTAGTCAGCAAAGAACACTGAAATCTGCAGAACGTGACCTGTGAAAGACAGTGTCATCTTTGCATTTAAGAATCTGGAGGCTGAAATAAACATAATAACCTCTTGCCCTCATCCCTTTCCTGTCATATGTTCAATAGTCAGAACTTGATCTCTTGTTGAGCAAGTCATTACAATCAACTTTGATTCCTTTGAAGGAATCTTGCAACAATTCTGACATCTAAATCCGGCTACACTGCATCTGAATTCACTTAAACTACAATTCAAGCGTGCAAAAGACCCATGGTGACTACTGTTGTACAATGAGCCAAACATACAAATTATGAGTTATTCTTTCAGTTTAGGATTTATAAAATGTACTGTTCTCTTTAACTATACCTTCCTTGTGCTCAGATGTGAGTATCCTAGCTATTGGGCTTTTGGAAATGTGTGAATAAATCCTTTCATTTAATCTGACAAAAACTTGCCTAAATTCATTTCCCGTTCCAGGCGCTAAGAAACGTATGCACCTGCTTTCCTGTCTCACAGCTAATAGCAAGGTAAACTGTACAAAGGTATCAACTCCCTCCCAACCAAGTCTGTGACAGTAACCAATGCAATTCTGTGTGCAGAGGTTTCTGGTTTGGTCCTGGATGGAGTTAGGAGATTTCTGTCCCTCCTGGCTGACAGCAAGGTAGGTGATTTAGGACAGTGGTGGTGGACAGCACCATGCTCTGAGAAACTGGGCAGGATGAACTCAAAATTGTGACAATCCAAACTTTCTTAGTCTGCTCGCTCCGGCCCCAGAAAAGATCATTTTGACCATGACATTTTTGGTGTCTTTTCCAATGTATGGTATGTTACATAAGGCAAGTTACTGCAGTTTAAATGGCTTCAGTATTGTAAGTTATGTTGGATCAATTCATAAGATTTCTGCCTGAGCCAGGTAGTATCTGAGCTCCGTTTTTAGAATAGCATGATGGCAAAGTGAGGAGTGAGTTGGCTGCTTTAACTCACGCTCCGTTCCAGCTCAATGGTGGAAATTGAAATGTTCCCCTTTACTGATTCTGATAAAATACCATGTAACCTGATGGTACAATGCAAGGCAAGTCAGTTCCTGTCTTGGAGTACCCACTGCAGAGATATAAGGCCTGGTGGGATGCTAGACATCTGGAAAAGTCTTAAATTTCTCTTAGATTAGTGAATGGCTAGATGCTGATCGCATGACTCAACTACATTGTAGTTTGCTATGTTCTCACCTTTAGAGTGTGTGGAAAAGAATAAAGTAGTGGTAGAAATGCTCTGCTCATGCCAATTCTCATAAAGGCAACTATTTTATGTCGATTCCAATTGGTTATTGTACAAAGTAAATGAAGCTCTAATTTCAAAGCCAGTTTTTGTATTCTCTTACTGAATACTTTTCTTTCAGTAGTCTGTCATTGTAGCTGAATACTGTTCGGCCTACTGTCTTCATCAGGTTTAATAGTTGGAATTTCTAAGGGTGGATTTAATTTAAACTGTTCTCCAAAGAATCAATCAACATTGAATTATTTTTATTTGGTGACTCTCATCCTTTCACCTGTTGCCTCTTTGCTCTGGGCACTTTTCTTCATTAAAACACCAAGAGGGATGCACCAGAGGCAGATGTGGCAGAGAAGGAGAGAATGTTGCAATTGGAACAAGCAAATGATTTCACAGTGGACCTTATTTTAGAGATTCTCTTAACTAGCCTGTTCAGAGACAAGAAACTTTGGAGCACACAGAATTTAAACCCAGGCCTCTTGCTCCAGAGGTAGGGGCATTACCTCATTTTAGATTTTTTTTAAACCATGTGCTCAGACATGTGTACACGCCTCTGAAGCAGGTGGGATGGGAACCTGGGTCTCTCAGCTTAGTGGTAGGAAGACTACCACTGCATCACAAAACCTCAAATATACTTAGACTTTGTGCTTCATAATCATTGCTTATGAGAAATGAATTATTAATGTTTCCCCTTTTACATGACGGCATTCTGTTTGTTAGTGACTTTCTCAAATTGCCATGACTGCTGATATGTAGGGTAACCAGAAGACCAGTGTTTATGCCAATATCCTGTAGGTTTGAGAAGTACATGTGTAGAAAATGTCATAGAGTCATAGAGGTGTACAGCACGGAACTAGATCCTTCGGTCCAAGCTGTCCACGCCTACCAGATTTCCCAACCCAATCTAGTCCCGCCTGTCAGCACCCGGCCCATATCCCTCCAAACCCTTCCTATTCGTATACCCATCTGAATGCCTCTTAAATGTTGCAATTGTACCAGCCTCCACCACATCCTCTGGCAGCTCATTCCATACACGCACCAACCTCTGCATGAAAAAGTTGCCCCATATCTTCCTCTCTCGCCCTAAACCTATGCCCTCTAGTTCTGGACTCCCTGACCCCAGGGAAAAGACTTTGTCTATCAAGTGTGTTGAATATCAAAGTCTAAAGCTGAAAACATGAAGATGAGGAAAGAACTGACCTTTATGTAAACCCAACCAACCTCAAGATACCCCAAAGTTCATAACAGGCAGTTAAGTGGTTTTAAAGTGTTGCAATGAAGGAAGAATTGCAGCTAATTTCACATACAGCAGTGAAATAAATGACCAGATCATCTACTTTGGGTCTTAGTTGCGGGATAAATGTTGGCCAGCATATTGACAGAACTTCACTGCAAAATTACTCTAGAATATAATTATGTCAAAGTGAAAATGTACATGTTTTGCTATAGAAATTGAAGGAAAAAAATTAACTCCAGCTGCTTCTGAAACAAGAAGTTTATTACTCAAAAAAGATAACCTGGAATGAACTAAGCAATTTACATATAACACAACTTGAAAGATTTCAAACATGTAGGATATTTGAGAGTTTATTTTGTTAACACCATCTCTTCACAGGAGCCAAACACTAGTGAGTTGCATTTTCTATCACATATATGGATATGACTTTACAGTTTCTTTCAGTTTCTGATCTTGAGAGTTTGATGACCTTAGTATTGAGTGTTCACACAACTAAGCTTAGACTTATTCAGCTTCAAGTAACTCAGACTTCTAATCAGATACTGCTGGTCTGGAACTTTCAGACTGAAAACCTTGCACTGACCTAACTATTCTCAACTAACTCCTTTCTCATATATTGTTTCATTCACCCACTCAAATAAACTAAAACAATTCAAAGCTATGGATTCTTCTAAACCAAAATAAGTTCCTTATTATTCAAATTGAAAGCAAGCTAATGCTCTTCAATGTTTACTCTGTCAATTCATAAAACTTTCCCAATGCAAATTCCCATTTTCACCCCAAGAAGTGTCTCCCTTAAAGAGTTTAAAACAAAAATCATGGCTTCAGAAAGCCTGACAAGTTGACCGTTGAACCCCTTCATACACAAGGGGGCATAGCTTTAAATTAAGGGGGGGTAGATATAGGACTGATGTTAGGGGTAGGTTCTTCACTCAGCGAGTCGTAGGATCATGGAATGCCCTGCCAGTAGCAGTAGTGGACTCTCCCTCTTTATGGGTATTTAAGCGGGCATTGGATAGGTATATGGAGGATAGTGGGTTAGTGTAGGTTAGGTGGGCTTTGATCGGCGCAACATCGAGGGCCGAAGGGCCTGTACTGCGCTGTATTGTTCTATGTTCTATAACCAAAACCTGTATGCTATTAGTTGAAAATCTAAACTCTCAAATAATCTATCTAATCTATCTCACTTACATCACAGGGTATAAAGAAAATTGCCTATTTTAGTGAGCTTTAAGTTAAGCTTACATGTTGGCTTTGGAAAATTTTTGAATAATCCTAATCTTCTCTGATGTTTTCAGTTGGTCCATTCATTTGCAAACATTAATGTCACATAAGCATTACTGATATTCAGCATCACTCCAATGTTTCAATCGAATTATTAAACAGATCTTGGTAGCTTGAAAGTCAATCACTATGCTGAAATTGTCTGTATTTGTGATTTCTCAATGCAAGGAATAAGATTAATTCTAAGTGTAGTATCTAAATGGTGAAGATGATCATCCTATGAAAGCATGAATTCGTAGCTTTGTCTGGACTGGTTATTGCAGGTCATGTATTTTAAATTTAATTTGAGGAAACAGCTCATTATATAGCTATTCAGTCTTTTTTGTGCAGAATGTAACATTTTGCATTGTGATATATTCATTAGTATGACTGTTTCTGTGCTTGTTAGGTTGGATTTTCTTTATTTTGATGGTAATTGATACATCCTCATAGCTGGCTAAAGCTGCATTAAAGGGTTTCAGGGTGGGCGTCAGTCCCATTCCAGGGACATGTTCAAGGCAAACTCTCCAATTGTGAGGGAGGAACTCTTTTTCTGATGAGGTATAAAACTGAAACAACATATGCTTTCTCAGGTGGAACTAAGCTCATGGAACTCTTCCAAATAGAGGGCAATAGTTCTTCTGGTATCTTGGCCAATATTTATCCCTTGACACCAATAAAGGAGAATACTTCATTGCTGTTTGTGGAATCGTGCAGAACACAAGTTGGCTGCCAAGTTTCCATATATTGTGCTTTTATTTCACGGCCCTGTTGGTACTTTTTGAAATGTCTGTGTCATACCTGTACAAGAAGGATGGATTGCATCTGAATTGGAAGGTGACTAAAGTAATGACAGGGAGATTTGCTAGAGCTGCTTGGGATGATTTAAACTAGTAAGTTGGAGAGTGTGGGTGGATGTGGAGAGGAGGGTGGTGGTGGTGGGACCCAGGGAGGTAGTAAGGAAAGAGATCAATCTGAAACTGGTAGAGTTGAGAGAAAAAGCGAATCAAACAGTTAGGGCAGGCAGGGACAAAGCAGAGAATAAAGTAGGACTAATAAATTAAACTGCATTTATTTCAATGCAAGAGGCCTAACAGGAAAAGCAGATGAACTCAGGGCAGGGTTAGGAACATGGGACTGGGATATCATAGCAAATACAGAAACATGGCTCAGGGATAGACAGGACTGGCAGCTTAATGTTCCAGGATACAAATGCTACAGGAAGGATCGAAAGGGAGGCAAGAGAGGAGAGACTGTGGTGTTTTTGATAAAGGAGAGTATTACAGCTGTACTGAGGGAGTATATTCCTTGAAATACATCCAGGGAAGTTATTTGGTCAGAAGTGAGAAATAAGAAAGGGATGATCACCTTATTGGGATTATATTATAGATCCCCTAATAGTCATTGGGAAATTGAGAAACAAATTTGTAAGAATAATAGGATAGTTATGGTAGGGAATTTAAACTTTCCAAACATAGACTGGGACTGCCATAGTGTTAAGGGTTTAGATGGAGAGGAAATTGTTAAGCAGGTATAAGAAAATGTTCTAATTTGGTGTGTGGATATACCTACTAACGAAGGTACAAAACTTGACCTACTCTTGGAAAATAAGGCAGGGCAGGTGACTGAGGTGTCAATAGGGGAGCACTTTGGGGCCAGCGACCATAATTCTATTAGTTTTGATATAGTGAGGGAAAAGGATAGAACTGATCTAAAAGTCGAAGTTCTAAATTGGAGGAAGGCTAATTTTGGCTGTATTAAGCAAGATCATTCAAAAGCTGATCGGGGGCAGATGTTTGCAGGTAACAGGATGGCTGGAAAATGGGAAGCCTTCAGAAATGAGATAGTGAGAGTCCAGAGACAGTATATTCCTGTTAGGGTGAAAGAAAAGGCTGGTAGGTATAGGGAATGCTGGATGACTAAAGAAATTGAGGATTTGATTAAGAAAAAGAAGGAAGCATATGTCAGGTATAGACAGGATAGATTGAGTGAATCCTTAATGTATAAAGGCAATAAAAGTATACTTATGAGGGAAATCAGGATGGCTAAAAGATTTACAAAGATGTTGCCAGGGTTGGAGGATTTGAGGTATAGGGAAAGGTTGAGTAGGCTAGGGCTGTTTTCCCTGGTGTGTTGGAGGATGAGGGGTGACCTTAGAGAGTTTTATAAAACCATGAGGGGCATGGATAGGGTAAATATACAAAGTCTTTTCCCTGGGGTGGGGAGTCCAGAACTAGAGGGTATAGGTTAGAATGAGGGGGAAAGATAAAAAAGAGACCAAAGGGGCATCTTTTTCACACAGAGGGTGGTGCGCGTGTGGAATGATCTGCCAGAGGAAGTGGTGGAGGCTGGTACAATTGCAACATTTAAAAGGCATTTGGATAGATATGAACAGGGAAGGGTTTGGAGGGATATGGGCCGGGTGCTGGCAGGTGGGGCTAGATGAGGTTGGGATATCTGGTCGGTATGGACGGGTTGTCCGAAGGGTCTGTTTCCATGCTGTATATCGCTATGACTCTTTGTTGATGCTCTGAAAGTCATTTCTTAATTCTTTGACTGGCTGTGTACCTTTCTGGCAAAGTCAATATTTCTCACCCATCCCTAATTGCCGTTCTGAAGGTGGTGGTGAGCAACATTCTTCTAATGTGTGTGGAGAGAGTGCACCCTTGGTGGTGGGGAATTTCAATATTTTGTACCCGTACCAATTACATTGAATGAATGGTGATATAGTTTCAAATCGGCATAGTGGGGAACTTGCAAATGATGGTGTTCCCCTATATGCCTATTCCCCTGATTCTAGGGAAAATGATAAGAGTTGCTGTCAAAGTAACTTGGTTGTTGGAATATGCTGCAGTCTTGGTGTTTCAGTATTGGAGGGGATGAGTCTCTAACTTACAGATCTAGTGCCAGTCAAACTATGTTCTCGATGATAGTCAGTGTATTACCTATAGGAGGAATACCATCATGTGGAAAGTGGTGACTGTTCCATCACACTCTTGATTTGTGCTTTGTTGATGATAGAAAGGGTTGGCCAGGTTAGATGATGAGTATTGCAGAACATCATGCCTCTGAGATGCTGGTGTTGGCTCCTTGTTTAGGTGGCTTTAATCAGCATATTGAAGGACGCTATGATGCACCTCAGGAGCAGGTAAGATTTGAACCTAGCCCACCCCCCGACTCAAAGGTAGGGACACTATCACTGCACCTTTAGGCCTCCGTATTTAGGTGCTTGTCTTGTTAAGCCAGTTAAACTTCTGGAACAGAGGTGGATTAGAGGTTGGGTATTCTGTGGTTTGTGACTCACTACCCATTGCCTTTATCAGAGTAAGGTAATTTTTTTTAATATTAACCTGTTTTTCCAATACACCTGTTCAGAGATGTTATTGCACACCTCTGGAGCAGATGGGACTTGAACCCAGGCCTCCTAGTACAGGGGTAAGGACATTACCACCATTCCACAGGACCCCCACCCCCCCCCCCCCCCGCAAGAGTGAAGTAGTTAATGCATTTGTTTTTGCTGAGTTCACCTGTGATGGGTTATGCAGCGGATGACCTTCTTTCTCAAGTTATCGAAACCAAAACACACAACATTGATCACAGTCTTAGAATCCTCCACATTTCTCTCTGAATTGCACATCTCAATCAACACTGATTTAAACTGCTCAACCCCATTTCAATGTTGGCTAAACTGCTTTCACTGCCGTCGGAGGTCATTAGTATCCATTAGATCAATTAAAAGGTGGAGCTCAGCTGGAGAGCAGGACTGGAGGTTGTGGGGACCAGTCGGATTGGTTGGAGGGAAGGACTGAAATCTGTCAGGGCAAATACATCAAACTCAATTTAACTTTATTTCCCTGTGAATGATCATTGGACCATTGCAGATGCTCCTCTTGGCTACTGTGGTAACAAAGATGGATTGCTATAAATTAATTAGCAAACTGAAAACAACTCATGCATGTGCTTGAGAGATTTTAAAATGAATTGATTGTGCATGTATGGAATGGAAAGAAAGACCAATTTGTATTTGTTTAAGTAGGATCTTTTATGATTTCCAAACATCTCTGAAGGGCTTCCCAATTAAACATTTTTGAAATATAGTTAGTCATTACTGCAAAGCAAAAGGATGTAAATGCAGAAAAATTGAGTGAACTTGTATTTCAGCAGCTAAAATGTTAACAACTTCTTAAAAACTCCTCCTTTTATCTCTTTTCAGACATTTCAGTTGTTGACCTACTTAAAAGTTTATTTCCAAAAAGTGGCTTGAACACAATGAAGGGGATGAAGCTCTGGTGTGTCTGTGGATAAAGATACAATAAATTAAAAACAATAATTTATCGCTGCCTTTGCAAGAGTGCTACAACTTGGAGATTCATTAACAAGTTAATTGAAAATTGTGACAATTTTTGTTTCATTTATAAATGACAAGAAGGTTCTCTTTAACTATAGTGTAATACTGTAATTTCTTCTGGGTATTGATGGACTTTCAACTTTCAATGTGCGATAGCACCTTTTTTACAAGATTTTCTTTGCTCCCTATCACACTGGTAGTAGTCTCTTCCTTGCCATAGAGCTACCAAGAAGAATATGTCCACTGGAGTGGTCCATATCCTGAGAATTTGCAAAGGAATCAGTTCCAGACTAGAAGCACTCTGATCCAGCCTAGAGTGTAGAATTCAACTGCCTGTGGCATACCAAGATTCATGCACTTCAGCTTTCTCAGGATTCAGTCTGTAGTAATTTATTTTTGATTTGGTGTGATAATAAGAAGGGTAGCACGATCAAGTGAAAGGAAAAGTATGCATGCCTGACACAATTGTACGACATTTTTGTGCCTTTTTTTTAAGCAAAACATGAACCAGTTTGGATGAGGTTGAAATAGTAGACAGCAATGTGTGATAGGAATACATCAAGCAATTGTTTGCTATAATATCATCAAGACAATCATTAATTTCTTGATTTGTGCCATTGAACATGAAAAATGCACCTGGGATTTTCCATTTTAAGTACGGCAGTGACTATCTTAGAATGGCATCACTTCTAAGACATCCTACGGCTAGTGGAACGAGCAATCACTTGTCAGCTCGTGTATTTAAACAAGTTTCAGGGCCTGGATAAATGGTGAATCACATGCAGCTGTTGGGGAAGACATTCTTGCCCCTGCCAGAACTATCAGGGAGCAGGGATTCTAGAACTGTAATTGAAGACCACCCATGCATTGTTTCCTCACTGCAAAATGTCACCATCTTCTCCCCCCCCCCCCCCCCCCCCCCCAACATATATATACACACACACACACACACACAATCAGAAGACTCTCTCCTTCATAAAAGCCCCTTCAGGCATTCTGACCCTGGCTGGTTGGCTCAGAATGGAGGACATCTTCTACCTTGATGAGTAAAAGAAGGTCTCTCATTGGAGCCAGGACAGAGGTCACACTGGAGGTCAGTGTTACAACTAGGCATAAAAGACCTAATGCAGAAAGTGGCTGAACAATTTCCTGTGCTCTGCAAGAGTAAATGCCTAGGGTTTCTTACACAGAGCCATCCCTCCGTTCAGTCTAACCCTGCCTCTGTACAGCCATGTCACTGAGGCATGCTAACATCACTGTCACTGTGGGGCTCACACCCACCAGATGCTGCCAGTCTGCCAACGCCTTCGAGACACTCTGCCTCCTCCTGCCTCACCGGGGCAGGACTCATTACCTGGATGAGCTCATCACATGCTCATGCACGCATTCCTATCACACTTAATCCTACTCTTTCTCTAATAACAGGGCATGCACGTGTTTTAGTTTTTTTAATATATACACACACACACACACACACACACACACACACACATACACACACACACATATATTAAAAGGGAGGGCTCAGGCTGCTGGAGGGGTTCTGGATCTCTACATCCTCATCCCCTTCGAAGACCAAGGCAGTCCCACTGGTGGGGGTCCATGATGGAGAGATTGGAATGGCAGGAGAAGCCAGTGAGGGACTTTGCAATCTGCTCCTCTCACCTTTGCAGCCACTCTCTCCTATTCCTGTAGTGTGCATCTTCATTGGGTTCTCTCTCACCTCTTCCCACATAAACACGGTCAAGAGACAGCTCAATAGCACAGGCTTGAGAACCCTCAGAGAACATGCAACAAGGCACTCACCAGCAAAAGGACAGTTCCCTCGGTGGGCGCTCTCGCTAGATTAGAACTGGCACAATTCAATGAGGACATCCCTGATTCCTGTCCCCATCCAGTAGGCAAAGAAATGTTTGAGGTCTCTGATACTTGTGACTACTGGAGACTCTTTCCCCCAAGTAGAGTCCATTCCTGTGTATTCAGTTGTAAGTAGCAAAGCCAGTTGCAGAGACAGGCAGGAGAACATCAGGCTGCATGCCCTCACTAGACTGGAGTGGAAGATCGAGGAGTCCATCCATTTGTGTACTGTGGTAGCTCTAACATTGGAGAGTTTGGTTGCCTCTACAGAGGCATTTTAATGTGCATTGCCAGCAACCCCTTAACTCTCATCATGTTCCTGGGTAACCAGAACATGCTGTGCTGGTAAGCTTTGGCTTCTGCCAGCTTGGTAGTTTACAGACTGCATTTACCTCCCGAGTGGCATTACTCACTGAGAGATATGAGATGGTTATCAGGAGAAACTGTACTCCGGCTCCATGCATTAATGAGACCTGTTTGGAATGTGATTTGAGTGCTGTGATTTGCTGGTCATGTAACAACTGAAGACATCTGAATCCGATTGTTAGTTCACTAGAGTCCTGATTAATCGGGGCCCATCAATTGGCGTAAGGTATAACTATGTCCTACAATGATATCGCCTCCCATTTTGGCTGTTGTCATTTCTCTTTTGGTGTTGTGCAGCTGGTTTGAAACAGGCAGGTGAGATTTAGCTTGCCTTCAGCCTTAATCCTCCCCTAATGGAAACCACCTTACCATGCTACTCTTGAGCATACCTGCCAAAATACTGTCTGTCCCCTGACCCTCAGTTTCCAGCTCTGAGCTGACAGTATTCCAGTGCGCCCTATTCTGGTGACCATTCCATTTGCTTCACCAGAAACGGCCCCCCAAACATTGGTCTTGGATGATGTTCTGGACACAGCCTTCCCAAACCCAGAGAGTTTGCAAGCCAACAAGAGTCATGTATATTGGAGCCCAGGCCCTTGATTGATTGGAGCACCCAAACTCTGAATTGATACCCATTACCAACTTATCCTTCCTCAGCTTCAGTACTTTAGTGATTCCATGCAGTGCTGACACTACCGTTCCCAGTTTACCCCCTTCACAATGCCATGCCCTTTATCCAGAAGCACCCCCTTCCCAATGTGTGCCAAATCCTGCCCACTGTTTGCTGTATGTGCTTTGGGCTTGGAGGTATCCCACACGTTGACTGTACTTGGAGAAATAACTGAGAGCATTATGTAAAGCCATACTCCCATAAGGACGAAAAAGCAAGTATTTACCCTAATGTGGAAGAAGCTTTTTGCTGTTTGATTCTGAAGTATTGAATTTCTTGATTGGATCAAAGTTAATTGGGAAGATAAAATTAATTCTCACATACTTTTCTTCGAATGGATGCAAATGCATGCACAAGGGCTCCTCACCTACTTGCTGGTGATGTTCTTGACCAGTCTCTGATGGGGACAATGTAATTAATGAAGTCTATCTCCATGACAAGGGTCTGTCTTTATTTTTTCCACTCACATAATTAGATTCACTCACCTGCCATTGTTCTTGCCATCTCTGGAAAATCCTCCCCAAAATATTTGATATATTTAGCCAGCTAACTGAGAGAGGGGAAAAGATATGTTAATATTTCTGTATTCTACCTAATTAAAACTCATTTTTACAATAAGGTCAATTCAGTATGACTTTTCAATCCAAGTAAGCAGAGTTTATGAAGAAATAGAATAGGCAGAAATATGTAGCAGGTCTTCCAACATTTTTAGACAAAGAAGTATAGTTAATATTTCAAGTCAGATTAGATTAGATTAGATTACTTACAGTGTGGAAACAGGCCCTTCGGCCCAACAAGTCCACACCGCCCCGCCGAAGCGTAACCCACCCAAACCCCTACATCTACATCTACCCCTTACCTAACACTACGGGCAATTTTAGCATGGCCAATTCACCTGACCTGCACATCTTTGGACTGTGGGAGGAAACCGGAGCACCCGGAGGAAACCCACGCAGACACAGGGAGAATGTGCAAACTCCACACAGTCAGTCGCCTGAGGCGGGAATTGAACCAGGGTCTCTGGCGCTGTGAGGCAGCAGTGCTAACCACTGTGCCACCGTGCCACCCACTATTTTATTTCAGCATTCCAGCCATGTATTTTACTCTTGTGTAAATTTTGTCCTTTGAGCTTGTTTTGGTCTCTGCCCAGACAGAGGTAGCTGCTGGAATCTGTGCCCTTCCTGTGGATGCACAAGGGCATCATCATATTAACCTAACAGTGCCTGGGGGCAAGTCAACCTTTGGGGAGGATGACGAGCAAACCATGTGATTAGCACCACGTCCACAAATATCCACTCTCTCTGCCACCAATGCTCAGTAGCAGCAGTGTGTACCATCTATAAGACACACTACTGAAATTCATTAAAGATCCTTTAGATTGGACCTTCCAAACGCACAACCACTTTCATCTAGGACAAGGGCAGCAGATACATGGGAACACCTCCTGCCCTACAATTTCTCCTCTGAGCCACTCACCTTCCTGACCTGGAAGTATCGATGTTTCTTTATTGTTGCTGCCTCAAAATCCTGACAATCCCTCCCTGACAATATTGTGGGGCGATCTATAGCAAGTGAACTGCGGCGGTTCAAGAAGGCAGCTCATCACCACCTTCTCGCAGGCAACTAGGGGCAGGAAATAAATGCTAGCCAACCAGCGATGCCCATGTCTCTCAGATGAATTTTAAAAATAAACCTTTGGTGTGTCTGTTTACAGGCTCCCAGTGTGGGGTGCCCCTTTTTCAAAGGAACAGGCTTGATCAAGAGACTCAGCATGTGAATGGAGGTGGCTCTTGAAAGCCATTATCCTGTCGCTGCTGCCTCTGAACCCCACTCCCGCATTCCCTCCCTCTTCCCAGCTGCTAGCTGTACCCTATGAGAGGATTGTTCACTGAAGAACCTCCTATCCTACACGCTAATTAACATTGGCATTTCAGCTTGAGTCTTACTTGAGCAAATTTAAACGTAAAGGCCGTTACTGCTTTATAGTTTGATTATTTGTTTCAAGCATCGATCCAGGTATAATCCAGTATTGCAGATACCTCGTCTGACCAAGGCCCCTTTTAAGGCTACATACAGCTGACATCACCATTAAAAAGTAATCATTTCACGAACCTCACTTCTTATTAACACAAGGGCTGCCTGAGCTGTAATCTTTTCCCATATTGGCATGTATGATGTATTTTAATAGGTTTTCTAATTCGTACTGCTTGTAAGATATTGCTGCTCCCATTTCCTTTGCATTGATAGAATGAACTGATTCAATGAACTGCCCTGAATGCACTATGCATGTGACCAACATTATCTTGCAGCAATCAGGAAATGAAGTTGGCTTATTGAAGTATGGATTATAAAAGCAGTTATTGGATAATTGTTAGTCGGCAGGAAGGCAGACAGAAGAACCAGAAATTGTGTTTTGTATTTATAATTATCTTGCAAAGAACAACTTATTCCTATTTATATTTGCTTGAAGAAGCAGAATTAGTCATTACAAATGAAATCCCTCTTAACAATGAAGTGTAATAGGTCCAAGTGGGTCAAGATGACATACATCCTTTAGCCAAGGAGCTGAATAGTAGCTAGTTCTTGTGAAGGAATCATTAGTGACCGCAAACTTAATGCAGTAATGAGAGAGTAGAATGGAAACGCTCTGTAGGATGCAAATCGGTCTTTTCTGAATAGTCAGATACCCAGAGTCTACAATTAGGCATGGACAAAACAGCAGTTTCTGTCACTTTCATCTCAGCAGAAACGCATTTGCTGATGAAAGCTATCAGTAGCAAGCAGATCTGGAAACGTCTTTTAATTTGATCGTCTGTAGATACAAATGCCATTATAAGTGCCAACTTCTACACCACAGACTGCCTCTTCATTAATGAGGGTGGTTGAACAGGGCATCAGGCAGTTCATTCTATTAAATGGTATCTACACAGTATCAGGTGCAGAGGCTTTTGATTCATTCATTTTCCTAAAGTTGAAAACATCAGTGAACTGGCAACAAAGGATTTTTATTTCATTTGGATATGGTTAGAGTGTGGTACTGTGCCCATGTGTTGAGGCACATAAATCTAGATCTAAGATATTAACTTGCTTGCATGACAAAAGGTTTCATTCAGCACTATGTGCTACAAAAATAAGATTTGCATCGACATTGGGAATTTCTGAAGGAATGAAAAGTACAAAATACTTCAGACCCAATGGATGAGTTTGAAGTTCAGTTTCTGCTCATGCCTAGGCACACACTGGGGAGAGGCAATGGCATATGGATATTGTTGCTTAACTAGTAAACCAGAGACCAGGAAAACTGCCTGACCTGGTCTGCACCCAAAGCAATGGTTGATTGTTAAATGCTTTGTGGGCGGCACGGTGGCACAGTGGTTAGCACTGCTGCCTCACAGCGCCAGAGACCCGGGTTCAATTCCCGCCTCAGGCGACTGACTGTGTGGAGTTTGCACGTTCTCCCCGTGTCTGCGTGGGTTTCCTCCGGGTGCTCCGGTTTCCTCCCACAGTCCAAAGATGTGCAGGTCAGGTGAATCGGCCATGCTAAATTGCCGTAGTGTTAAGTAAGGGGTAGATGTAGGGGTATGGGTGGGTTGCGCTTCGGCGGGGTGGTGTGGACTTGTTGGGCCGAAGGGCCTGTTTCCACACTGTAAGTAATCTAATCTAATATTCTGGTGACCTGGATTCAAATCTCAACTTGGCAGATGGTGGAATTTGAATTCAATAATAAAACCTGGAATTGCTGTAAAAACTCAACCTGTTCACTAATGCCTTTGGTGAAGGAAAACTGCCTGACCTGGTCTGCACCCAAAGCAATGGTTGATTGTTAAATGCTTTGTGAAGTGGCTCAGTTGATTGGCATTTCATCTACTACCTGAAACATTCACCCTCTCTACCACCAATGCACAGAAGCAGTAGCATGTACTATCTACAAAATGCACTGTGGCAATGCAACGAGACTGCTTTTGCAGCAGTTGTATTATAATCTGATTATACATTTAAAGTTTGCATTTGTTTTAATTATTTCTGCTTTGGAAAAAATTTCTTTGTCACCTTTTATGTTAGATTCATTTTCTGAAAGACTGGAATGAATGCAATTTCATGCAAATATTGCACTTCCTGAACGTACATTCTTTTACAGCTGGGCAATTAGAGGTTAATCTAATTACTTAGTCAATGGAATTAAAACAAATTTGATTTAAACGTGCCATCATCTGTAACAGCAGACCTTGATATCCCATTTATTTAAACTGATGCTGAACTGACAGGTGACAGGTCATGAATGGTAATAGGAGCAATTTTTTAGCTCTGATGCTATCATCCTTTTTAGATTTAAGAAACTTTTTCTGAAAAGTCACACCTAAAACATCCAGGTTTCGAAGTACTAAATATTATGCATTCGCCTTTTTAGATTGGTGTCATTGGGTGGTTTACAAATTATAAATATGCAAATAATTGTTATTTGAATTACTGTTACTTTTTTCATTTAATAAACCCTGCATTAATGCTATTGTGAGCTTTCACAAACGAGCTGGCTTTTGGGAGACTGACAGAACTAAAATCAGACAAAAAATCGAAAGTTATCGAGTTATTCTTTGAATATAGAAAAAACTTGGCCTCTGTGTGAATTTTGTTGAATACAAAAATAAGAACCCTTCAATGAACTTAGAAAATACACTTTTTAAAGAGCAATAGTGGTAAATGTAATATGATGTGTTTTTTTTTGGCTACATTGAAGGTGGAGTATAGTTTTCTGTTAGATACAAAAGTTTAATTAAAGATAAGGCCATTTGTGTTTAATATATCTTTTCAGTACCAAACATTTGAACTGTCTTTCAAAAATTGACACATTTTCGACGTTGCTTTTAAAGATTGTCAAGTCTCAAGAAAGCATTGATTGAAATCTTCTACTTCAAACACGTTGCCTATGTAACAGCATCAAGAGAAACATGAACTGATGTAGTACCTTCAGCCTAAACCCCCCCCAAGATACTTTCCAGTTCAGTGTACGGGAGGTGCTAATGAATGTTTAGAGTATGCTGGAATTATGTTTGGTGCAGAATGAATGGATAGTAAGGAGAGCTTTGTGTAGTTGAAGGTGGAGATGGTGCGTTTCAGTGCAGAGGGGCTGAAGGAGTGCAGGGGTGTGCAGTTTCACGCAGCTAGAATTAGGGAAGCTTGGTGATGTAAAGATATGGAATCTGGAGGTCAGCATTAGATTAAATAGGACACGAAGAGAAGATGTTAGTGCTGGAGGGAAGGGATAACATCAGTGCCTTGTAAACAGAGTAAGTGGAAGGGACTGGACACAATGGCTTCAGTCTGTAATGTTGAACTAGAGGAAGTGAAAACTATTTCAAGACTGGATATTAAGTGGGCATTCTTGATGGTGCATGACAGCTAAGGAATGAGAGAAAAGGTGGCAGAATAGATTGCAGATCTGAAAACTTACCCAATATTTAACTACCTTTAATATCTATACAATCTATGATTGGCATACAACCAGAACCTTTTTAGAATTCATGGTTCTGCTGTCTCCCCACAGCCAAAGATCAGGTAATCATCTCTGCACCTCAAAAGCCTGTTTGATGGTTATTGTCAACAAACACAACATCATTATGATCTACATGAGCTTTTTTTTGTGTGAAATTTGAAAACGCCATTTTTGTTGAAACTGTTAATACATTAGTGTATTGTCAAAAGCTTCACTTTAAAGTAATTTGCCAGAAATTGCCTGTTCTGTAGGGTGTATGCGCATACTCACGATCGCTTCTCCAGCATTCCTACTCCTGCCCTTGTTCCTGAAGCTCATTTCATCCACTGCACTCCTGTGCCCACCCTCTGTTCTTAACTTTAAAGTTCCCAGAACATACAGCATGCTCCTATGGATATCAGCTGCTGATCTTGACGAGTCAAAAAGTCTCCAGTTTTAACATTGCTTCCCATCATGCTGCATGTTAAATGGTAGAGGTGAACTAAACTGTTTTGTGTGCACAGCCCACCTAGATGTCAGCAATCACTGAATCTCAACAATGTTTTTAACACTCAGTAATGTCCTCCAGAGGGTTATTAACACTTCACCCTAAAAGATCCCATTTCTGTATACCCTCCAATACACTTCAACATAGAGTGCCGGAATAACTGCTCATCTCCTGGTGTTTCTCAGACTTGCATTCCAATATGGAGTCACTAGAAAAGCTCCAGCTCCTTTTGGGATTTGCCTCATTACTAATTACATGGAGCCAGCACACAGTGTTTGCTCTGGTGTCTGAAATCTCTCCCCTGGTTCCTTTGCTAAGAGTCTTCTGCCATTGGCCCTCTGCTCCTTCGTGTCAACATCTTTTCCATCTCGAGTCTTGGTTATCTTATTCTCTTGGAACCCATGGACACCCATTTGCCATCTCCTCTTCTGGTTCCTTTGTTTTATATTCAGCTGGGTGTGCTGATTTTCATGCTGTATTGATGCACTCTTGATGATTTGGGTGGCAGGGCCCTTTAAAAGTCTGAAGGGAAGGATACGACATTATCGGCTAGAAACATTTGCTGCATTGTGGTTATGGGCTGAGACTCCTCATCTTTTGGTGGTCATAGTTCGAAGCTAGCTATGTATGTTGTCAGCTGAATTCTGAGCAGGTTCAATCACCAATTTTACCAGAGTTTAAGGGCAGTCTCCTGAAACTCAATAATGTTTTTGACTTGGTTTTGTAACAAGGTTGGATAGATTAAACAAACATCTTATTTGTAGCACAAAAATTGGTTTGAATAAAAGAATGATTTTGGCATACATTTCAGATGAAGAACTGCTGCACATAGAAACAACGGAGAGCATATTACGTTAAAACGAAAAACACCCTGATGAGTACTAATGAAAAGTACTTCAATTTGAACATAAATTAGGTTAATTAGGTGGAATACAAGCAATTGCGTGTTTTTGCATGTTCTACAAAGATAGTGTTGTGAAATAGCTGGAATTTTGTTGGTAGTTTCCTACACTAATATTGCACATGAAGTACTGGTTGAAAGGGAACACAAAAAGTTTTTGAAACCAGCTTCTACTTTGCACCAACAGTTAAACAGTCTAGGCTATGCTGTACCTGAACTGAGAAGTGTAAAGCTGACAACTCCTTTCAAAATTAGGAAAATATTATGCACTGTCCATGTAGTATAAGAAGACCCTGTCAGTTGAAGAACAAATCATTTGAATGTCCACTTTAACAAGTATTGTGCTGTGAAGATGAGCAGCATTATGATGATACCAAATTACCATCGTGGCTAAATATTGAGTTGAATTTTGGAATCTGAATGTCTTTTAAGATGAGATTTTGTAGCATGTGGCTTCAGAATTCAAGAGTTGTGAGTTCTAGTACCTGTGCTGGGAACTATGTCAGAGGATTTAATGTGCAGGCTAGATGGATTGAGCAGCCATTCTGTCCTGTCGATTGTTCCCACTTTGACTGCACAATAACAATGCATCATGACCATATTGGTTTCGTCTGACTGGTTTCAAACCACACAATGTATGAATAATGCCTGAGGTCCGGCAAAGCTGGTATTGGGGCAGGCCTAACATCTATCTTTTGTGCATGATGTGACTGACTTGAAATTTGTGTTCTATTTAGCATTTAATTAAAGTCCAGTCCTCCTCATAGCTTAGTATAGAAAATAAGTGCTATTCTGTAAACTATAGATGTATAAAAGAAAAAGAGGAAAATGTTCTGTCAGTGGAAAGCTGACTTGCTTTTGGTTTGGAGCAGCAAACTTAAGTACAGCAGTTAAATAATTTGAATATTGGTCATAAATTTACTGCTACATAGGTTCTAAGAGATGATTCTGCTGCATTTTATTTTATTTACAGGAGGAGATTTTAATGTTGTTGATTTATGTATGTGTGACTTAAAGCTGCAGCCCTCGTTGTGATCAGATCATTAAAATTCATTATAAGTGGACCATGAAGGAAGGTTAGTTAATCTTTGACATAGCTGACATTTTAAGTGAGAATTTCTTCAAACTGTGCTTGATCATCCATATTTGAATTGAGTTCTTCCTTAATGACAATATCTGTTACAAGCTAATCTTGTTGAACTGTGATAAGTGTTTGTTGAGCTTAGTTAAAACAGGAGTGCACTTGTTAGTCCTTTGAACTTGTTTTGGCATTTGTCAAGATTGTGACTGATCTGTGAAAGCATTCCACACACCTTCCTTTGCCCTGTACTCCTTCATAAATTTGGTTAATCACATTTAAAATAAACAATTTGCCAACATCTTCTGATGTTGTAAGTAATCTAAGTAATCTAATGAGATTTCCAAATGTCCAGCTCCATTTGCCTCTGGAAGTGTATCTCAACCTCATTGCTGAAGCCCTTAGCTTTCATGTCAATCCTCTGATTCTAGATTCTTCAACCACTGCAAATGAGCTCCCTTTATCTACCCTATCTATTACTCTTAATACCTTGAAAACTTGGATTAAATCATCGCTTAACATGAATTGTGTGGCCTACAACCTAAGTTTGTAGAATCTTTTTTGGTAATCTAGTTTTTGGAGTCTACGTATCATTCCAATAAAGCTACTCTGCACTGCATCTGTTCAGTATATCTGTACCGAAAGTGTGGTGCCTGTTATTTAACACAATGTATTCCATGTATGGTCAAAGCTGGGCTTTGTACAGCTTTGGCATAACTTCTACCCTGTTTTGTTTTTGCTCTCTGGATAGAGGGGCCAGCATTCCATTCACCTCTCTGATTTATTTTTTGTATGAATCCACAATATTGTAACCTATGTACATGGACCCTGGAGTGATTGTAGAGTTCCACTGTTTCTAGTGTTTCACCATTTGGAAAGTATGGTGTTTTATCCTTTCTGGGTCCACAGTGAGTAATCTTACAGTTGCCAAAACTGAAACCTATTTGCTATTGTTTTGCCCATTCACTTAATCTATGAATATGTCTTTGAAATATTCTGCTTCTACCTATATTGCTCACAAATACTGCCTATCTTTGTATTCTTGGCAAACTTGAATATATGTCTTTCTCTCTCACCAACGACATTGTTAATAAGTACAGTGAATGATTGAGACACTCAACACGAACCCTGACAGGACACCATTAGTTGCATCCTGCCTGTTGCCCTTGTCCTCTACTTCTTGTCATTTGGCTAACTACTACTTAAACATTTCAATTTGCCTTCAATCCTATGAGCTTCAATTTTAACATTAGTACCTGTTTGAGTTGTTTTTCAAATGCCTTCTGGAAGTCCGTATAAACAATATCTGTTGACGTACCACTGTCCACTAATTTATTTTCTTCTTCGAAATATTCAGTCCAGTTCCTCAGTGTTATCTGTTCTTTACAAATCTATGCTGGCTCTTTCTGATCAGCTGAACATTTTCAAGGTGTTCGGTTAAGGTCTTTAATTATCTGCTCCAGACTCATTTCCTGACAACAGATGCTATGTTAACTGGCCTGTAATTCCCTGGTTTCTCTCTGACCTTTCTTAATTAGTGGCATGACATGCAATTATCTAATTTAAATGATCTAACCTGAAGGAGTGATTCCTGGGAAATCTTTGAGAACTTTAGAGGTTCATAATTAATATTCTGAAAGTCAGTTGGATCCATATGCCCATGTACTCCATGCAGTGCTCAGAACTAGTTGAGATGTTGTCCTTCAGATGTGGTATTAACCATACTGGTTCTATTTGAAGAAGAAATAGATAGATTTTCTGTTTTGCTGATTGATATTCCTGCCTCAACAAATGGTATCAAGATGTGTGGAGCTTAGAAGAAAGAACTTTGAGAAATAGAATGCTGCAGGATGAAAAGACTGTCTGAAGAGGAGAGGTTGTGCTGGTTGGAGGTATACTCGTTGGAGTCTTAAAGAGAGAGAGGTAATTATGTGGAGTAAATGGTTGGCTACGCTTTTCCTGATGAAGGGCTTTTGTCGATTTTTCCTGCTCCTCATTTGCTGCCTGACCTGCTGTGCTATTCCAGCACCATTCTAATCTAAACTCTGATTTCCAGCATCTGCAGTCCTCACTTTTGCCTACGCTTTTACTCAGAATAGCTACTGAACATGAGTGTAGAGAGTTGTCTCATAGGGACTGTAGTTTGTTGGGTAACTGTCAATGTCCTCTCTTGTATATAGTTAGGATTAATAAAGCTTGTTGACCTGATCTTATGACAAATTGTTTGAAACATATAAGATGTGAAGGTGCATGACAGGGTAGATGTTACCACATTTGGGTGAATATTGAACAAGGGAGCAGTGTTTCAGAAGTTGGGGGTTCCAATTTGGTATGGATGTGAAGTGAATTTTCCTGTCTGAGAGTCATTAATCTCTAGAGCTCTTTACCTCTGGACAGCTATGACCCTTGTTAGTTTTTGCACAAATTTTTAAAATTTGAGGTAAATGAAGAACCTAAGTGTCCAGCAGGCAACTTATGTATAGGGTTCCTTTGCATCCGTGTAAAAATGTTTTAGTTCAGAGAAGATTTTATTTACAAAGTTGTATTTGAATTTTCTATTCTACTAGAAATGAATATTTTACAGAGGCTCTGAGTCCCTTTTGCAATGTGTCTCCATGAGATGGTAATCTTCCTTTGCTGGACTTAGTCTTGCAGAGTTCATTTTTCAGCTTTATGCCCCTTTCAAATGTTATTAGAAACTGCTGTGCTCTCTGAGATTAGCAAATGGAAATAAGAATTGCCTGTGCTGTATGATTGCAGAGCACATTAGTGTGTACATTGAATTTTAATAAGGTCATGCGTTTGAGAGAGGGGACAAGATAAATTAATCAATTAGAAACAACAAGGTGTTAAAATGTTTCTAATTGAAATTAGCACTATATGTTACAATTTAGTGTCGGCTTTAATAGTACTATATAGTAGAAGTGCCACTTCAGTTCTTATGTTGCTATTCTGTAGTCAATAACAATTTGCATTTGTACAATGTCCTTAATATACTGATAGGTTTCAGACACTGGTAGCCAGACAGTTATTAGGAAATGTAGCTGAGAACCAGGTTGAGAAGAGAAGTTTGTGGAAGGTATAAGGACAGAGTTGGGGACGGAGAATGTCAGTATGTGAGGCTCTGCAACTGAAGAGGAGGAGCTGAAAAAATCAAGATGAGAAGAACACCGGACAGAAGGGAAGAGAGGGTTTGAGCATACTGAAAGCTGCACAGATGTTGGAAATAAACAAAACTATCAGTAGGCCAAGCCAGGAATTTAAAACAAAGGAATTCATGCTGCTTTGTATGATGTGCCCGTTTCCTATCTGAATCCTTCCCTATGTCAGTCATTTTACCAATTAAGGCAATTCTCTTCATTCTGCATATTTTCTGAACTGTCTTCAAAACTGTTTTTGGAAGTGCAAAGCCCCAAATGTGGCTTTTACAAATTTAGAAGGATTGATTTTGGCTTGTTTCCAAATGCTTTTGCATTACATCCCACTGCATGATTAGCCTTGTTGATGCCAAATTAATATTGAGCAGGTACTTTCTGTGGAGGCATAAATTGAACTGAATTCCAGTTTTAATGTCTTTGCTAATTAGTAACTCTTCATTGTGTACATTACTTAAAAGTTACTTAAATGAAAATGTGTTTGTTCTTTATGTTGTTTTTTTATGCTCCTGTAAAGCACTGTGGATGTTTTATTGTGTTTAGACATTATACAAATCTGAGTTGCTGATGATTTGCCAGGGGAAAGATGGAATAACGGTAATGACAGTCAACTAGTTATCCAGAAATCCAGATCATTGTATTGGGGACACGTGTTCAAAATTCACCATGGTGAGATTTGAATTCAGTACAAAAAAATCAATAGAATTCAATACTTGAATTATGACTAAATTAAATCTAAAAATCAATCGGGGGGGGTGGGGGGGGAACCTGGAATAAAGGGCTGGCCAAACAGCAAGCGTGTAACCACCATTTGTCACAAAAACCCATCTGATTCACTAGTGTCCTTAAGGAAATCTGCCATTTTAATCTGGTCTGGTCAACCTGTGACTCCAGACTTTCTGCAATGTGATTGTCCCTTAACTGCTTTGTGGATAGTTGGGGAATGACCACTGGCCAGCATTGGCCACATCCTGGGAAATAAATAAAAAGTATATTAATATGTATGCCATGCAACCAAAATGCTTAGTTTCATGTTTTGTGCTGAGGAAGCAGCAGTGTCCCCATGCACACCTGAGGCAACGTAGGCCTGTGCTGAGCCAGCATTGCCTGGTGTTTGATAATGTGTGCGTGCTGTATAATGTGTAAAGAGGAACACTGTCAAAATGGGTTTCTTGCTTTGTATGTGTCCTAAACCCAGTCAGCTGGAAGAAATCTTCCTTTTTCCATCTGTTCTGAGACTCAGGAGGCCCATTACAACCTCTGCTGTTTTCGATCTGAGATAAACTAACTGTAGATCCTGGAACTACCCTGATCTGTGGGGCTGTGTCTGCATTTAGTAATGAACCAGAGGAGAAATTTATCCAGCTTTGTTTTTAAAAAATATGTTAATAAAAGCTTTAACTGGACATCTGCTGAGGGAAAAAGCTAATGGGATATATCTTTCTATTTATGCCTTAACTGTTTTAAAGGTTAAGAAATCACCACCACCAGCTGGTATTAGCATGACTCCTGGTGCTTACTACAATTTCCTTGTATTTAGGTTATTTTCTATCTCCTTATTCATCCAAATAATTTTATCTAGCTGCACTTCTTTTTATTTTTGATCATTTTTTACAATATTCCACTCAACAATCTTCAAAAGAGAAAACTGAATGCGTTTTAAAGTCTACTTTTCATTCTTACATTTTTAGGTTTTTTACAAAAGATTTTGCAAAGTTAATTCTGAAACCCCATGCAACTGTATTATTTTTGGCCCTGGCTTTAAATAGAATATTAAATCTCGCCAAAACTAAATGCTGGTTTTTTAGTTACTTCTGGATGTGTTGTTATACTGAGTTCCCTAATTGCCTTCTCATATTGATGTAAAAAAAAATCCCATAGCATGATTTCTAGAGCACCTGTTAGATTATCTTCATTATTTCATGTTTTGGCAAACTTGCTGTGCACAAATTTCCTATATTTGAACAGTTCTTACACTCAAAATTCTTAATTGTATGTAAAACTCTGTGGAACATTCTTAGGTTATGAAATATGCTCTGAGTGCAAGTTCCAAGCTACTAACTAGGCAGGAGAAAATTATTGCAGGTAAAAGAAAATGACAGGCAGAATCTGGCTGGTGCAAGAGATGTGAAAATATTTCTGAGCCGGGAAGAGAGCCGAAGCAAAATTGGAGGCAACATGATGGTGAATTCGAATTGTGATGATACCATGCCTTTGAGGTGTATGTTGTCTTTTTTTTGGAGAGGTTCCAAGACCCAGGTGCTGAGCTTATTTGAATCCAATAAAGTAAACAGCTTGTGAGGCCTTGGGCTTTTTTTGAAGTTGGAACAATAGACGCAGCCTGAGTGGGTGTGAGGATTTTTCATTTATTTTTCTGTAGCAGTTGCTGAAGTCTCGAAGCTGGATGTGGAAGTTCTTATTCCTCTCTCTTTTGCAGCTAAAAGCTGGGGGTTCTCTTCTTGCTGTTAGAATAGTAAATGAGACTATCTATTTTATTGAATTTGCCTTTGCCAAGGGTATGTTGATGGGATACTAATTGGAGCAGTTAATGTTTAGTGGTTAATCTTCTATTCCGTTCAGTTTTCCATAGTGTTCAGTTTTTCCAATTTCTTCTTTCTTTTGTATTTTAACTAAAGTGCACGAATAAAGTGTGTTTGGTAGTTGACTGGTAGTTTGACCAATCGAATTGCAGCTGGAATGCAATGCCTGGCACTTGGCAAAACCCAACTGTTCCTTATTTTAAAGACATTTCCCTAATATATTTTGAAGGAATTTGGTCTGGTCCATAACAGATTACTCTAAAGCTGTGTAAATCGCTGTGCGTCTCGATATTTTCTCTCACTGTGACTACAGCAGGTACAGCAGTAAATGTGGCAGAAGTGCAGTCAATTCTTATTGAAATAAAGCACTGTGAAGTTTTCTTTATATAGCATCTTTCACAATCTCAAGATATCCCTGTACTCTGTAAAAGAAAATGAAGCTTTTGTGCAGTGTTGCCACTGTAGTAGTGTCTGGAAATGCAGCATTCTACTTGCACACAATGATGTGAAGTGTCAAACACAGCACAAAGATAAACAGGTGATTAATTTACAGCTTGGTAGATAAATGTTGGTTAGAATCTTACCTAATATCTGACTTTTCCTCAAGTTGTGCTATGGGATCTTTAAAATCTACATGAACAAGCAAACAGGGCTTCAGTTTAAGGTCACATCTTCAAGATCATGCAATATTCCTTTGGTGCTATCCTGAAGTGTTAGCCAAGTTAATGGCATAGAATCTCCAGTTGTAATTGTGGCAGAATTGTCACAATATGCTGTTTTTACTGTGTGAATCTGATAGCAACTACTAGGGTTTAACCTGTGCAGTTATATGCAGAAATTCATTTGTCGCCATCACTGATACTTTACCAATGCAACCAAGAAAGATGCAGGGAAGATAACTTGACTTGAATGTCATATTTTTGTGTGCAATCTTATTTTTTAAAAAAATTGAGCATTGGCCCTTGTTTATTGAGGTGTAACTGAGCATGATTGATGCTGAGTATCTCTGAAGAGTGGACTGCAGAATAGTCTTTTACTTCTCTCTTCGAGACCACATAATTTCTGGATTATGAAACATTTAATTGTGTGAAAGATTGATTCTAATTAAATATGACTTTACGAAGGGAAGTGTACCTAGTTATGGGCTTTGACGTCCCTCAACATTTGTCTGTATAACTAGGTTAACCTGAGATGATGTTCATTTCAGGTGAGATGTAGCCAAATCATTTTCAGCCGCTTGGGTATTATGGTTATATTGTGACTTATACATTTTCTTAAAAAATGCGCCTCTGTGTGCACCTCCTGTCCTAACTTCATTTTGTTTTAATTTTTCATCACCTTTTTGTGTCAATATTTGCAGAATTGCATTGAAGATCCAGAACAAGAAGAGGCCATTTCACCCAGCCAGTCCATGGTGATGTTTATGTTTCACTAGTGCTGTCTCCCATCATTTTTCAACTACGTGACCTGGAGGGGCTGGTGTTGGGCTGGGGTGAAAAAATTAAAAATCACACAACACCAGGTTATAGTCCAACAGGTTTATTTGGAAGTACTAACCTTTGGAGCACCGCTCCTTCATTAGGTGGCTCATCAGAACAACTACCTGGTGAAGGAACAGCGCTCCGAAAGCTAGTGCTTTAACATAAAGCCGTTGGACTATAACCTGGTGTGTGATTTTTAACTTTGTCATCTTACAATCCCTACAGTGTGGAAACAGGCCCTTCAGCTCAACAAGTCCACACCGACCCTCCTCAGAGTATCCCATTCAAACCCCATTCCCCTTTACCCCTGACTAATGCACCTAACCTAGACATCCCTGAACACTATGGATAATTTAGCATGGACAGTGGGAGGAAACTGGAGCACCCGGATGAAACCCATGCAGATACGTGTAGAACAAGCAGACTCCACATAGACAGTCACCCAAAGCTGGAATTGAACCTGGATCCCTGGCGCTGTGAGGAAGCAGTGCTAACCACTGAGCCATCATGCTGCCCCAAATCTGTAGGTAGCTCTCCTATAACATGTGTTTATTAAATGCAATTTGGCTGTATTGCAATTAGTGAATTGTGGGCTTTTTAAAAATAAAATGAGCTCCCATTCACTGTTACGAGATTCCATCCCCCGTACTTACCTGAATAGCAGAACGTAGCCTCAGTGTCCTCTGTCTTCAAAATACAAGTTCAGTGTGTTCAACTAAAATAGGAATGCAGTCAGCTCTGCAAGCCTTGAAACTTAGCTTGAAACTGGGAATTGTAGTCTACATTTAGATGGAACTTTGTGAAACTGCAGGAGCATTTTGGGGAGGACTGGATTTCTGCATTGGTATCACATGGGTAGTTGGCTCATGCGCTTTCTAGTGAAGTGCTTAGTGAAAGGTACAGTGCTGTAGTCAGTGATTATAGTGTTAAATTTAATGGATTATTTAATTAAAATGTGATTTAAAGATTTACTTAGACTGTTCTATCATTTGTGTTAGGTTACCTATTATTTTGTTTTGATTTTTACTTATATATTTGGCAGTTCACCCCAACTCTCTGTTTCCCAGAGGCCCCATCATTTATATTGCATGATTTTCTAAAACATGGTGTTACACAGGAATGCACTTACCGCATTTATAGGAGAATTACCTGTATTATTATAATCCTCTATTCTCTTCTCCCTCATAAATGTATTTATTTTCTCCTTGAATACATTTGTACTATTTGCCTGAACTATTTCCTATGGTAGCAATTTCCACATTGTGAGCAATTCAATCTCTGGGTAATGGAATTTCCTTTGACTAGCCTATTTAATTTTTTTTTGTTATCCTATACTGATGGGCTCTTTTTGGCTTGTCACAAGTGATAACACTGTGTCAAAATGCTTCATAATTTTCAAGGTTTTGAGTTGTCGAGTCAAGCAAATCTGTTTGTGTTTGTGGGATGGTTAAGAATCAGAGGACGTGTCTTTAAGGTGATTGGCACAAGACCCAAAGGTGATATGAGAGAAATCCTTTATAGCACACCAAGTGATTAGGATTTGTAATGCACTCTGTGAAAGTGTTAGAGCAGATTCAGTTGTAACTTTCAAAAGGAAATTGGTTAACCACTTGAAGACTGTCACAATTATTTGATTGTATTTTGGGACAGTATTTAAATCTAGGGTAAATAAAGAACACCATGTCATCTGTAATCTTCCTGATTGTAAGCCAGAATGGTTTGATTGATAGAAATCAAAAGAAGCCTTGGAATGCTTTACTGGAAAGAAGGTGCAAGATATTTACACTTAAAGTCAATGACATCAGTCTCTGAGATCGCCATGGAAAAAATCCCAAATCTCCCACGTCCCAGAAAGATGTGCAAAGTCTCCGGAGGGTCGGTGTGGACTTGTTGAGCTGAAGGGCCTGTTTCCACACTGTAGGGATTGTAAGATGACAAAGTTAAAAATCACATACCAGGTTACAAAGTCTACAATTCCCAGTTTCAAGCTAAATTTCAAAAATTAAATCTAGTCAAGGATATCGAATCAGCATTTCTAGTATTACAAATTTAATGCCTAGGGAGGAGGAAAAGAAGCTAATCTCACATCAGGTTACAGGCTTTCCTACAATTCAATGAATATTACAGACAGAAGTGGTTCTATGTGGTGAGCTATGACAGCCAGATATGGAAGAGCAATGGTCTTTGATCAATGAGGCATGTTCTGCACCTCTCCATAGATTTTGGGAGAATGATTTTACTATGGTTGGAATAAGAAGCATCATTGAAATAAGCTTCACTTCTAATGGTTGATTTAAGAAACTCTCAGACTGATGGAAGTACCCAGAGATGATGATGACGAGTAACTACTGAGTAAAGTAGTGATGCAGAAGCCCATTGGAAAATGGGAGTGACAGTGGATTGTTTGCGAACTCAGTGGTGTGAGTGATATGTGATAATTATGAGGGAATTGTCTCTGTAGTTAGAACGTCAGCTTCACACAAAAAATAGCATTTTTAGGCAATAGTTTTTCTTCACTCTGCAGTAAACTTTCAAAATGTGACATCTTGTTACTTCAGCTATTAGCAAGAAGTTAGAGTTTCTTTTGAAACATCATGGTCTCCTTGGCGATTGTAACAAGAGGAACAATTACGGGGCTTCAGGACAAAAGTGAGGAGATCGAATGATCTGAATTCTTTCTGTGAAGAGCTGACCTGGATATAATGGGTTGAATGGCCCCTCTCTGTGAGGGGCAACCATTCCATGATTTGAAAGGTCACCCCTTGGCAATTCTTTTTAAAAACATTGAGATACTGAACATGTTCGTTGTTTCATGGTAGGTGTAGCTTCACAGATTTGTTGTCATCTTTGAGTCTTTTCTGTCATCTGTATCTCTATATTCTTTTAATAACATTGCAATCAGAAATGTACCAATTATTCTTGATATTTTTGCTGTATTTAAAAAGTCTAGCCCTCTTTCCTGCAAAGTCCCATCTCTTTTCTTAAAGAAACATAACATTTGTGACTCTCTGTTCCTCTAACAATACAACTTTTTTCTAATAGACACTAGAGCCTGTGCTATCTTTTCCAACCACCTTTTAAAATGCAATTTATTTTTATTGAAGATTTTTTTTCTGTGGTTAGATTTGTTTATATGCTGTTCCTATTTTTAAGTGCAGTTGCATCATTTCTAATGTAATCTTCTAAATTCATGTCCACTTGATCAGTCTCTCTTTTTCTGGTAAATATTGCAATAAAATATTATTTAATATTCTTGTCATCTCACTGTCACTCCCTGTGATCTTAATCCAATCTTCCTTTCATGGTCATGTTCCCATTGTAACTTTTTATTCCTTTTATTTATGCACGTGTAGAATATTATACTATTTTGTTGAATGTTCCTAGATAATTTAGTTCTTGATTTGATCTTTAATGACCTATTATTATAGAGTCATAGAGATGTACAGCATGGAAACAGACCCTTCGGTCCAACCTGTCCACGCCGACCAGATATCCCAACTCAATCTAGTCCCACCTGCCAGCACCTGGCCCATATCCCTACAAACCCTTCCTATTCATATACCCATCCAAATGCCTCTTTAATGTTGCAATTCTACCAGCCTCCACCACATCCTCTGGCAGCTCATTCTATACACGTACCACCCCCTGCATAAAAAAGTTGTCCCTTTGGTCCCTTTTATATCTTTCCCCTCTCACCCTAAACCTATGCCCTCTAGTTCTGGACTCCCTGATCCCAGGGAAAAGACTTTGTCTATTTATCCTAGCCATGCCCCTCATAATTTTGTAAACCTCTATAAGGTCACCCCTCAGCCTCTGATGCTCCAGGGAAAACAGCCCCAGCCTGTTTAGCCTCTCCCTATAGCTCAAATCCTCTAACCCTAGCAACCCTTGTAAATCTTTTCTGAACCCTTTCAAGTTTCACAACATCTTTCCAATAGGAAGGAGACCAGAATTGCACGCAATATTCCAACAGTGGTCTAACCAATGTCCTGTACAGCTGTAGCATGACCTCCCAACTCCTGTACTTAATACTCTGACCAATAAAGGAAAGCATACCAAACGCCTTCTTCACTATCCTATCTACCTGCGACTCCACTTTCAAGGAGCTATGAACCTGCACTCCAAGGTCTCTCTGTTCAGTAACACTCCCGAGGAGTTTCCAAGGATTTTCCATTTTTCAGTAAAATGGTAGCTAATCTGACTTTGGGCATATCTTCACTATAATTCAATAACCTGTCAATCACAAACTTGAATTTTTTTTAGTGATACCAATTCCATTGTTCTCTGGACTGGGGAGTTCCAAAGACTAACAAACTTCTGAGAGAAGAAATTCCTTCTCGTTGCCGTCTTAAAGATGCTACATTAAAGATCATTCCATAAAATAAAAGCTCACGGAATAGTCAGTAATATAGTGACATCAATGGAAGATTGGCTGGCTAGGAGGGAACAGAGAGTAGATGTAATTAAATCAGTTTCTGATTGGCAAGCTGCAGTGAGGATGTAGCTCAGTGATCAGAACTGGGGCCTCAAATTCTTCATGTTTATGTAGGTATGTTGGATGCAGTTTAGCATATGTTCAGTAGGCTAAATATTGGTAGTTTGTCTTAGGAGGGTAGGTTGGACAGGCTTGGCTTGTCTCTAGTGGTGTTTAGAGGAGAAAGAGAATGAGGAAATATAAGATCCTGAGGGGTCTTGGTAGTATGGTGGTTATGGAAAGGATGTTTCCTCTAGTGGGAAAACCTAGAATTAGGAGTTGCCCACGTAAGACAGACATGAGGACAACAGTGTCCAGCAGAATTTGGAAGGTCTTTGGAATCCTTCATCAAAAGGTAGTGCAAACAGAATTCTTGAATATTTTTAAGGCCGAGGCGGATAGATCCTTGATAATATCCTGAAATATTAATGAGATTGTGGACTAAACAGATCAGCCATAATCTTATTGAATGGCAGACAAGGCTCGAGGGGTAGAATGACTTGTGCTCCTAATTCCTATGTTTATATGTAACTAAAATGTGCAACCCTTTATTATCAAATGATTCCCCATAGTGGAAACACCTTCTCAGCTACTCCGTGGAGCCCCCTCAGAATCTTTATTGTTTCATTTAAAGTTATTTCTAGTTCTTCTAAAACTCTGAAGAGTATAAAGCCCAAACTGCTGAACCGATTATCACAAGACAAGCCTTTTATCCCAAGTACACCATGTAGAGAATATTCTCAGAAGTCCTTCAAGTGGAAGCATATACATCTGTAATTAAGGGCACCAAAGCTATTTAGAATTTTAAGTGAAGTCTCGCCAATGCTGACAGTTGTTTCAGACTTCTATCTTTCATTCCAATTACTTATTCCAATAACTGTATGTTAGCATTTTGTGATCTCTGTATGAGGACATCCAAATCCTTTTTTACTTCAGCATTCTGTAGTCTCTCCCGATTTCAATAATATTTTGCTTTTCTTTTCCCTCGTCCCAAAATGAATAATCTCCCACATATTCCATTTGCCATGTTTCTATGTAAGTAGAAATTCTAATGTCCCAAATAATCTCTCAAAAAATGAATTTAGCAAACTGGTGAAATTTTAACCAATGAGCTTTATATTGATGCTTTCATTAAAAGTTCTTCAATAATCAATTGTTTTCAAGACCAAATTTGTGATTTTGGGATCTGGTTTTTGTGTGCTCTGAGCAGATGCGGCATATGTAATTTCCTGAGGTAAATCCATTACTATAATTCAGCTATATTGATGGATCTGTGTCTTTTGCAGCTTCTAGTAATTGTTGTTCTCTTGGTTTCTTGCAGTTACTTGAAAAATAAGCTAAAGAAAATACTTAGTGGCTTAATTCATATCAAGTCTGTATTTTTTGTGGTATTGTGAGTGTATGCACATAAGAATTAATAAAGAGAGAGAAAACCGTGCACTCTGCCTTACCTTAGAGCTTTGGAAAACGTATCCACTGAGGGAGAGAGTGTCCCCCATTATACTGCTGTTTAACTTTCAAACCTAGTTGCATTTTGAAGTAAATTACCTTGACTGTTGAAATAATAAGCAAAATTGTAAAATATGTGCTTTTCAATAATATGTTTTAAATTCTAAGATTAAACAGATGTAAGGTTCTGAGAAAATGCCAGATTGAACAGTGGAGATTTAAACATAGGCACAGACCATCCATCCTATCTGTTCGTTAGCAGTATTTATTTTCCAAGCTAGCTGCTTCCCGCTCTATTCTAAAATTACATTCTCTTCTATTCTTCTCCCTCATACACTGTTGCTACTTGAATACATCTGTAGTGTTCACCACAACCAGTCCATTCAGAAGCGAGTTCCACATTCAGACCACTCTACGTAGAGTTCCTTATTGGCTTTATTGGTGACCATCTTCTATTTATGATCCATGGTTTTGGATCCCTGGAACCCTCTCCAATGAACAATATCCTTTTTTAGCAGGGCAACCAGACTACGCACAGCACTGCAGAAAAAAGCCTCCCCTACATCCGGTATGCAATAAAATGCAAATACTGGAATCCATGTTGGACAAGCAGGAGGCTGGAAGAACACAGCAAGCCAAGAATCATCAGGAGGTGGAGAAGTCAATGTTTCGGGTATAACCCTTTCTCAGGGCCCCTCGGGACCTGGGCAGGAAAAAACGTGCATACACTGTGTATGACAAAATCAATGGCAGCCATTCTCTAGTTCATTTCTCAGGGCAATGCTATCAAACCTGCAACATTTAAGCAAAGCTTGGCAGTTAACTTTCAATCATTACTAGCTGGTGCATTCTGCATGCCAACACCTTTACCACTCAGCACTTTTCTCTCACAGTATCCAGGTTGTGTTTAGTTCAGTATTCCTTGTAAATTGTCCAGGTGAGTATAAGATAAAAATCTTCAACAAAATGTCTTTTCTGCAACAGTAATGTCCTGAAGTATCAAACAGCTATTTCAATATAGAGATTTTAACTACCTTGCCTAATACTTCCTACAAGTTAGGAAGTGAATTAATTTTCTAACAGGTGGATTGAAGTGCATGTTGTCAGGGGATTGTCCCATTCTGCAGGTACGTTATGTACTGGCAGTCAATAAAACATACAAGCGTCTGCCTTCATTCAAGATATTTTTTGCAAATTAAGGTGGATTAACTGGATGCAGCGCATACAAATTAATGGGGCCACATAAAGAAAGGGGACAAACCAATGTAATTGTTGATAAAAAAGATAACACTGTTATGTTTTGTTTGAAATCTGGGCCACAATTTATCGAGCTATTTTTCTGCTTCAGTAGTTGTCTCTGTCATTTCAAATTAGAACATGAAGAAGCAGTAACAATGTTGATGCAGCTGATTTCTGATGAACCCAACTAATCCTCCAGGAAAATTGGATCACAGTTTTGGAAAGTTATGAAAAGGAATGGATACATTTGCAAATCTTTGTCACAACCCACTTCATGTTTTTACCCATTCGGCTCAAACAATAACGTGCCTCATGGATGAACAGTCTGATTTCTAATTTCCACTGCCTTTTGCTTTGTCCCAGATGTGCTTGGATAAATTGAAGGTTTTTCCCTGCTGCTGACAGATTTGCTGCATTTCAAACCCTGGCGTGGCTGTATTAATAAGGCAGATAGAAAAAGGTAAATGGCCATCCAGCCATTGTTCAACATTCTCGGCACATATTAAGTTCATGTTTGCCAGCAAGGCATAAATGAACTTTGACAATGAAGCAACTATTCATTGTGTCAAAAACTTAAAAGCCAGATCACTTGAATATCTTATGGACCATGATTTGTTGCATTGGAACTCTGCACTTGGAATGTATATGTTTTGAGTCGCCTATCATATTCTGAAAGGCTTTTACTTTTCCTTTTGTTTAGTCATATTACCATGACAATGACAGCATTCAAACAAATTGAACTTGGAGCAATTTAATTTACACAATATCAATTCCAAAAGCCTGGGCTCTGATCATGTCCCACTAGCATTACATTGTTCATAGATGCTGCATGAATGCAGTGCAAACAAATATCTTCAGTACCTTTGTATCGATTGGTAATTGAAATACCTGATTAGTTGCCAGGTCAAACAGACAATTGAGAACTTGTGAACAGCAGGATGCAAACGCCACATCTTCCACAAGTTGTCTGTGAATTTTTCAGTCGTTCCCTTAAGTACAATAAGATCCATCTTGGAAAAAATGAACTCTCAGTCATCATTTTTGTGAGCCACTGGTGTAGGTACTCCAACTGGCCAGCAGTAGTTGGGTTCATCAAAAATAAGGAGGCAATGATTTTCTATACAGTAGAACAAGACTAATCTCCAACTTGTCTCAGTCATTTCCTCCCTCAGCTACTCTTCCTTAAGCTTTAAATTTTAAAAATCTAAACTTTGCTTTCCCTAATTGCTACTACTTCCTCATTTTCCTTGGCTTTTGTAGTTAGTCATACCCAGTGCATACATGAAGATGTTTAAAAAAAAATTGTTAAAATGGACATATCACCAGCATTTTGGATAATTCCTTGGTAGTAGAGAATCATTAATTGGTGACAGTTAGAAGGAGACAATTCAGCTCAGCATTCTCCACTAATTTCTTTTTCCTATACAGTTCTTGTATAACCCCACGTTGTAGAAAAATTGTGCTTTAGAAACAGCAGTTAAAGTGTTGGTGCTGTAATTGCGATACAACCGATTGTTTCTAAAACGCAAACTTTTAAAACATATGTACCCAGTTTGTCAGTTTGTGTTACAGTGAACTCCTGTTAACGAAACGTGTGTTATGGCTGAACGAGCTGTGCAGAGCAGGGCCCTGTGTGAACAAACGTAGCTTCTAGCACACCCAAATGAAAGGTGCTCCGAGTCTGACAGTCTTAAATTGTGTTTTAATGTATGGTTTGTTTTCTAAATGTTGTCTAAAAACAGAATTGCATCTCGTGCTGGAGCCTGTGTTCTAAGTCTTGCAGCTCAGGTTGCATGAGTATAGTTGGAATGTTGCCTGCTGCAGACAAAGGGTTAATACAGTCCATCAGTCATTGAGCCTGTGTACCTGGCATCACCCCAGCACTGATCCTTGTAGATTACATTCCTCATTGACGTGGTAGGCAGAGCATCTTTGTGGCTTGACAGCATCCTATTAGTGAAGAAAAACATTTGTGTTTATTGTAAAGCACCAGTATGAGATAGCCCTTTTGGGGTCAAACGTGGTGACACTAGGCCTTCTCATGCATTTGTAAGATTAGGCGGAGAGTAATGATTTGATGGTTGTCATTTTCACGCAGGATAGTTTCCCTAGGCCCTATTTCAGCATCAGGCCTAGACAGTGAGCAGATGGCTGGGGCTCTGTTCATGAGTTTGCCACTGAGATTATTTTGTAAAGCATAGACTTTAGTAAAGCCTTTGACAAGTTTCTGCATGGTAGACTAATTAGTAAAGTGAGATCACATGGGTTTTAGGGTGAACTTGCCAATTTGATGCAAAATTGGCTTTACAATAGAAGGCAGTGGCAGTGGCTGATTGGTCACAAGCCTCCAGTCCAAAAAAAAGGTGTTCCACAGGGATTGGTACTGGGTCTTATTCGTTTGTCATTTTATATAAACAATTTGAATGTGAAAATAGGAGACACGGTTAGTAAGTTTGCAGATTATATCAAAATTGGCAGTGTAATGGATAATGAAGAAGATTATCTAATATTATAAAGATATCTTGATTAATTGGGTCAATGGGCTGAAGAGTGGTAGATGGCATTTAATTTGGACTCCAAATTACATTTGAAGTATTCCATTTTGATAAAAACAAAAAAGGGACTGGACTTATCCAGGTAGGGACCTGGATGGTATTGTAGAATGGAGAGGCCTTTGGGTTCACATACATAATTCTTTGAAATTTGCAGACAGGATGGCTAAGAAAGGATTTGGTGCGCTTGCCTTCATTGCTTTGACATTTGTGATGTCATGTTGAGGTCATATTGGATGTAGGTGAGGCTTTTTCTGCAATGCTGTGTGTAGTCTGGTTGCCCTGCTAAAAAGGATATTGTTCATTGGAGAGGGTTCAAAAAAGTTTTACCACAATGTTGCTGGGAATGGAGGGTTTCCGTTATAAGGAGAGGCTGAATAGAGTAGGACTTTTTTTTTCACCAGAGCACAGGAAGTTCACCTTTGTCTGGGTTTATAAAATCATGAGGAGCATAGATAAGGTGAATAGCAAGGGTCTTTATCCGAGGGTGGGGAATTCAAAACAAGGGCGCATGTTTCTAAGGTGAGAGTGGAAAGATTTAAAAAAGACGAGGGGCAATTTTTTTTACATGGTGGTTTGTGTGTGGTATGAATAGCCAGAGGTAGTAGTGGATGCAAGTACAATTAGAACATTTAAAAGGCATTTGGATGAGTACATGAATAGGAAAGGTGTGGAGGGATATGGGCCTGAAGCAGGTGAGTCAGCCTAGTTTAGTTTGGGAACATGGTCAGTGTGGACTAGTTGGACTGAAGGGTCTGTTTCCACGCTATATGATTCTACACCATGCAGCAATTCCAACACATTTTGAGAAGCTAATGAACACAGGCCTGCTGTCTCTGTAGTGATCCCATAATGCAGAGGAACTGGTGTTGGACTGGGTTGGATAAAGTTAAAAAATCACATAACACCAGGTTATAGTCCAACGGGTTTATTTGGAAGCACTAGTTTTCAGAGCGCTACTCGTTCATTAGTGGAGTACAAGATCATAAGACACAAAATTTTTCGCACAAGATTACAGAGTCATACTATGATATATTTAACAAACCTGGATTATTATGTCTTTCATCTTTTAGAATACATGTCTCGGTTGAATCTAAAGTAAATCCCAGAACTTCTTTTAAGTTACCTTCTCGAGATAATTTAAGATTTTGTAACAAAACGTGACATCTCAGCTCAGACAAAGTGTTAATGGTGTGAGGCAACGTGATTATTAAACTCTCGTGAACTTTGACTAGAATTCCCAAATGTTAGTTTTTTTTGCTTCAGAGTCATGAGGACAATTTTGGCAGCAATTAATTCCCTCTTATACAGTTGTAAACCAAGTTAAAATGTGAGATTTTAGCTGAAGTTTTTTTGATGCATTAGGGATGCTGTGATAGTGTGGTTGCAGACAGGATGGACAGGATCTAATTAATTAAATGAGGAAAAAGTGGGGTTTTGATTAGACTTTGGTGTGGACAAGAGTAGGAGAAGGAATATAGACATTAAAAATCCCATATGGATTCCTTTATTCTAGCTGTCAATGCTTCTGCATGTACTTTGAGGATTCCTAATTTCCTTTTTAAGTTTCCCTCTGCATTTTTATACTTCTGTATGGACTTTGCTGTATGAGCCCTTGGTATCTCTACAGCTTCACTTTTTCTTCATCCTAACCTTTTTTTCCCCTTGATATTTAAGGTTCTCTGGTCTTCTTCCTGCCTTTGTCTTTCTGGGAACATATTACTGTGTACTCCCATCATTCCACCACTTGTACACATTCCACTGTCTGACAGTTTTATCTGAAAGTAACTGCGTTTAGTCCATTTGGGATGAATTGTCTCATATCTTAGTAACATTAGCATTTCCCCAGTTTAGCTCCAGCTATTCTTATCCTTTTCAATAGCCATCCTAATTCTGAGATATGGTTGCTGTTTCCAAACTCTTCCTCTACTGAGAATTCTACCACATGACCAGGCTCATTTCTGAATGAGGTTCAGAACTGTAACTTCGCTTATTGGACATTGTGTACTGGCTTAAAAAAAAATCTCATATATGCAATTTACAAAGTTTGTTCCCTCTCTTTTTTTTGTACACTCTAAATATCCCAGCTGATATTTGACTAGTCAGAATCCTCTACTATTACTACTGTTGTTATTTCTGTACTTCTCTGAAATGTGATTACACATTTGATCTTCTATATCCCTTACTGTCTGGGGGCCTATAAACACTCCTGACTGCTGTTTGCCCATTTTGTTTTATTATTTCTGCCCATATGGCCTCATGTGACAATCCATCAAAGATGTCCATTTTCCCTGCTGTAATTGATCAACAATATGACCCCCTTCCTTGTCCATCCCACTTTCTTTCCTGGCTGTAAGTGGGAATGCTGAACTGTCAATCCTCTTCATCTATCAGCCAAGTCTCAGTAATAGCTATGATATCATATCATCCCATGTGCCCTCAGCTCATCTGTCTTATATCTTAGGCTTTTTGTACTAAACTATTTTCCATTCAGACTTGCCAAACTCACTACTTATTTTTATCTTATGATTCCACTACCTTCTCGACTCATTTACTTGTAGTTTAATTGTCTTATTCCATTTGAATCAGTTGCCAGGATACCATCCTTGTTGAAAAATGTCCAAATAGATTTAGCAAACCTTCCCATGTGGATGTTGGTCCCATGTCTGTTCAAATGAAACCCAGCCAACGTGGACAGTTCCCACCTGCACCAGAAATGGTTTCAATTCTAAATATCCCCCTCCTGCACCATCTCTCCAGACTCACTGTCTTCTCTATCCTTGTGTTCCCAGACTCTCTGCTGCTGGGAGTAATCCAAAGGTTACTACCTTCTCAAAGATAAGTTTTTAATTTGCTATCTAGCTCAGTAAAGTCTGTTTGTTGGTCCTCATTTCTCTTTCTGTCTTTGTCTTTGTGATTGATCACAACATGGATCATGATCTCTGACTGTTCACTCTTCCAGTTCAGCGTGTCCTGCAGCCATTCCATAATATCCTTGACTCTGATACCCAGGAGGTAACGTATGCCATCTGAGTCCTGTCTACAGCTACAGATGTGATGGTCTCCCCTCCCCACTACCACTTTTGGCCTTCACGTGACTACTTCCCTTGCTGCCCTTTACCGGATTCATCGCTGTTTTCGGATGCTAAACATTGGGAGTGGGATTCTCTCACTACCTGTCTGGCAGTTACTCATTCCCTCTTGGCTGGCACTTTCTAAAGCTGCAGGGTGACCACGCCCTGCAACATACAAACCTTTCTGTTGCATGAATGCACTGTCGTGTTCTCTTGTCCACTGCTGAAGCTGTAAAACCCAGAGCTTGGATTGCTGCAACAGAGGCACCTTCTGCTCAGATGGTCATCCAGGCCACCAGGAGAATCTCTGACTTCTCACGTGGAGCAGGATGTACATACCATAGGCTAGAGCTCCGGGTTCCTTGAAAGTGGAGTGGACCCTTACTCCTATTTTGCTACAGACAAGAAAGACCTTAACCATCAAAATTCTTTTAACCAGAAGAAATTTAGTTTAGAAGTTCCAAAATATTAATTATCTATGTGAAGTTTTTAAACTGTAATGGCCTTAACTTTAAATGAATATCTAGTTATAAGGGAGAGGAGGGAATGAACCAGCTGCTCATTTGGGACCTGACATTTTTTGGTTTTATTAAGTGGCTCTCATGCTGTCTTTGCGTATCTGGGATCTCTGGCCATTACTCGCCAAGTCCAGCCAGCTCACCTACCAGCCAGTCTGCTTCTGAGACCTCTCCGCTCTCCACTTGCATTACTCCTTCTAACCTCATTATCACTGCTACAGATGAAGCTGCTGTTTGGCTTTGCCTGTATTTGTTTCATTTGAGCTGTTTAACTTTATTCACCTGTTTATAGAATCAGGTTTGCCCTTTAAAAATGGATCTATCTGTTGCAGTAACTTGCCTGTAATCCTGGGGGAAACTGCACTTGATTGACACTAGAATCAGGGCTGATCTGAATTTCCTGCTCATAAACATGTGAATTAAGAACAGAAGTAGATAGTTTAGTGCCTCAAGGCTAAGATCATGGCTGATCTTTTTCTGAATTCCCTATTCCCATCTTTTCCCAATAACATTTTCATTTCACTGCCCTTTCAACAATTTATCAACCTCTGCCTTTAAAGCGATTCAGTAACTCTGCCTCCACCATGTTGAGGCAGAATTCCAAAGTCTCTCGACTCTTTGAGAGAAAGATCGTTCCTCCCTCTCTGTCTTGCAAGAGCAACCTCTCATTTTAAAACCATGCCCCTAGTGCTGGACTAACCCACATGAAGGGAACATTATTTCCATGTTCAGGATCTTTCAAGACATTAGCAAATAGTTCCATCGTCTCCATTACTGAGCTTAGTTTTAATTCCAGAAATAACAATTGAATTTGAATGTCATCAGCAATTGTGAGAGGATTTGAACTCGTTGTCCCCAGGACATTACATTTGAATTGTAAACAACAAACGCTAGCGATCACAGCAGGTCAGACAGCACCCTTGAAGAGAGTAGACAAGCAGGAGTCTGGAAGAGCTAATGTTTCAAGTCCAGATGAGACTCATCAGAGTCTTTTTCCCCGGGTACAACAGAGTGTTACAAGGGGACATAAATTTAAGGTGAAGGGTGGAAGGTATAGGGGAGATGTCAGGGGTGGGTTCTTCACCCAGAGAGTGGTGGGGGCATGGAATGCGCTGCCCGTGGGAGTGGTAGAGTCAGATTCATTGGCGACCTTTAAGCGGCATTTGGATAGGTACATGGATGGGTGCTTAATCTAGGATAGAAGTTCGGCACAACATCGTGGGCCGAAGGGCCTGTTCTGTGCTGTATTGTTCTATGTTCTATGTTCTAGAGCTGAAGTGAAATGGAGAGGACAGGATTTATGCTATAGTTTAGGGGGTGGTGGGGTGACATCCTGGATTCCCTGGAACACTGCCACACACCAAGGACAGGCATGTGGGCAGTATTCCAGTGAATCGGGTCTGTTTCCATGCTGAACATCTCCTATGACAAACTGGAGGAACATCTCATCTTCAGATTAATCACTTTAGAGCTTTCTGGACTTTTATATTGCGTTTAACACCTACAAATTGTGAACCATTTCTTCCCTTTCTTTTAGTGTGTTATCATGTTTTCCGCCCCCCCCCAACCCACCCCAATCCCAGTGTCTATCCTTTCAGGTCTGGCAGGAGACACACTGTTCTGTCATTCTCACATTCCGATCACTTAATCTGAGCTATCAACATCTTTTCTCCAGCAACTCCCTACACCCATACCCCCTCCTCCAACCTAGAGCATAAATGTTGCTGCCTCCACACTTCACTTCAGCTCGGAAGAGCCATTTAGACTCAATCGTTAGCTTGCGCTCTCTCTCCATAGCTGTTGTCTGACCCGCTGTGATCTCCAGCATTTGTTGTTTTCAGTACAGATTCCAGCAACTGTAGGACTTTGCTCCTGCTATTACATCGGGATTAGTAGACTAGTAACATTATCACTATGCCACTTTTTCTCCTCATTTTTGACATTCACATTTTGACTTTATTGAACATCCGATGAGGGAAGGGGCCATACTGGACCTGGTTCTGGGGGACGAGACAGGACAAGTGGTAGAAGTTGCGGTTGGGGATTTCTTTGGGAACAGTGACCACAATTCTGTAAGTGTTATATGATACTCGTAGATAAAGAAGAGAGTGGTCCTAAGGGAAGAGTACTAACTGGCCAAGGCCAATTATATCAAAATTAGGCAGGAGCTGGGAAATGTGGATTGGACATAGCTATTTGAAGAGAAGTCCACATTTGAGATGTAGGAGGCTTTCAAAGATAGTGCAGGATAGGCATGTCCCGTATAAGGCAAAGGATAGGAAGGGCAAGATTCGTGAACTGTGGATGACAGGAGAAATTGTATGACTAGCCAAGAGGAAAAGGAAAGCGTACATAAGGTCTAGGTAGGTAAGAACAGAACAGGCCCTGGAGAAATATTGGAAGAGTAGGACAAGTCTTAAACAAGGAATAAAGTGAGCTAAAAGGGGTCATGAAATAGCTTTAACAAGCAGAATTAAGGAAAATCCCAAAGCATTTTATTCTTATATGAGAAGCAAGTGGGTAACTAGAGAAAGGATTGGCCCACTAAAGGATAATGAAGGAAGGCTGTGTGCCGAACCTGAGAGAATGGATGAGATTCTGAATGATTACTTTGCATCAGTGCTCACTGAGGAGAGGGACATGATGAATGTTGAGATTAGAGATAGAAGTTTGATTAGTCTGGATCACGTTGGCATAAGTAGAGATGATGTGTTGGGTATGCTAGAGGTTATTAAGGTGGACAAATCCCCAGGACTGGATGGGATCTATCCCAGGTTGCTGAGGGAGGCAAGAGAGGAAATAGCTGGGGCCCTGACAGATATCTTTGTGGCATCCTTAAATACAGCTGAGGTGCTGGAGGACTGGAAGGTTGCTCATGATGTCCCCCTGTACAAGAAGGGTAGTAGGGATATTCCAGGTAACTACAGACCAGTGAGCCGGAGGTTGGTGGTGGGGAGGTTGCTGGAGAGGGTTCTGAGAGACAGGATCTATTTATATTTGGAAAGGAATGAGCTTATCGGTGATGGGCAACATGGTTTTGTGCGGGGGTGATCGTGCCTTACCAACTTGATAGAGTTCTTCGAGGAAGTAACCAAGTTCTTAGTTGAAGGAAGGGCTGTTGATGTCATATACAAGAACTTTAGTAAGGCGTTTTGATAAGGTTCTCCATGGTAAACTAATAGAGAAAGTGCAGTCACATGGTGTGCAGGGTGTTCTCGTTAGGTGGATAAAGAACTGGTTGAGCAACAGGAGAGAGAGAGAGTAGTAGTTGAAGGGAGTTTCTCGAAATGGAGAAAGGTGACCAGTGGTGTTCCACAGGGATCAGTATTGGGGCAACTGTTGTTTGTAATATACATAAGTGATCTGGAAGAGTGCACTGTTGGTATGATCAGCAAATTTGCTGATCACACGAAGATTGGTGGAGTGGCAGAAAGCATAAGGGACTGTCAGAGAATACAGGAGGATATAGATAGACTGGAGAGTTGGGTGGAAAAGTGGCAGATGGCTTTCAATCCAGACAAATGTGAGGTGATGCATTTAGGCAAGTCTAATTCTAGAGCGAATTATACAATGAATAGAAGAGCCTTGGGAAAAGTTGATGGGCAGAAAGATCTGAGAGTGCAGGTCCATTGTATCCTGAAGGTTGCTGCACAGGTAGATAGAGTGGTCAAGAAGCCATATGGTATGCTTGCCTTCATCAGGCGGTATAAGAGCTGACAAGTCATGTTAAAATTGTACAAGACATTGGTTCGGCCGCATTTAGAGTACGGTGTACAGTTCTGGGCGCCACATTACCAAAAGGATGTGGATGCTTTGGAGAGGGTGCAGAGAAGGTTTACGAAGATGTTGCCTGGTATGGGAGGTGCTAGCTATGAAGAGAGGTTGAGTAGGTTAGGTTTATTTTCATTAGAAAAAAGGGGATTGAGGGGGGACCTGATTGAGGTTTACAAACTCATGAAGGGTATAGACAGGGTGAATAGAGACAAGCTTTTTCCCAGGGTGAAGGATTCAATAATGCTTTCAAAGTGAGAGGTGGAAAGTTTAAGGGGGATACATGCGGTAAGCACTTCACACAGAGGGTGGTGGGCATTTGGAATGCATTGCCAGCAGAGGTGGTAGAGGCAGGCACGGTAGATTCATTTAAGATGTGTCTGGACAGATGCGTGAGTAGTAGGGGAGCAGAGGGATACAGATGCTTCGGAATTGACCGACAGGTTTAGACAGTACATTTGGATTGGCTCAGGCTTGGAAGGCCGAAGGGTCTGTTCCTGGGCTGTAAATTTTCTTTGTTCTTTCTTTATCCCACTCAGCACCTGCCAATGGAAATGACTGATCCTGCAGGGACTCCGGACTATATTCTTATCTATTACAATCTGACTGTGAAGCCTCTTCTGAGGATGCCTACCTTGAAGAAGTTCTCCTTCTCCCTCTACAAGGATCTCAGTGAGTCTCTCTCACTGCACCCCCCTGCCCATGTCATCTCCTCGACCCTGAAGCTCTTTAGCCACTATCTGAAACAGACTCAGTTCCATAGCCACATCTCCTTCCTCAATGACTCCCTACAGAACTGACTGATCCTGCTGGGACTCTGGATGACATCTTCTCTCTCATTCCTGATGAAGGGCTTATGCCTGAAACGTCGATTCTCCTGCTCCTTGGATGATGCCAGAGCGGCTCTGCTTTTCCAGCACCACACTCTTTGACCTTATTGAACATAGAGCAAAATATTTTTAAAAACTTGAATGAATAATCTGCACTAGTCAAATACATTTGACACAAACAAAAGATTTTGATTGCACAGGGAAAGGACTTCTTTTAAAAATGCTTCAATGCTGCACATCTATATTTTGAGCAATCGCTGTAATTTATCTTGATATATGGAAATACATTTGGTACCTATTTTCTTTACGAGTGAAACTTTTGGTCTGGATTAGGAATGGGATTGTTGAATTGCCCCATTTTCCCATGGCAGCAGCTAACATCCATGTATAGTCACATCCAGCACCTGTTATACCAGTAGCTAATACTCCAAACATAATGCAGCTAATAGAAAACATATGGTTGTCACTTCTTTTTTTGTGCTCAAAAACAAGCAAATATTTAATATGCTTCAACTTAAAACATTTTATTTTTGAGTAGCCTCTATCCATTCTCGTTCTTTCCTCGTGTTACATTGACAAAAGTTTTTTTTGGTCCAAGGTACACAACCAATTATGCATGACTAAATTTACACACTTTATTTAATAAATTCCTTTCTTTGTAAAATTACATCTTGAATACAGTATACATTTCCTTTTTAAGCACCGGAGTAAGCTTTTACAATGTAAATAAAATCATTATGGAAATATTAGTAAGAATTAAAAGATGTTGCTATAAGCATTTAATGAACTTATTGTCACATAGTTGCAGTTGTACCAATTAACTTGGTATGCTGGAATTGTGTTTATTTTAAACATCAACTTGAATAACAATAGAATCAGATTTGTCTTCAGTTTGATTATTATGATGGTTGGAGTTTGCAATATCTTGGGAGCTAATGCTTTCTATCATGGACAAGTCAGCAATATTTCCTTAGCCTGATGAATCCTCAGAAAAGCATGGTTCACAAATTGGATTGTTAACACTGCACAGAACATTTGAAAAAGCAACATTACCAGAATGGCAGGAAAAGCATTGTGTGAAACATTGCTCTAGTCATTACATACAGATGGTTTGGATTGATACAGACTGCCAATGTGCAGCCAAGTCTATGCTTCTGCTGTCAGTGTCGATGTCTGATGCAAGTACTTAATGGATAATTGTGGTTCTGCTGTGGTTGTGATTCTGTAAAGAAGTGACAACTCAGCCAAATCTCTGGATATCTGGGAAGGCCCCTTTTCAGAGCTGGTGTGCTGTCTTTGACCTAAAGCTTTCATAGCCTCTGTTTCTCTCCCCACAGTTGCTGCAGGTCGTTCTGAGCATTTCCCGTGATAAGGTGTTACCTAATGGTGGGGCTGTCCAACAGCTCAGTTCCATCCTCCAGCAGTGAGTGCATAAATTAACTTGAGAGAGGGTGTAGCTCAATAGTCTGAGAAAATCATTGAATCCTACATTGTGGAAACAGGCCATTAGGCCCTACAAGTTCACACCGACTCTCTCTGAAGAGTATTGCACCGAGGCCAATTCCCCTACCCTTGATGTGAAGGTGCCGGTATTGGACTGGGGTGGACAAAGTTAAACATCTCTCAACATTAGGTTATATCCAACAGGTTTATTTGGAAGCACGAACGTTTGGAGTGTTGGTCCCTCTTCAGGTACCTGTGGAGTAGGACCATAAGACACAGAATTTATAGCAAAAGATCAGAGGGTCATGCAACTGAACAAACTTAGATTGCTGTGAGGTCTTTTGTCTTGTGGAATGGGTTGCAGTTTTCAGTTCGCTAATATGTAAATCCCAGAACTATTAAGTCACATTCTGGAGATTAATCCATGTAATAGTAAATGGATTGACTGCCTGGAGATTGCTCCAAAAAATGTACAAAACTAGAACTTCACCCCATAGATGTAAGTGTGTGTATGTTTGCGTGTATGAGAGAGAGTGTGTGAGCATGCGTGAGAGTATGTGTTTGCATGTGTGCCTGCTTGGTAAAGTGTGTGAGTGTGATGGAGTGTAAGTCCTGATAGGGTGTGTGTGTGGGTATATGTGCGTGTCTGTATGAGAGAGAGAGAGAGAGAGAGAGAGAGAGAGAGAGAGTTTGCATGAGTGTGAGTGTGTGTGTGTGTGAGTGTATAGTGTAGTGGGGTGACCTGTAGTGTGACATGAGCCTGAGGTCCCAGCTCAGGCCATCCTCATGGGTACAGAACTTGGCTATCAGTGCTCTGCAAGCTAGTGCTTCCCAATAAACCTTTTGGACTCTAACCTGGTGTTGTGTGATTTTTATTAACTTTGTCCTACTCTTGAGGCAGACATTTGCCCTGACTAATGCACCTAACCACTATGAATCCCTGACCACTATGGGCAATTTAGCAAGGTCAATTCACCTAGTCTGCACATCTTTGGACCGTGATAGGAAACTGGAGCACCCAGATGAAACCCACGCAGACTGCTGTGATGCAGCAGTGCTAACTACCACTGAGCCACAGTGCTGCCCCAATTCTTGGTGAAAAAAACAGAAAACTGAATTTTTAATTGCTTCCCATACTGCAGGTCTCTGGCATGGGATACCTGATGCTGTTTGAAATTGGGGTAGTTTGATTTTTGCCGTTGTCAAAACCATTGATGTGACTGGTCTGATTGCTGATGATTTTGATACAGTTGAAGTCTGTGCTTTAGAATGATGACATAACTGGAGAAGTACAAAAACAACAGGTATTGGAAAGAAAGCTTCTATAATTCCAAGTTGCAGATCTGGATGACTGGTAAAGGCTGGTCCCCAGGTGAAAAGTCTACCAATGCGAGTCCTATCAAATTCCATTCTTCCAGACTTGAAACTTAAACATGCTTAAAACTCCTTTGCTCAACTGTTTGTTCACAAAAATGGAGAGCAAGGGAATCCGCTCTAGCATCACAGGCTGGTTAAAGACCTTTAGTGGCTGCAGTTAGAGTTTGAGAGCATTCGGAAGCTTGGTAGTTCACTGAAGTACAGTAAAATATTTATCTGGCAGTGGCTGGGATCAGATTGTGCTGCTGAATCCACAGTGCTGGTTAGAGAAGGTGATCGCAGTGCAGAAGGAGATCATTCATCCCATCGGGTCTGCACTAGCTTCGGGCATTTAGTTTTGTGCTAGTGTCCTGCCTTTTCCTGTAATCTGGCACATTGGATGAGTATTTAAATAGATACAATGCTACCTTGAATGCCTCAATTGGATCGGTCTCGATCAAAATTGCTGTAGGAAACAGTCTTTTTCTCACTTTAATTTTTCTTTTTTTAGAAAATATTTTAAAATGTTGCCCTCTACTTCATGATCCCAATGAGTGGGAACAGTTTCTCCCTATCTGTTTCTCTAGATCCCTTGTGATGTTGAAGACATCTGTCAGATTTTCTCTTAGCTGCCTCTTCTTCAAGGAAAACAGGCCCAAATTCTCAAGTCTGTCTGTTTAACTCTGATTCCTCATCTCAGGAACCATTCTCATTAACTCTATCTGAGCTCCAGTGAAGTGATCACAGTACCCATATGTGATTGATATGAATACACTGATGTAAATCTACCTTTACGATGGTAGACTTGGCTTTGAACAGCACTTCCAGCAGTATTTTCCCCTCTGTCCCATCTCAAGGGTACTTTACAGCACTCTGGTCTTTGTTTTGAATGAGACCATCTTGACTATGATATCTGAGACCATCTTGACTATGTTTGGTCGCTGGATGCCATCAGAGGTTCTTTTGGTTACTGAGGTGTACATTTGGTATTGGGGTGATGGAGAATTTGTAATGCCACTTTGTGAAGTGCCTGATGAAATGAATTATACTGTAATTTGAAACTTGCTTATGCAAGTACAATGCAAAATGTGATTACAAAGCTAAGGTAAATTGTTAGAATTGAAGAGTTTGTGCTTTTGTGGACAGAATTAGTAGCAAACAGCAAGGATTCAATCTTTCTCCAAAGGCTTATTGATTTTGATCTCTGTGCAGAAGGTACTCTATTAATTGTCTGCTTATTGTCTAGTTTTCAATATGTGGCAATATCTTGGTCTGCTTTCAAGTGTGAAGCTAACTATTTAACTCTGGAGTCACTAAGGAAATAAATCAGAAGTAAATGATGTCAATTTAATATTGCCATTGCTACTGTAAGTTCATTGCATAGTATTGGGACAGGTGTATTGTAAATTTGTCAGATTAATTAAAGGGCTCTGTTCTTTTTAGACTACGGTGATAGAAATGAGTCATAAATTAGTTTACTTAAATAATAGTGAGGACAGATATGACCAATTATTCTCTATCCTTTGTTTGCACAAGCTTCTACTGCTTGTATCTTTTCTCTGTGCTCCAACCATTGGCTGAAATATTTGTAACTGTACTGCAGATCGAAGATATACACAATGTAAAATACTAACATTAGAAGCTTGTTCAGTGGGAAAAGAAAGGATAGATTTGATAAAATATTTAGACAAAACCAGAGGAAGATAAAGAAATGGAAACAGCATGCTGGAAAATGTTGAGAGGGATATAATTAATGATGTGTAGGACAGGATCGGGGATGTACAACCTACAGACCCTGCATCTCCGTAATTAGATCTCAAAGCCTAGCCAATACAATATAAATTGCAGTTACTTGTTTTATTCCCAGTTTGACCTACATTTTTGGCCTGGAGTTTTGCCAAAGGGTTCGGTTTATTGCTATTACCTAGTCATGGAGACATTCTGAACTGCCATACAAATCTGCTTTTATTGGCAACTTGAAATGTAGCTGAAAAATGTGTTGCTGGAAAAGCGCAGCAGGTCAGGCAGCATCCAAGGAGCAGGAGAATCAACGTTTCGGGCATAAGCCCTTTTTCAGGAATGGAGGGGGGCTTATGCCCGAAACGTTGATTCTCCTGCTCCTTGGATACTGCCTGACCTGCTGCGCTTTTCCAGCAACACATTTTTCAGCTCTGATCTCCAGCATCTGCAGTCCTCACTTTCTCCTCGAAGATTTTAACTTACTGCGAATCCTCTTGCAAGGATGCCTTCCTTGAAGCTCTCTTCCTCCCTCTACAAGGATCGCCCTCACTTTGACCTCCTTTCACCTATCGTATTTCCAACGCCCCTCCCCCAAGTCCCTCCTCCCTACCTTTTATCTTAGCCTACTGGACACATGTTCCTCATTCCTGAAGAAGGGCTCATGCCCGAAACGTCGATTCTCCTGCTCCTTGGATGCTGCCTGACCTGCTGCGCTTTTCCAGCAACACATTTTCAGCTCTACCCATATAAACATTGGGGTACTAGTCTGTGATGTTGACACAACTAAAGCAGAATGAAGCAAAGTATTAATTTGCACACACAAACTAAGCAGATATACTTTAGATAAAAGGTGGTAGAGCAGTTAATTTACTTTTAACCATCCTGCTCTAAATTAGGAACATGTGTGGAGAAATTATCCTTTTCTGGAGCAGGCGTAAGTCTAAAGAGATCGTTTCTCAATTACACTATGCTGATTACATCATTCCATTACTTCATTTGAGTTTAAACTTGATAAGCTAATTGCCTATTTCTACATTGTACATACCCTTATTTAGATACAGGCCCCATGATATTTGATTCAATGTACATGGGAATGAAATCCCTTTTCTTTGACCATGAAAAGATCTGTACCTTTGTAAAACCATGTTTCCAATTTTGTATTTGAGGCATTTGAATTACAGGACAAAATAGCAGTGTAAATGATCATTTTAGGGATGCGGTTGGGGTTGTATTTAAGTATGAACCCATATATTCTGAATTTTAAGATCTGTATCCAAGTGATTATAATAAAGCAAAGAACTGCGGATGCTGGAGAGCTGAAACTAAAACAGAAATTGATGACAAAACTCAGCAGATCTGGCATCATCTGTGCAAAGAATGCAGAGTTAGTGTTTTGAGTCAGGTCTCTAGGCTCAAAATGCTAACTCTACTTTCTTCCCACTGAGACTGCCAACACCACCTGAGTTTCACCAGCAATTTCTGTTTCTGTCCAAGTAATGGCATTGAGCAGAGATGCCAAAAATGTTAAAGAATCAGTCGGGAAAAGTTTTAGCGAATCAAGTATGTGCTGACACTTGCTAAAAAGATTTCTTTAAGGAAGCCAAATGTACAACTAAGCCACGTCAGCTCTCAGAAGAGCAGCTAATAAATTCAAAGAGCTCCTTGGAAGAACCGATAAGCTTCAACATTGTACTCTGCCCCCTTTTGGAAGGGATGAAAAAAACAATGGTTGTGAGTCGTGACAGATGGCAGTATGGAGCCACCTTGGTGACCTTTTCATCAATGACATCTGGCCATCTTTATTTAAAAAGGAAAACACACTGTCATCCATCCTTCACAGTTCACCAATCAGTAGCAGGAGGCTTAACATAATCAAGCCGATGGTGAGGCTACTGTCCTTGCCAATCAGCAGTAAAGATCTGCCTATGTTCATACGAAGGATGTCACCGAACGTTTGCAGACAAACTGCAGTGGATGTGAGGATGGAGGGCATGACTTACCACGATGACAGTGCATGTCTTGGTAGGAGCAGCTAGAAGCAATTGCAGCAATACATTCTGTAATATAACTCGTGTTAAGGTGAGGTCTATGAATGGGCTAGTTCACAGGTAAGATCTCCAGGGGTTTATCTGTTGTTTCATATCTTTAAAAAAATTGTATAGATTCACTGAGGCATAGAATGAAGAATTTTGTTTGAGCGAATGTGTACTTTTAAGAAAGATAAGTGCAAACCAGGAATTTTCATATTGGGAATCAAAAATGAAGGCCCAGATTTTTGGAAATTGCTGAAATCCTGACCCCAACATGGTTCTTACTATTTAACAGGAATGGGAATAAGTTTGGAATTTACATATGGGCGTTTCACAGAGCCATTTACTGATATAAATAATTATTGTATCATTTTGGTGAAGTAGGAGTGTGAAACTGGATGTGCATAGATTTGACTTGGTCAAAGCAGGTCTGAAGCTTGTGGATTCAGTCGGAAAATCAGCAGACCATTTAGGAAAGTATGATGAGACTACTTTAAGAGATAATGTGTCCTTTACGCAGAGGTGAAAGCCGTCTGTTCAGAGCAACTCGTGTAAACAGTTTGAGGCCTTGGGTTTTTTTTTCGGTTGGAACAATAGAAGCAGCCTGAATGGGTGGGGCAAGCTCCCATAGAGCCAGATTTTTATTTTTTCTTGTTTCTCAGTAGCAGTTGCTGGCTGGATCTTCAGTTGGAAGCTGTATTTTTCCATCTCTCAGTCACAGCTAAAAGACAAGACATTCTCTTTCTGTTGCTGTAGTTGCATGTGAGATAATCTGTTTTTCTGAATTTGCCTTTGGTCAAGGCAGTATTTATGAAATATTACAATATTGAAACAGTTACTTTTCGGTCATGAAATAATCTTTTATTCTGTTAGGTTTTCCAATAGGCACAGAAACTCAGTGGTCAGCATTGCTGTTTTACAGTGCCAGAGACCAGGTTCAATTCAATTCTGGCCTTGGGGGACTGTGTGTGGAGTTTGCACATTCTCCCTGTGTCTCTGGGTGCTCTGGTTTCCTCCCACAGTACAAAGTTGTGAAGATTAGGTGAATTGGCCATGCTAATTGCCCATCATGTTCAGGGATGTGTCGGGTAGGTGCATTGGTCACAGGAAATGTAAAGTAGTAGGGTGGGGGGATGGGTCTGGGTAGGATATTCTTCAGAGGGTCAATGTGGACTTGTTGGGCCTAATGGCCTATTTCCACATTGTAAGAAGAAAAAAAAAGTTAAGTTATTCCAATTCTTTTATTTACTTTTTCCTTGTTGTTTTTTAACTACAGTTTATGAATGAAGTATGGTTTGCTTCAAATCTGGTAGTTTGACTCGTTGAATTGCATCCAGAACGTTATACTTACCACCAAAATAAGAAAACATCTAGACTATCTTAATATATTTTGAGGGTAGTTTGGTCTGGTTCAAAACAAAAGCTAAGAAAACCCTCTGTGTATTGTCCCAAGATACATCTGGGAAAGATCAGCTACACTTTGGGATTGTTCCAAGTAGGTATGAATGTATGTAATAAGTGCATAAACTAATTGGAATTTTGAAGATCATTAGAACTGTCAAATGTATGTGTCAAGAAGAGCTTTCAGATGACATTGTAAATGGAGTTGTCAAGACATTTTAAACTCCTCTTTAAATCCTTGAAAATATGTCTGCAATGTTCTATTTTATTTTGTTGAAATAAACCTGAGGGCTACCTTTGCTGGATTACTACTGCAGGACTGATTCATAGCCATGCATTATCACAGTAGGATGCATACTGTTCCATAGTTTGACAGCTACAGATGGCTATCCCCTCAGTGAAATGGGATCATGTATTCCAGTGGCTGTTTATAACAGATTGTGCACTTGAATGAAATATTTGTTTTTAAGGCATTATGTTGATAAAGGAATATACGTGTGGTTAGTTAATTTTGTATGAATGACTGTTTGCTTCAATATATTAAAGACTGCAATGGATATTGAGTGTTTTACATTATTTCATCTGAGTATGTCCATGATAGACACTGGATGAGTTGGCAATGCGTTTATGTGTGAAGTGTAGAAGATGGGGGCATGGGTAAATACGAATTGATATTCAGTGGTATAGGAGCTATAAAGGCCAATGAGGTGTGAGTACAGCACGATAGGTTAGCATGTTGTTTGAGTATGAGGGAATTGATTGAAGGGCCTCTGAGGAGAGGGACATAATCAGGGCACGGGGTTTAAGAGAATGAGGGTGAGGGCTGTGGGGAGATGTCTTACTTTAAGTTTTCATAGAATCCCTACAGCGTGGGAACAGGCCCTTCAGCCCAACATGTCCACACTGACCCTCCGAGGAGTAACCCACCCAGAACCACTCCCCTACCCTATTACGCTACAATTACCCCGTACTACTGCACCTAACCTACACATCCCTGAACACTAAGGGCAATTTAGCTTGGCCAATTCACCTAACCTGCATATCTTTGGATTGTGGGAGGAAACTGGAGCGCCTGGAGGAAACCCACGCCGACACTGGGAGGACGTGCAAACTCCACACAGACAGTCGCCTGAGGCTGAAATCGAATCCGGGTCCCTGGCGCTGAGGCAGCAGTGCTAACCACTGAGCCACCATGCTGCGTTTTGGGTGCAACCCCAAGTCAAGACATCCACCCAGCTGCCCCCAAACCCACCCCCTTCCTTACCCACTCTGGAGTCTCTCAACTTCTTCCTGTTAGGTCAACTGGCTCAACTCTCAGGGAACTTGGCTGCCCTGGAATGAAAATGTTAACTTCCACGGTACTTTTGCTCAGGGTTGGGTTGGTACAACCAGGAAATGTCCCATTGTGGGAGTGAAAATTCATCCCACAGTAATTCCTTGGGATATTCAGCAGGGTCTGTGATGTTCTTACACAAACTCCGATGAGGAGGTTAGAAAATGCTGCTCTCCTCATTTGCGCAGGAAATATGTGGAAGAACAAATTGCATCATGCATCTTAAAAATGATCCAGACAGACTTGCCATTTGTAGTGACTGACAATAAACACGATTGTGCAATGAAAAATAAAACATTTCAGAATAGGAGACACTAAAAAAGCTTGATTATTCAGAGGTAGTGGTGAGACCAACAAAAACAAAATGAACACTACCTTTTGAAAAATGCCTTTCTTCCTGCTATATATCATTTAGATTTTCAGTATCAAATTGAAAACAATTACAGGACTATGGGTGAGAGGAAGAATTGTAATTTCAATTTGAACGTTATGAAGTAATGGCACTTGTTTAACCTTGAAATGGTCTGTTTTAAATTTTCAAAAACCTACATGAAAAATTAAAATGGCTACTTGTGACATCTTTCACATTTGGGCACATGTTCTACCTGGTACTTAGGGTCTCATATTGTGGTTTGTCTAGATATCTACCTAAACTTAATGTACCCTCATAGATTCCAGCATGCATTTGGACCAACTACAATTTTCGCATGTTAATCTGAAACCGCCTACAAAACTAACTGAAAAGCAGAAAATCATGTAGGACTTTGATGAGTACCATTTTGTCATAGACAGTGAAGGAGGAGGATATCAGACTTGGTAGATGACTGGTATTAAGGATTTGTTTTGAGAAAATTGAAGCTTCTTTTCTGTGTGATAAATAGAAGACAAGACGTCATATGTTAACGCAACACTTCAGGAATTAAAACCAAATGTATTTATAGAAAAGTAGGCCATATAACAAAAGGCAAAATATTATTGATGCTGAAAACAAAAGCACACAGTCCTGGAAATATTCAGCCAGTTCCAGGGGAGGAGGTAGTGGGATAGTGGTACTGTCACTAGACCCATAATCGAGAGGTTAAAGATGTGGAGTTCAAATCCCATTGTGGCAGCAAGTTAAATTTAAATTGAGTCAGTAAATCTGGAACTGAAATCTTGCTGCAAAACTGGGAAATCTGCCATCTTAATTCAGTCTGGTTTATGTGTGAGCCCAGATCCACAGCATTGTGGTTGACTCTCTGTTTCTGTCTGAAATGGCACAGCTCAGTTCAAGGGAAATAGGTGATAGAACACAAAACATTACAGCGCAGTACAGGCCCTTCGGCCCTTGATGTTGTGCCAACCTGTGAAACCAATCTAACTTACATTATTCCATTATCATCCATATGGGCTGCATGTGTTGGCTTTGTGCTTCACTTGGAGGTAAATTCTATTCAAACTGCAGAGGCGACAATTTGATTGCACCAGCAGCCATTTGCAGGGAGGAAGGTATCTCTGCCCAAGTTTTTGGATAATTCAGTACAAATGCAGGTACTCTGTGGTTTATGTTTGATTGTTTGATTTAAGAAAGTATTTCAGTTCTGAGTGCAACATGCAAGAAAGAAAGGACTTGCATTAATATCGAATTTTCCATGACTTTGGGATGTTGCAAAGTGTTCTATTTAATATTGAACAGGAGAGTCAGCCTGGATTCTGTGCTTAGGTTTTGGGAGTAGAACCTGAGAATTGACAACCTCCTGAATCAAAGTGGGGGACTTTGGCTCATTAAACTTTGGGACAGTTGGCAGACCTTCTCTCTCAATGTGTCACTTCCTAATTCTTTAGAAATGAATTGGATAGATCTCTGTTGCAGTCAGATTTTCTAAATAATTGCCATGACACTGGAAATGATCAGCATTCTCATTGATAGGTACCAACTGAATGTGAAATTGGCCTCTTCAATACAATGATTCACGGATTACTTGAATCTCTTTCAAAATTATCTTGGTGTACTCCTGATTAAAAAGAAATCAGATGATTTTGCAATGATGTCGAACATGCAGGTATATTTATACATACAATGAGAGTACTTGTATGGCGGCTAGATAAGATGCTTGAGTCTGGTTTTGTTTGTGATGTTAATGGAAAATTTTAGATTCAAGTCCTGCTGCAGTTGCTTTCGGAAGACTCTTGTGGTGCAGTGGCACTGTCCCCCAATTCTGAGCTAGGAGGACTGAGCTCAAATCCCACCTGCTCCAGAGGTGTGTAGAACTATCTCTGAAATGGTTGGTTAGAAAGTATCTGTATCACAGGCAGTTTGTGATGTGAATTAATGTATCGTGTCGATCTGAAATTTGGACGCACCAACAAGGACTAGATTAAATCATGTTTAAAGCAAAGGTTTCACCACTACAAACACATGGTAGCTCAGTGGTTAGCAACGCTGCCTCACAGCACCAGGAACCTGGGTTCAATTCCACTCAGGGGCAATTACCTGTGCGGAGTTTGCACATTCTCCGCGCATCTGCATGGGTATCGTCTGGGTGCTTTGGTTTCCTCCCACAGTTCAGGTTAGGTGGATTGGCCACGCTAAATTGCCCATAGTGTCCAGGGCTGTGTAGGCTAGGCGGATTAGCCATGGAAAATGCATGGATAGGGTGGGGGGGTAGGTGAGACTGGGTGGGATGCTCTTCAGAGAGTCTGTGTGAATCCGATGGGCCAAATGGCCTGCGTCCACACTGTAGGGATTCTATGACCAACTCAATTGAAAATTAAGCTTGTGCCATCTATTGGGATTAATAATGAAGCGATCTTGTTCTGTCAGTTTGTTGACTATTCTTGTTCTTGCTGTGACATATGACATAACTGCAGTGCCAGGAACCCTCTAATGATGAGGTTATTGCTCATGCACCTTTTAAATTATTGATCGTCTCGATGGATTGTGAGCTCAGTTGTGTGACACTGTGTAGCTTCAGCATTCAGCTTATGCTAGTATATTTGAAATCTTCATTTACTGTCTGAACCAAGAATCTGAAGCCAATTCCACAGAGAAAACAAAAATACAGGCTAGTTTTTTTTCAGTTGTGCTGCAGGCTGGAATGGAGCAGGCAGATCCTGAACCTTGGGCTGTGAGCCAGCTTTCTCTCCCTGTTTCTGCTGTTTGGAGCTTTTTCACAGGAAGGAAAAGGGCAGGCTCAGGTACTAGCCCAATTTGACGACAAGGGCAATTATTTTAGTGAAGGAGTCCGTTGAGAACTCCAAGGGCTAGCGCAGGATTTTGGAAGGTCCACGGGGATTTCAAGTTAGATCTGGGTCAGACTTGGTGCACGGAGGGCAACAATGCAGAAAGCTGGTCACATCGTCCCCTTCAAATCAGTTGGGTCCATAAAAGGAGGGATGTTATCAACTATGTATGGTTTACCGCGTTGATTGTGTGCATTGGCAGTGCAGGGTGGTGGTACCCAGCTGGCATTGCAGTCGGGATAAGCCGAGGGGATGAAACCCCTCAGACACAGCTGGAAGTTCAGTGAAGTGGAGGGTTAGCGGCTGTTGGTAGCGTCAATGTAACTCGGAGATTTTGTGTGTCATGATCAATGGGAGAAATATCATCAGGAGCCCATAGGCCTGAGGTCAGTGGGCAGGCAGCAGAGAGGGATGAGGCTGAAGGAAATCAAGACTGTATCAACCCTTCCAGCAAAGGGATCCACCAGTGAAGATGGAGTTACCTTAAGATGCCAGAGAATCTCTGTTCCTGATAGCTGTTCACAGAAATGTGTGTCCTGTTGGTTATCGACCTTATACTTTGCACTGCTCACTTTGCCCGGCCACTGTGACCCCTCAGGTCACTAGTGTCCTATTTGTAAAAGCAGGGCCATACATTGAGTTTCAGACAGACAGGACCTGCACAAACAAAGGGCAGTGGAATTCACCTCCGGTGCTAGAATCTGCCATGTGGCAGTCAAAGTATTAACTGACCGTGCAGTGAAATTCATCAATGTCCACTGGCTAGAAATGCCTCCTGAATGAGTGCACTGACTTTCCTGCCAGCTACTGTGACTCGTCTGCAGAGGACAGTCCATCCCATGCCCTGAAATGGGTCCCAGTGTCTGGCAGTGCTGGCTGCTACTCTGCAGCTCACCTGTGTAAAGGCCACGTGCATTGTGGTGCTGTGTGCTCGTCATGACGTGGCTTTGCAGAGGGATGTGGACCTTGAAAAGCTGAGGTCCTGGAATCCCTTTGTTGGAGGAGGTGGATGGGCATCACCAGAAAGGAGGATCTGCATGAGCAGAAGTGAGAACTATACTCCCTCCGTGTCAGTATTCCTTGAGGCGTTACAGGATCACAGGCCCAGATGAGCAAGTCTAATCAGCATACACCTGGCTCAGTTTCTTGAAGGCACGAGTGGCCAAACTCTCAGAGGGATTACTGTATTAGAACTTCAGGCAGATAGAGAATGAACGCTGCACTCTGTAGTGCCGACTGGTCGTTCTTGTGCTCATTGATCTACATTTCACTCCCAGTCTTGGCTGTAATATTCTCATCCTTGTTTTCAAATTCCTTCATGTCCTTTCTCATAAATTTATTGCAATTCTAAAGCCTCTTGGGTGTCTGTCCCTCCCATTCTGGCCTCTTGAATATCTTCACCATTGTGAGTACTTCACTATTGATGGCTGTCCCTTCAATGTTGAGGCCAAAGGTCGGGGATTTCCTCCTTCCACCACAAGAACCTTCTACTCCACTTCCATATTCCTTCATCGGAATACTTTGACTAATATTTTGTTCATCTGATCTAAGATCTCCTAACTGGCTGTCATATTGTTCTTTATGAACCTTGATGTTTTATTACATAAATGTATAACACCGAAACAGACCTTCAGTCCAACTCATCCATTTCAACCAGATATCCTAAGTTAATCCTGTCCCATTTGCCAGTGCTTGGCCTGTATGCCTCTAAATCCTTCCTATTGAAATATTCATCCAGTTGCCTTTTAAATGTTGTAATTCTACCAGCCTCCACTACTTCCTCTGGCAGCTCATTCTATACACGCACCACCCTCCGCATGGAAAAAGTTGCCCCCTAGGTCCCTTTTAAATCTTTCCCCTCTCACGATAATCCTATGCTGTCTAGTTCTGGACTCCCAAACCCTGGAAAATACCTTGTCTAATTACTCAATCCATGCCCCTCATGATTTTATAAACCTCCATAAGGTCACCTCTCAACCTCCGCTCCAGGGAAAACAGCCCCAGCTTATTCAGCCCCTCCCTGTAGCTCAAATCCTCCAACCCAGGCACCATCCTTGTAAATCTTTTCTGAACCATTTCAAGTTTCACAACATCCTTCCTATTGAAGGGAGACCAGAATTGCGCACACTGTTCCAAAAGTTGCCTATCAAAGCAAACTTCCACCATTACCCTCTGTCCTCTACCTTCGAGCCAGTTCTGTATCCAAATGGCTAGTTCTCCCTGTATTCCATGAGATCTAACCTTGTTAACCAGTCTACTAAGAGGAATCTTGTCAAATGCCTTACTGAAGTCCATATAGATCACTTCCACCATTCTGCCCTCCTCAATCCTCTTTGTTTCATTAAAGGCTTTATATAAATATATATCATTCCAAGGCCAAAAGAGAGATACAGATGAGGTATTATTGGGCTCTGTGGTCAGCATGGCAGGTTTTTTAAAAAAAAACATTGATGGGAGGGATATGGCAGGTGGGACTAGATTGAGTTAGGATATCTGGTCGGGTTGGACCAAAGGATCTGTTTCCATGCTGTACATCTCTATGACTCTATGAACGTGGGTGTTGCTGGCTGGAACAGCGTTTATTGCTTATTCCTTAAATGCCCTTGAGCAGATGGTGGTGAACTGCTGTTGTTCATGTGCTGTAGGTACATCTACAATGCCATTAAGGATCTCATTCCAGGATTTTGACCTAGTGATACTTAAAAAAAACAATATATTTCCAAATCAGGATGGTGAGTGGTTTGGAGGCAAACTAGCAGGTGGGAGTGTTCTCATGTGTCTGCTGCCCCTTATCCTTCTAGATGAAAGTAGTTGTGGGTTTTGAAGATGCTATCAAAAGAAGCTTGATTAGTTGTTGCAGTGCATCTTCAAGATAGTAGTACACACTGCTGCAGGAGGTGGAGTGAGTGAATGTTGAAGGAAGCTATTGAGGCTGGGTCACGAAGTATATTCGAGGCTGAAGTAGACAGGTGATTAATCTGTAAGGGAGTGGAGGATTTTGGGGAAAAAGGAAGCCAGATGGTGTTGAGAATTCTCAAATCAATCATGATCTCATTGAATGGCAGAGAATTTCTGAAAGGAGTGGATGGATGCCATTCATCCAATGCCTTATGGAGTTAGGTGGAATGCTAATCAAGTAGACATTTTTTCTTTCCCTGGATGTTAAGCTCATTAATATTGTATGACGATTGCAGTTATCCAGGCAATGGGGAATATTTGGTCAAACTTCCAACTTGTGCCTTGGAGATGGTGGACAGGCTTCGAGGACTCGGGAAGTAGTTGCTTACTGTAGGATTGCCAGCTCTGACCTGTGCCTTGAAGCCATGGTATGTGCCTGTGACCAACCCAGTTCAGTTTGTCCTCAGGATGTTGATGGTAATGCCAGAGAATAGCAAGAGGTGATGGTTAGAGATTTTCATTACCCAGCACTATTTTTGTGCAATTGTGCCACTTATCAGTCTAAGCCTGATTATTTTCAATGCCTTGCTGCATTTGGGCACAGACTGCTTCATAAATATTACTGAGCCTTGTGGAATCATCAGCAAACTCCCCACTTTGGATCTCATGGTAGAGGAATGGTCATTGAAGCAACTGAAGATGGTTGGGCTTAGGTTTATTGACATAAGCTGCATATATTAGAGTTGGCTGCCTTTCCATAGCACCGGGGTACTGAGCCTTGCTGAGGGATTAGTAAGTACCCTGGGTACAGATGTGACCCTTCGATTTGTTAGCTGGTGTGACTACTGTAAGGTGAATGTACAAATGCCTGTCATGACGGTTCAGCATAGCACTTGACAAAATGAAGCCAGTCATTAACAGTCTTCCTGCACTGGACCCAATTCTTGTTTAACATAATTTGGCTGTTATTGGACTCAGCAACCTTGATCCATGTTGGTTTGGTTTGATTCCTTTGGATTCAGGGTCCGTCACTCATCTTTCTTACTATGTGAAGGAGGACCTCCATAATAATGTCAGCTTGACTGCGGAACAGCCTTCCCTGGGAGTAACTGTCTATCGTTCCCTTCCTTTTTACTGTTGCTTTGATTTCCTCAGTGGATATCCATAAGGCTTGCACTTGCTGACTCTGCCTCTGTTCCTACCCCTATATAGAACATAGAACATAGAACATCGAACATTACAGGCCCTTCAGCCCTCGATGTTGCGCCGATCAAAGCCCACCTAACCTACACTAACCCACTATCCTCCATATACCTATCCAATGCCCGCCTAAATACCCATAAAGAGGGAGAGTCCACTACTGCTACTGGCAGGGCATTCCATGAACTTACGACTCGCTGAGTGAAGAACCTACCCCTAACATCAGTCCTATATCTACCCCCCCCTTAATTTAAAGCTATGCCCCCTTGTAATAGCTGACTCCATACGTGGAAAAAGGTTCTCACTGTCAACCCTATCTAACCCCCTAATCATCTTGTACACCTCTATCAAGTCACCCCTAAACCTTCTTTTCTCCAATGAAAACAACCCCAAGTGCCTCAGCCTTTCCTCATAGGATCTTCCTACCATACCAGGCAACATCCTGGTAAACTTCCTCTGCACCCGTTCCAGTGCCTCCACATCCTTCCTATAGTATGGCGACCAAAACTGCACACAATATTCCAGATGCGGCCGCACCAGAGTCTTATACAACTGCAGCATGACCTCAGGACTCCGGAACTCAATTCCTCTACCAATAAAGCTGCTCATGGTCACCCAGCATGCCCCTCTAGGCAGTTAACAGACTCTCTCTGAGGAGGCTGACTTGGTTCAGGTGCTACATCCCTGCACGTAGGATCAGAGAATGGACTTAGTCGCAATATCAGTTTCCTTATCCCAGAAGGAAAATCATGCCAAAGTTTACCTTTACTTTTTGATGTCGTTTGAGTTTTCAAAAGGCAGTTAACAATCAGACTACTTCGAAAATATAAATTAGATTCCCTGCATTAGGGAAACAGGCCCTTTGGCCCAACAAGTCCACACTGACCCTCTGAAAAGTATCCCATTCCCCTACCCTATATTTAACCCTGACTAATGCACCTAATACTATGGGCAATTAGCATGGTCAATTCACCTGACCTGCACATCTTTGGATTGGGGGAAGAAACCAGAGCACCCAGAAGAAACCCACAAGAACATGCGAACTCCACACAGTCATCCAAGGCTAGAATTGAACCCAGGTCCCTGGTGCTGAGAGGCAGCAGTGCTAACCACTGAGCCATCCTGCTGCCCTACAGGGTGGATAGGACAGATTGTTTTACTGTTGTCACTTTGTTTTTTTTAACAAGATGTTATTTGTAGGGCTAATTTAACTAGCCTTATCAAATCATTTGGTGCAGATCATGAAATGTGCAACCCTGCTTCTGAAATGTTGCTTTCTTTCTATAATTGCTTCACCAATGGTAAAAAATGAAATAGCCTGCTGTAGAAAGTTATCTCTCTTGGGTCTGTAGTCTCACATTGAACCAGTAATAAAGTGCATTGCAGCATGGATGCACATGACCTGGGTTGCTGTAACAAATTATCCACTTCACATAGAGTGTAAATTAACTTCTTGTAATGGAGCACAGGATCATTCTGTAAATGATTCCAATTGCCAGCCCAGTTTACCTGCTAGCAGCGACTGCAATGCTGTGAAAAATGAAGGTCCAGCAGCCTGACAACTTTGCCACTATCCCTGGTTGCCTTCAGCAGAATTTGGACTGCATGAACCTGTGGCCAATGATCAGTATGAATGTGGTTTCTGATGCAGATTTGCCATTTTTTTCCAAAGAGAACATGATAAAGCTCGATATACAAGTTGAGGCTTGTGATGGTTCAATAACTGGCTCAGCAAGTGATTTGGGAGTGAAAAGCAGGAAGGACAATTTTTTTTTGAGTTTAATTATAAGGAGATGACAATTTCAAGAGGGGTCTGGTCTGAGTCCTTTGGTGATTGTATTGGTATATCTAGGATTCACAAGGATATACTTCAACAGTTACTCTAAGACCTGCTGAGGGTAACAAGCTAACTCTCAGTAATTTGGCCAAACCCTTGTGTCTGTATTAATAATGATTGATATTTATAGTAGGTAATCCACACCAGAACAAAGCAATTGAAGGAGGATTTCATTTTAAATACATACTTGATACCCATGGGACAATTTGATCAAGTGTTTCTACATCATTGAAAATTAAAGGATGGAGGATTGGGCAGAGGCTAATATCAAAACAAAGCAAATGACCATTACAAAATGAGGAAAAGGCTTTTGCTGTGACTATCAACCATATATGGAAAGGATCATTGAATATTAAAATATTAAGTGTGTGTAATTTACTGAGGTACAATAAAGAAGGTTATCTAAAATTACAGAGGTCTTGATCAATGAGCTGAGGAGTGGCAGATGGAGTCTAATTTGGATAAATGCAAGGTATTGCATTTTGGTAAAAGAATCAAGGACAGGAATATACAGTAACAGTAGGGCCCTGTGGGTAGTGTTGTCGGACAGAGAGACCCAGGTGTTCAGGTACATAATTCTTGGAAATTTGCATCAAAGCTAGACATGGTGGTTAATAGTGTGTTTGCCTTCATTGCTCAGACCTTTTTGATTGTAGGAGTTGGGATATTATGTTGAGGTTGTACAGGACGTTGATGAGGCCTCTCCTGCAATACTCTGTATAGTTTGGTCACCCTGCTAAAGGAAGGATATTAATTGGAGAGGGTTCTTAAAAGATTTACCAGAATATTGCCAGGAATTGAAGGTTTGAGTTGTTAGAAGAGGCTGGATAGGCTGGGACTTTTTTCACTGGAGTGTACGAGATTGTGAGGTGACCTTAGTTTACAAAATCATGAGGGGCATAGATAAGGTGAAAGCAAAGGTCTTTTCCCTAGGGTGGCGTAGTTCAAAACTAGGGGGCATATTTTAAGGGAGGCGAGACCATTTTTAAAAAGGACATGAGGGGCAACTTTTTATTTTACACAGTGGTTAGTGTGTGGAATGAACTGCTAGAAGAAGTAGTGGATGCAGACACAGTTACATCATTTAAAAAACATTTGGATAAGTACATGAATAGGAACTGTTGGGAGGGATATGGGTCAAACACGGGCAAGTGGGACTATTTTAGTGTGGGAACTGAAAGGTCTGTTTCCATGTTGTATGACTTTACCTCAAATAAACTTTTTTTATATAGATATTTTTATTGAAAATTTAACATGTTTTTACAAGTTTACAAATAATAAAAACGCAAGTACAAACACTAATATACAATTAAATCTTAAATAAATAATAGCCAAAACCTGTCAAACAAAAAGAAGAGATACAAAGAAGAAAAAGGAAAAGACAAAACTCAACTAACTACTAACCTAACCGATAACTAACCAGAGTGTATGATCAAATATCTTACATTACTCAAGAGAAAAAATGAACGATAACATAGTAATTAAGTATTGAAGTACATGCTCGGAATGAGTTAACATCAAGTCATAATAAAACCCGTATTCATGCGGGATTCCTCCCTCTGAGGGGCCCCGGACCAGCCTGAACCGTTACCTCAACTAGATGAAAGCCCTTGATAGAATGGCCAAAATATCTGTATCCATGTAATTCAAAAAGGGCTGCCATATTTTATAGAATAATTCAGATTTTTGGTGCACCATATTTGTAAAGAAGTCAAGGGGAATATAATTCCATGATTGATCTGTGCCAATTCAGAAGCCCTGGAGAGCCCTCAGCCACCCAGTTTACTAAGATATTTTTCCTTGCACAGAAGGACAGAATGAAAAATAATTTCCTCCCGTGCACATCCAGAGAAGGTAAGCTCGAGAAGCCCAGAAGAAGAGATACTGGATTGACTGTAATTTCCGTTGCCAAGATTTCTGTCGCCAAGTTTTCTGTCAGGGCGTTTACTGCTTTGGTATTTGTAGATCTTATGGCATGTCCATAAGCAGTGTGTAAGAGTGTCCACCTCTGTTTTACATTTTGGGACACATTGAAAATGCTCCTGCCCTAAATTTTGCCAATCGTTCCTGTGCCATGTGAGCCCTATGAAGTATCTTTAACTGAATGGCCTGGGTTCTGTTACAAATGGAGGTTTTTCTGGCATTTTTCCAGATGTCATTCCACATTTCTGTAGAAATTTCCAGCCCCAAATTCTGATCCCATGTTCTTTGTCATGTAATAAATGATAAAAGAGTGCTGACCAACGGTACACCCATTGGCCACAACACTCTATGTTCTCCATCTGATTTATAGAGACTACCTAATAGCGTAGTCGTCTTCTGTATGTAATCTCGAATTTGGAAGTATCGAAAGAGGTCTCCATTAGGTAATCCAAATTTCTGATGCAGCTGTTCAAAGGACATCAGGACCCCCTCCTCATCAGATCCCATAAACAGGAGATACCCCGGATCTCCAGGATTTGAATGTGGCATCTGTGAGGCCCGGTTGAAAACCCCAAACCCCACTAAGGAGTATAGGGGGATGTTTTATGTGAATTACCCTCGTTTTGCCGCATTATATTCCAAGCTTTAATTGTATTTAATATTATAGGGTTTTTAGGGTATTTAATATTTTCAGGTTTTAGGTGGTCCGTAATGATTTTCATCTTATCTAAAAATAAGAGGTTAGTAAGAAGGCACTTTACTTGAGAAGCCTGAATGTCCATCCAGATTGGGTCTCGTCTGTCCCGCAATCAATCAGCTACATAGCTTAACAGAGAACTTAACTGATACTTCCTAAAGTCTGGAAAAACCAGCCCTCCCCTTGCCTGTGGGAGCTGTAGCTTCCTTAACTTAATAAGGGGCCGTCTATGATTCCAGATGAAAGAACCCAGCCAACCATACAATTTGCGCAGTGCCGGCCTCGGCAGCATCACCGGGAGCATTCTCATAGGGTATAAGAGACGGGGCAAGACATTCATTTTAATCAGGGCTATTTTACCTAGCCAGGAAATTGGAAGGTCTCCCCAACGTTGAAGGTCCTGCCTTATCCTTTCCAATAGATGCACAAAATTAGCATTGTACAGCTGGCCACATAGTGGGGTGATAAAAATGCCTAAGTATAAGAAACCCTCCAAAGACCACCGAAAGGGAAAGTGGGATCGGTCCAATAAGTAGGATGTACTAGTGAGGCCACCCATCAGCGTGGCCTCCGATTTTGAAAAATTAATTTTATAGCCTGAGAATGCACTAAATGTATTAATAACTTGGATTAAGCAAGGCACGGACATCAGGGGATTACTGAGAAATAGAAGAACATCATCTGCACAAAGGGTAATTTTATGTTTACCTGTACCAATCCTTGGGGCTGTTATATTAGGATCAGCCCATATAGCTTCCGCTAGTGGCTCAATTATTAGCGTGAATAGCAATGGTGAGAGAGAACATCCCTGACGGCAGCCCTTACCCACACTGAAGCTACCCGAGCCTAATCCATTGGTGATCACAACTGCTTTGGGATCATTATACAGTGTTGAGACCCATTTGGCAAATACCTTTCCAACGCCAAACCTTTCCAATGTATAGAACAGGTATGACCATTCAACCCTGTCGAATGCCTTCTCTGCGTCCAATGAGACTACTATTCCCGGTATTTTTTCCTGATGACAGACTTGAATAACATTTAAGACCCTTCTAATATTATTAGATGATCTACGGCCCTTGATAAACCCCGTCTGGTCCTCTTTTATGATGTATGGCAGTACCCTCTCTAGCCTTAATGTTAATGTTTTAGAAAGAATTTTAAAATCTACATTTAGCGAGGATATTGGTCTGTATGATTTACAATCTTCTGGGTCCTTTCCTTTTTTGAGACCTCAAATAAATTTAACTGGAAGTCAAATCACTACTTTATCACTTCAAAGCAAAACATATGTTGTTGGTTAGGATGTTCTGTGAGCTCGTGTAGTTCCTTGGGGGAAATGTGAATAGTACAAACTATTCAATGTGATATAATTGTCTTGATGCATTGAGAGAACGTACAGAGGAATACGAAGAATGCTCTTCCTACTCTTATGAGGAGAGACCACATAGAAATGAATGTGCTTTCATTTTCAAAAGCATGTTCAATCACAGAAGAAATTTTAGAGGGAGTTAGGAAGGCCAAATCTGAATGTAGGAGCCAAATTATGTTGAAAAGAACACAGAACTGAGTTTTACTTTGTTGCAAAAGGTGTATTGAGAAGAGGGCATAACCTGATTGTTCAATTGCTCAGAGGCATGGATGATGGAGATGTGAAGGCATTAATTAACTTGAAACCTCACAACAGAATAGCATGCAAAATCGACAAGCCTTGGGCAACACTTGAGATTAGAAGATTTCTTTGCCCCATTGGGAATATGAGCTAGACTTCCAACAAAAACCTGCTCATGGTATGTCAGTCTCTAAAGTAGCATTGGATACCTACCTGGTTAGGACAGACATTCTGTTTTTCATTGCAAATAATTATAATTGATGAAATTTATGGAAAACAATTGTTTCTGTAATGCTAGAACTTTAGAAATCCCATCAGTGATCCTAACTAGTACATGTTCCTGAAGAAGAGCTTATGCCCGAAACGTCGATTCTCCTGCTCCTTGGATGCTGCCTGACCTGCTGCGCTTTTCCAGCAACACATTTTTCAGCTCTGATCTCCAGCATCTGTAGTCCTCACTTTCTCCATGCTGAATAATATCAAGTTAAACAATAGTTTGATGCATTAAAAATTTTACTTGATTCTTCAGGTCATGAAGTAATGGCATAAAATAGTTTTGAAGGTTTTCTGTGGAATTGCTCTAGAGTCTTGTTTGGGTAGAGTCCATGAAAATATTGTATGTGGTCTTTCCCAGTTGGCTTTTATTTTGAAAAGACTCAAGCATTGTTAAGCTACAATAATACTGATAGCATTATATTTAGTAGCTTGCTGCGATGATTAAAGGTCTTTGGGCGTGTGACAAAATGAATTACAGAGATATCTAAAATATTGGACACAATGCTAACAAATTTGTTTAAATTTGACTTTTTCTGGCTTCAAGTGTATGATGTATTCATAAAGTCATAGAGTTGTACAACGTAAACAGACCCTTTGGTCCAATTTGTCCATGTTGACTAGATACCCTAAATTAATCTAGTCCCATTTGCCAGCATTTGGCCCATATCGCTCAAAACCCTTTCCTATTCATATAACCATCCAGATGTCTTTTAAATGTTGTAATTATACCAGCCTTTACCACTTCCTTTAGAAGTTCATTCCATACCCTCTGTGTGAAAAATGTTGCCCTTTAGGTCCCTTTTATATCTTTCCCACAAAGTCCAATAATTACTGTCCCTGTTGCACTGTTGGGAGGTAACTTTTTTTGATATCAGCATTTAGCTGTCTTGCTCAGCAATGAAACGCATTAGATGTAATGAACTTGCTGCTTTTGAATATTGGATACCCATTAAAGGCATCACAGGAAGTCAAAACAAGTTATTTTAAGCCTGAGGAGCTTTTCCAGAGCATGTTACCCACGGTCAACCTCTTTGGCACAGATGATGAGTTATTACAGGTGCAGACTCTCATGTCTTTGTATTTAATTGTCAGTTTAAATTTTAAAATTAACTTTTAAAACCATCATGCATAGGGCTATCTAACTACATTGTTCAATGTCCTGCTACAGAGGTTTGTGGCCTGTTCTCCCCTTCCTGGACCCCTCCATCTCCATTAATGACAACCGACTTGACACTGACATTTTTTACAAACCCACTGACTCCCATAGCTACCTGGACTACAACTCATCCCACCCTCCCTCCTGCAAAAATGCCATCCCATATTCCCAATTCCTTCGACTCCACCGTGTCTGCTCCCAGAAGGACCAGTTCCACCACAGAACACCCCGGATGGCGTCCTTCTTTAGAGGTCACAATTTCCCTTTCCATTTAGTTGAAGATGCCCTCCGACCCATCTCATCTGCATCCCGCATCTCTGCCCTCCAACCGTAATAAGGACAGAACTCCCTGGTCCTCCCTTTCCACCCTACCAACCTTCGCATTAACCATATTATCAGCTGACATTTCCGCCACCTCCAAACGGGCCACAACACCAGGGATATATTTCCCTCCCCACCCCTTTCCGCTTTCCGCAAAGACCCTTCCCTCTGTGACTATCTGGTCAGGTCCACGCCCCCCCAAACAACCCACCCTCCCGTCCTGGAACCTTCCCCTGCCACCACAGGAATTGCAAAACCTGTGCCCATACCACCTCCCTCACCTCCATTCAAGGCCCCAAAGGAGCCTTCCACATCCATCAAAGTTTTACCTGCACATCCACCAGTGTCATTTATTGTATCCGTTGCTCCCGATGCCGTCTCCTCTACATTGGGGAGACTGGACACCTCCTCAGAGTGCTTCAGGGAACATCTCCAGGACACCCAAACCAATCAATCCCACCGCCCCGTGGCCCAACATTTCAACTCCCCCTCCTACTCTGTCGAGGACATGCAGGTCCTGGGTCTCCTCCACCGCCGCTTCCTCACCAACCGATACCTGGAGGAAGAATGCCTCATCTTCAGCCTCTGAACACTTCAACCCCAGGGCATCAATGTGGACTTCACCAGTTTCCTAATTTCCCCTCCCCCCACCTCACCCCAGTTCCAACCTTCCAGCTCAGCATCGCCCTCATGACCTGTCCTACCCGCCAATCTCCCTTCTCACCTATCCGCTCCACCCTCCTCTCTGACCTATCACCTCCAGACCCACCCCATTCACCTATTCTACCTTCTCCCCAGCCAGCCAACCACCTCCCCCCCACCCCCAACCTATCTCTCTACTCTGGAACCTTCCAGCCTCTATTCCTGATGAAGGATTTTGCCCGAAACATCGATTTTCCTGCTCCTCGGATGCTGCCTGACCTGCTGTGCTTTTCCAGCACCACTCTGATCTAAACTCTGGTTTCCAGCATCTGCGGTCTTGGAATTGAGGAACCAGTTCAGCCCCAGATGTCCTAGCATTTACTGAAGTGTTGCTACCTTGGAAAAGCTTCTGTTGAAATCTCGTATTTGATGTGAATAATTTATTGCCTATTTAGTTGGTGACCACTGTGTAAAACCCAGGACTGTCTGATATTTGGTCATTATAACGGGTCCATAAGAGCTGATGAGGCAGAATACACAGTTACATTTTTAAGTTTACCTGGTCTTAAACTCCTGGAGAGAGCTGCACCTTATCTTGAAAAAGTGTTTGCAAGCCTTTCTGCACTGAAATAGATCATTGCACACAAATTGACATGAAGTGCATTGATGACTAAAATGATCGATAGCCGTACCAGCTGTTGTACCACTTTAAGCCTCAATGAAGAACCTGGCATACATATGTTGGTATGCACTTTGCAAAGCTATTTCAGAATCACTTTTGCTTTTGTACTTGATTTATGCAATCAGGAAAGCTTTATGCAAATTGAGAACAGCGTTTGGTAATTTGTAATGTTCCAGAGAGAGCTTTATCATGTATTTGAATTCCGCTTTACTGCTCACTGGAACTTACTTAATTCTAAATTTGTGCATCAAAGGAGCCAGATTTACTCTGGAGTGGTAGTAACTGCTGACGAGCTGTCATGTGGTATAAACTGTAGTAAGTGCATGCACCATGGGAGAGTGGGTGGTTAGAGCAAAAATAGGATTCCTCCTTGTAAGATTGTCAATTTCACTTAATGCAGTAGCCTGTCTGACAAATTGTGGTAATGCTTTCTTGATTACAATGTCTTCCAAAATCTCAGCTGTACCAAAAGAGAAGCAGAAATTAACCATGTCCATTGCAGGTAATCTTTGCTATTGAAATTGTCCATTGTTTTTGCAACTGAAGAATTGCCTGAAAAAGAAACTAATTTTTATATTTGAGAAAGCACTTGTCACTACAAATAGAATAAATGGGCAGAAAGGAAATATTTGCATTTTATCTCCTCCTGCACACCATCAAAATGTCCCAAAGCATTTCACAGTCAGTTAATAACGTTAGAGCTATAATCAAGGTGGCATGTAAGGAATGACAGCAGCTTGCATTTGTATGCTACCATTAACATGCGAAGACACTTCATACAGGCATCATAAAATAAAACTTGGTACTGAGCCATACAAGGCAATAGAAGAGCAAACAAAAAGATAAAGCGACTATAAACTTGGTTAAAGAGGCAGGTATGAGGGATTGTTTTAAAGGAAAGTGAGGTAGTGCATAGTGTTCCCTCTAAGTTACTCTGACGGTCTGTACCTGCTGATCGGTGAGCCTGCATATTCTCCCTGTTTCTCCAAATGCTGCCAGGCGTGGACCTCCGAGTTCTGCACAGCGACTGGAGAAATTAGAGGGAACGGAGGGAGTGAGCTGAAAAGGAATGAAGGGGAGAATTTGGGAATTAGGCAGCCTAAGGCATGGTCATCATTAGTGGAGCAATTAAAATCGGAAAGGCACGTGAAACTGGCAATGCAGTAGAGGGACTGCAAGAAAGTAGAGATAGGGTGGGGTCAGGCTGTAGAAGAACTTCAGATTTGATGCATACTTAACTCTGAACTATATGCCTGTTAGATGAGGGGGCTTTAGAGAAATGGGAGTTTGCTTGGACAGAGTTTTGAGTGCCCTTATGTTTACAAAAGGTGGAGCATGGGAGCCGTGCAGGTAAGAAAGAGGTGGGGGTCGAGAGTTTGGTGCTGGAAAAGCACAGCAGGTCAGGCAACATCTGAGGAGCAGGAGAATCGACATCTTGGGCATAAGCCCTTCATCAGGAATCTTATGCCCAAAATGTCAATTCTCCTGTTCCCCGGATGCTGCCTGACCAGCTGTGCTTTACCAGCACCACACTCTCGACTCTGATCTCCAGCATCTGCAGTCCTCACTTTCTGTTGCAGGTAATAGGTGCCAAAAGCATGGATTTAAGGATTTTGCAAAGGATGAGCCAAACTGGGTCAGAATTGGGCGATGTCTACTTCTGCCTCTGTAGCGATTTTGGAACTGGCATATATTCATAGATGGAAGTCAGCTTGCAGTCAAATAAAATGCTATGTTTGCACACACTCTTGTTTAGCATTAGGCAGTTGCCAGGAAGAGGTTAGTGTTTAGTGCTAAGGATGGAAAACAATGCCTTTCAACTTCCCAATGTTTAGTTGTTTCTTGTTATGATCTTAGTGAGCACTCAACCTCCATTATTTGACTTCCTGAGACTTCCATGTTCTAAAAATGGTCTCATTTTTAAAAAAAACTACTAACCTAAACTAGCTTCTGTGATGCCTTTGTAAACTCAGGCAATGACCATGAAAGTATATGGAAATGAATGCATTGGAATTACCCCTTTAATCAAGAGCTACTGAAACTCAGAATATCAAGAATTTCTGATTTCCTCTTGTATCACTCTCACTAGTTTTGAGAGGCAAAAGGCAATCTACAACTATACAGCTTAGAAAAAATCAATAACCCAGACACCAGAATCCTTGAAATCAACAGCAACCTTTAAGCAACAAAGGAGAGAAAGCAATATGGACTGATAAAGCAAGGATACTGAAAGATCTTCCTCCTCCTCTCAATCTCTCTCAACCTTTGAAACTAAGCTGGACAAAGGAAACTTGGAAAAAGTATTGTTCACTGGGGAATCCAGGCTATCTGCAAGCTTTGCCAATGCTTATTTTTCTCAGGTGTATAGTGTAACTCTTTTAATCAGGAAAACCATTGGATTGGCTGTCCTTCATTTTTGATCTAAGCTTAATTGTAGTATGAAACATCTGAGCTTAAAGATATTTGTTGTCACTGACTGAGGGGGTTTAAAAAGAGAGGAGCTGACACTCTTCTCGTTTATTACATTATCCAGTCCTGGCTTTCTGATAATTCAGGGAAAATGGAGTTGAGAGAGGATATGGTGAGGTAGAGCAGGGTGTTGCCAGCATTTATAGAAAGACTAATGCTGTGCTTTCAGATTATATTGCCAAGAGACGGCATCTAGATGGGAAGTAGGGTGTCAAGCATAGATTGACCAGACTGGAGCAGTGATTATGTGGGAGTGAGTCATTGTAGAGGGGCCACATTGAAAATGGTGATGTGGTCAACTACATCAAAGGCTTCGAAGGGTTAAAAGAATGAGACATGGGCTGTCAATTGTGACTTCACTGAAAGCGGTTTAGGTCATGTACCAGTGGTGCAGGCCCTGTTGGAAGGATTCAGTTGTGAAGTTCGGGAAGAAAAGGGCAGAGATTTGGGAGATGACAACATTTTAAAGAAGTTTAGAGAAGAGTAAGAGGTTGCAGTTTTTTGCACAGAAGGACAGGTTCATTGAGGAAGGGAGTAGTAATGGAATGACATACAATTTGTGAAGTCCCACAAACTGCAAAATGATAATGACTAGATTATTTGTTTAAAAATATTGAAGTGGTAAATTTTCTCGAACTCAAATTTCCTGCCCTTTTCAAAATGGTAAAAACAATGACTGCAGATGCTGGAAACCAGATTTTGGATTAGTGGTGCTGGAAGAGCACAGCAGTTCAGGCAGCATCTGAGGAGCAGCAAAATCGACGTTTCGAGCAAAAGCCCTTCATCAGGAATAATGAAGGGCTTTTGCCCGACATGTCGATTTTGCTGCTCCTCTGATGCTGCCTGAACTGCTGTGCTTTTCAAAATGGTGCCATAGTATCTTTTATGTCTGCCTGGGAGTGATGGTGGAGCCATACTTAAACATCTCATTGGAAAGATAGCACTATTAATGACAAGACACTGCTCTCTTTAATCCTGTGAGGATGTGTCAGTTTGGGTTACGTGCTCCAGTCCTTGCAGCACAACCTTCTGACTGCAATCTATAGTCACTGAACTGGGACAAGCCACTGCCGGTACTGCAAAACATAAAATACTGGTCATTGTCAGTGTGTTAGACAGAACACATGGAAAGAGAAACAGGGTTCATGTTTTCAATTTCAATGATTGTTAACCAGAATGGGGAAAATGTTACAGATGTGATTTGGTTTTGAGCAAGTACAGAGGCATCTGGTTGGAAAAAAGTTCAGGGATCTTAACCCTAGCTGTCATCTCAGGCACATGGTGGTGATAATTATTTTTTATTCACAATTTTTTTTTGGTCTCTTTGCTTGTATTATAGCCACTCATCTTTTGCCTTTTCCTCCTCATGCCTTTTGTCAAACTATTCCTCTTGTATATACTTGTGGTCTCTATTTATTGAAACAGGTTGCACCTTGTAATGCTTACCATTTCTGATGAGAGCTCACCATCCTGAAACATGGGGCTGAGTTTCCTGGCAAAGGAGGTGGGAAGTGTGAATTGGGAAATAGTTGACATCGCAACTGTTTTGTCGTTGAGGACGCCCTTCGTTGACATGTCTTTGTTCCAGAAATTTGGATTTGGCTCATTGCCATTGGAGCCAGTCCTGAGGTGGCCAAGTGGCAAAGCTTCCAGGTTGGAGCACTTGCCTTCATTTATTGGGATGTGTGCCCAGCAGGGATGCTGAATGTCAGACCCACAGCCCCACCCACGACCCTTCATGTTCTCTGTGCATTCCACCGCCATCCTCTTTCATACCCTGTTACTCCTTCCATGCACCTTCCTTTGCCACTCTTCCACTGTATATAGTCCTCAGGAACTTCTGAATGAGAAGATTTTGAATTCGACTTGGGAAAAGATACTTCTAACAATCGTATCATGCTGTCATTCAAACAGGAAGCATCATCTTAAAGCAAAAAAAAACTTAGATTCCCCCCAAGTGGTCATTCAGTTATAAAAACAAACCAGTATCTATTCAGTGCCCACATCAAAGACAGTAATCCTTTATTGATACTGTAAAATTGTAAATCAGTGTACACAACCCACTGCTGAGGGAGGTGGCCCCATAGCATTTGAAATGCAACCAAGGATTCTTAATCAATTCAGTTGTTAAAACACAACAACACAGCTGGAATTGAGACAGAACCTTTTTTGCTCTATTTCAAAGTGTGCCTGATGGAGTTAGTTACAAAAGAATGTCTGCAACTAATTCTTTTGATGCATCACACAGTCTCTTAGCTGGAGACAAGCTTTGACTCTACCTTTCAGAGCGAGCAGCTGTATCTGTACCAGCTTCCGACCTAGTAATTATTTCCTGACCAAATGTAGCCATACTTATTACTGTAATACACTACCACCTTCCCAACAACAGTGCTCCAATGTAGTGTAACCTCTCCCACTAATCACACAATAGCTTTGCTTTGTCTTAGACTAAGGAAGAATTGGTGGCAGAGAACTCAACAATAACCAACCCTTACCAAATGTTAGAGGTGACAATATCCACAAGGCTCCAGGAATGGCCATCCAGGAAAATACCACCTCAAAGAGCACAACTCTGCACATGCTGTTGCAAAGGAGTAACACCGTGTCATGGATGAATGTTATATTAGCCAGTGTGGATGTTATTTTGTCTGCAGTGAGATCTCATAAACAACAAGCTGAACGAATGAGCAATTAATATTTTTGAGTGAGGAATACATAGATATGTACTTGGGGATCTTTTTGATTTTTGAATGGCACTATTGTCTTTTTAACACTGGTGGTGTAGAGGTATTGTCACTTGACTAGAAATCCAGAGGCACAGATATTTGGGAGCACCAGTTCAAATCCAATCGCAGCAACCAAAACAGAAAATGCTGGCAAAACCCAGGTCTGACAGCACCTGTGGATAGAAAGCCGAGTTAATGTTTCAAGTTGATTGACGCTTCAGAACAGCATTCAGTACACTGGACCCAAAATATTAACTCTGCTTTCTGTCCACCGATGCTGCCAGACTTGCTGAGCTTTTCCAGAATTTTCTGTTTTTGTTTCTGGTTTCCAGTATCCATAGTTCTGTTGTTTTAGCTTTGTTCAATGTTTAACTCCCCACCACAGCTGGTGGGTTAGTTATTCTTTGTCACTTCCCACGGCTGGTGGAGTTTGATTTCCAATAATTAGTCTGAAATTGAAAGCTGGTATCAGTAACGGTAAGTGTGATGGTTGTCATTGATTACTGTAAAATCCCATCTGGTTCATTTATGTCCTTTGGTGAAAATATCTGCCACCCTTGTATGACCTACTTGTGACATTAGACCCACTGCAATGAGACCCACTCCTCACTGTTTTCTGAAATCCTGACCATGAAGGATAGGCAGCAACTGCTCGTCTTTCTGGCAGCACACACTCTCAAGAAAGAGTAAAGATGCTGAAAATAATCGAAGAGCAGCTGGGCCTCTGTTTGACCATCCAAAGATATCATGGAGTAACAACTTGACTCTGTCCTTATTATGGACTGAGCTTTCAACATACATCTGTTTTACAATAGATGAGATGCAAGCAACTGAGCTAAACAGACACTAATGATCATAAGACGGGTCGAGAATAACTTCCCTTTTGACTAATGTTAATATTAAGCGATTAATATATTTTTTCTTTCACTGGGGACTCCTCGATATTTTCTCATTAGTACAATGAGGCCTTTAGGCATTGAACCTGCTGTTGATTTTGCAATGATGTATTTGGATTCGTGAGTGCTACATAGCAGTGGAATTTTATTTTCAGAAGAAGCTGAACACTTCCGATGGTAAGCATACCTGTGGCTTTGTCATTGTTGAATTACCCTGGAAAAGTCCAAATATAATGATAATTATGTTTTGTCTAAAGTGTGCTTGCTCTGCTGAATTGTGATATGAGATAGTTAGAATTTGATAATTAAAGTTATTATTAAAAGAATTTGGAGTACTGTGAGCAGATCTGGGTACCACAGCTTAGGAACTGTATATTGGCTTTGGAGGGAGTACAAGGTAGATTTGCAAGAAAAATACCTGGACTTAAAGGGTTAAGTTCTGAGAGGAGATTAATACAAAGTAGGCCTGTTTTCTTTAGAATTTAGAAGGTTAAGGGATGATCTGATTGAAGTCTTCAAAATATTAACTGGAAAAGCCAAGATAGCTAAGGATCAACTATTTCCACTGGTTGGAGATTTTTGAACCGAGGGCTATTCTGAGAGTTCAGGCTAGACTTTTCAGGAGAGATGTTAGGAAGTACTTCTACACAGAAAGGGTGGTAGAGATTTAGAACTCTCTTCCACAAATGGCAGTGGATGCCAGATGAGTTGTTGTTTTGAAACCGAGATAGATTTTTGTTAAGGAAAGGTATTAAGGGGTATGAGGCAAAGGCAGGCAAATCGGCCATGATCTCACTGAATAATGGAACACACTCAAAGGGCTGAATAGCTGCTTCCTGTTGCTATAAATTCTCATTTTCATATATAATCCTTGTTTGTGAACGGTTCGAAGAAAGGGTGAAACTTCGAATGATTCCATTTGAAGCTAGCTAAAGTAGAGAACTGGCATGAATGGGTCAAAAAGTTAAATATTTTGGAGATTAAATTCCTGTTCTAATGAAAAGCCTAAAGAACGTCTGTTACCATTAGTGACTCGCCAACAGAGATGCAAGTATTTATAAAATGTATTTAACTTTTCTGACTCACTGTTCTGCTACAAACTTTCCCTTGGTATATGAGTAGTATTTCAGGGAAAGTGTGCCATAGCAGCGACAGTAAAGATTATTGCACCAGTCTGGAAATGTACTGATTGGACTTCTGCCAGAGCAGTGGACAACAGAATCTGCTTTGTGCAGTTCTGTCATCAGTCTTAGAAATGGTACAGATTGGCAGTAATTTGCTTGAGGTCATATAAAGCAGTTGTATGAGGCCATGGTCCTTTAGTTGCACTCTAGGCAGTTGTTGTGTCCACCTGTGTGCAATGCAGTAAAAATAGTGCCAAAGCTTAAACCTGAAATACATTTCACTTTGGGAGTAAACCTGTGAAAGGAGCAGCAGATTTGATGTGCACAGAATGTCAGTATATGGAATCACTGATATTTCCAAGAAAACATGCCAAGTCGCAGCAAGGTAACCTGGGAAAGATGATGAATTTCCACAAGAGGGAAATTCAGAGGTCAGTTTCATCAGCCTACGCTTAGTGAAAACCTTAATCAAAGAAAGTAACTCATAAAATTGGCAGCAAATTCTGTGTGAAAACGAAAATCGAATTTCCAAAATTTTCATCAGGTTCAGTTTAAATTTAAAACCTTTCTTCTTAGTGATGGTTTAGTTAGATTAAACATTGTTGTGATTGGCACACTGTTATTCATTGTTTTCATTAGTATGTTGGTTCAGTAAGGGGGAGCCTGCTGCTTTTAGAAATGCTTATTTAGCAATTACAATTTAGATTCTCATTATCCAAGTCAACAAATATTGCACAATTACACACTTAGGCGCAGTATGTCAAGGGTAAAGCCAGGGTTATTGCACAAACTGTATATCAGAATACTCTTTGATAAGCAGTTTTATTATTTACAGTAATTTGTAATGGGATTCCAAGTTATCAGCTCATTCTGTCCTTTGAGGTATTGTTAGAAGCAGAACGCTAATGACTGGGACTGACATGTATAATCACAGTAAGCAATCTTTAATATAGATAATTGGTTAGAAAAATGATCGATGATCAATCAAAATCTGCATTTGCTATCACACTTGTAGTTAGCATTGTATTGCGGTGTTTTATTTAGAATGATGTTTGTTCTTGAAGAACAAGTATTCGGATGTCATAAATTTCTTTTTACAATTGGTGCTGTTTACTTGGTACAGTAATTTAATGTCTGCAATAGAACTGTATTAACCTTGTCCAGAATATACTTAAGTGTAGACCCAGGAGAGAGTCCAATGGGGTGCTTTTCAAAAGCAATCAATTCAGTATCATCAACACAATAAGAACAGCAATGTTGGTCAAACAAAAGAACAGACCAGGCTTTAAGGCCTTGGTATATCCTACAATTGTTAATATGTAACAGGAACATGCAGGGGTGTCTGAGACAAGAACAGGTAATGGTTATATGTTAATTGAGGAATAAATTAAAAACCCAACTGGATGTATATAAAAATATTTTGTTTATGGGAAAATGGATAATCAGTGAGAAGGGAGCTGATGATACATGAATTGAAATAAAACTTTGACAACAATATTATATGCAGAAGAATAAAACTTAAGTGAATTGTCTTGTCACATAATACTATATTGAATAACACATGGTATTTTACCAGTCTTTATCAGAGATAATTGCCTTTGCTATACTTTTTAATGAGTACTTCTAGAAGCTTTGAAAAAATAAGGTAGATATTTCCTTCAAATGCAGAACTATGGTGTTCGATGAATGCTGTCTCTATTTGTCCAAGTGTAATTGTCACAAGAGCCCTGGATCACTGCAGGCAATGAAGTGCACAAATCTTGTCGATTTGGGAATGGTGAACGCATTTATGGATAGCGATATCTTTAAACTCTAATTGATTCCATCAATACTTGATCATACAAATGATCATCTCACTGTTCTAATGGGTATTTTTTTGGGTCACTTTTTTCCCCCACTCTCCCTACTTCTGAAGACCCCTTGCTGTTCAAGTACTACATTACCCAAATAATTATTCAGTTGCAAAAAGAGATGGGGTCAGCAGTGCAAAGCACCTCCAAGCCCTGCCTCAAATCCTTTTATCCTCCAATCATGCGCACTTCAGCAGGGATTTTTGGCCAGTGATCATACTGAGGTTAGGTCACTCTACAGGCCTGGGCATGAGTCCTGAAATATAGATGCTTGTGTGATGTTTCTTGATCCTCATATGGAAAATAAGTGCTTAATGTTATGCAAAATTCTTGCATGCGCTTTTGATATTCCAGTTGAGCAATTGCTTGTGATGGGATGTGGAAAAATAAGTGATTTCTGTGTGTTTATTTGAAATCTTGAACTTGTGGTTTTACGTTGATGGGTTTTCTAACCCTTTAAACATTCTCTTTTCAAACTATATATTGTTTAAGAAATTATTAATTATTTGTAGCAGGAAAATCCACATTTCATCTCCATAAAGAAGCTTTGATGTTTCTGGTTACTTCAAATTCGCTGGAATTATCTCATCAAGTGATGAAAGCAATCATGCTTTTAATGTATCGTGCCCCTTAATTTTTAAGTAGGAAAAGCTCTTATTCCTAACGTCACTCTTTATGCAACTCAGTCCTTGCAACATGCATGTGCACCTTGTTCATTTTTGTCATATTCTTTCTATTCTGGGATGCCAAAGGTTTTATCAAGTTCTTACGGGCGGCACAGTAGTTAGCACTACTGTCTGACAGCGCCAGAGACCCGGGTTCAATGCCCGCCTCAGGCAACTGTCTGTGTGAAGTTTGCACATTCTCCCCGTGGCTGTGTGGGTTTCCTCCGGGTGCTCCGATTTCTTCCACAGTCCAAAAATGTGCAGATTAGGTGAATTGGCCATGCTAAATTGCCCATAGTGTTAGGTGAAGGGGTAAATATAGGGGAATAGGTCTGGGTGGGTTGCTCTTCGGAGGGTCGGTGTGGACTTGTTGGGGCGAAGGGCCTGTTTCCACACTGTAAGTAATCTAATCTAATCTACTTTAGTTTTGCTGTTCAAGTTAACATCCATTCTTTGCTTTCGTATCCTCTGTCTCCAGATTAAAGGAAACATTTGTCTTTTCAATCTTCCCGACTTGACTTGACATGACACTTTCATCAGTCTGTATAACTGTGCACAAAACACCTTCTGCTTCTCTTGAGTTTTTTTTTTGAATGTGTGTGTATTTTCAATGTTCTTACTTAAAAACTAATAGTCGCTTCACATTCTTCTGAGTTGAAATTCATCTACAATTGTGTAGAGCCCTGGTGAGATCTCACCTGGAGTATTGTGTGCAGATTTAGTTGTCTTTCTTGAGAAGGGATAACCTTGCAATTGAAGGCTCACCAGACTGATTCTTGGAATGATGGGATTGTCCTATCAGAAGGAGACTGGGCCTGTATTCTATAGACGTAGAATGAGAGGAAATCTTATTAAAAGATTTTTTAAAATTCTTACGGAGTTCACAAGGGCAAAGGAAGGAAGAGTGTTTGCCTTAGCCTGGAGTTTCTATAACCAAGGGGCACTCAGAATTTACAGGTCAGCCATTAAGACTGAAATTAAGAGATGTCTTCACTCAGAGGCTGGTGCATTTATTTGGAATTCTACCCCAGAGGACACTGGAGACTCAGATATTAAGTACGTTCAGGTAGAGATCAATTGACTTCAAAATAGCATAGATGCCAAGAGATGTGGAAATGTTGTGGGAAAATGGCGTTGAAGTTGAGTGGCAGAGCAGGTTTGCAGGGTCAAATGGCCTACATCTGTT